>NC_035438.2:1200000-1801914 GCF_002127325.2 Helianthus annuus | reverse complement strand
AAAAATAATACCCAAAAAGGCAAAACCTTATCCTCAAGTCCAGTCACCGGAACACACCGGAATACCACCGGAAAACACAAAGTTTTCTAAAAAACCAATTTTTATGTTACCCAACCCAACCTTGAACACTCCCGGTTAGTTTAGACACGTTTTTACTCAAAGAAAAAGCAAGAAAACAAGTAAAAACAGGTGCAAAACCAAGTGTTTCAACACACCACAACTTGTAAAAACCCGGTTTTAAACAAGGTTAAGAGCCTTAGCTCTGATACCACTTGTAGGTCCCTTTTCGCGGAGGATTACGAACCTAAACCTTGTTATACAAACCTACTAGCGAGTGCGGAATCCAAGCTAGCAAGCAAACCGAGTTAGTAGCAAGTAGAGAAACAAACACACAAGTTCACCGATTAACACAACTTGTATTAATGCAATGAGGGTTCGGTTACAAGCTCAATGTTTACAGAAGTGTTCTATAAACTCTCTAAGTGTGTGTGTGAGTTCTGGGCAGAATGCTCTCTAAGCTTTCTATCTCTCGGGTGTGTAAAAATGGCAGAACTACAGAACTCAACACATGCATGGGTATATATACCCAGCTCAGCAGGTCTGCTCGAAGGATTCGACAGATGGTCCGAAGGATCATCTGTCGACCACATGTTACACGAAAGATCAGCGTGGACCTCGAAGGATCATCCTTCGAGGTCTAATGGTCGAACCATGGTCGAACCATATCTTTCGATCACCTCGAAGGATCAGGTGTATCCTTCGAGGCTATCCTTCGATCAGAACATCTTTCAACTGTTGTCCAAGTCAAACCGGAGGATGGTTGACTTGGTCAACTTACAGAACTGACATGGACATCGTTTACATACAGATCGAATACAGACAAAGTACAGACACAAGTGCACCAACAAACTCCCCCTTGGCTGTAGCTTTGTCTTTGATCTCTAAGCTTTGTCTTGTTCTTCTAAAGGTGTAGACTCGTCTTGAACTTCGACGGTCTTTGGTCTTCAGGTCTTCAAGACTCTGATGTCCTATCATGTCTTCAATGTCGGAGGATCTTCAGAGTCTTCACGTCTTGAAAGTAGAAAGTGTATCAACAAACTACCCGTATCATGTAGGAAGTGTGGTGACAAACTCCCCCTTAACATAAGCTCCCCCTTGAGTTATGCTCGTGAAAAGACTTTATCTTTATGAAGTGAGATCCTTGTGGTGTTGATGATGGCCAGCGGCAACTCGATCATCTTCATCAGTTGAGCGCCTTCTCGTCGTGTCTTCATTCCAAGGCTTGTCATCGACCATGTTCTCCTAGCCTTTAGAATCTGCACATGCAAGAAATCTAAACGCGTAATGAGAACAATTGCTTGGAATATAGTATAAACAAATGACACACGAATGACCATGTCATAATCAAACACCGTCCGACAGTTTGAAAGTTTAATAAAATTTGTCAATTTTAGTCTTTAACTTTCAAAACATGCAAATTTCGACCGTTTATGAAGATTTAGTCAGTTCGGTTTTCAGTCAGGTTTCAGGTAACGAAGACTTGAGCTCCAACATCGTACGATCGAAAATAAAGCAGAAATAAAATCTTTTTGGCTTTTATAAAGTTTATATTAAAACACACCTAAAATCTTTTTGGTATTTTTGAAAGTAAAAGACAACAATTTAAAATCCTTTGAGTGTTATCAAACGACATCACCGCTAATGTCGTGCTGATATGCACCAAACGACGAAACTGTTTTAAAAGAAACAATAAAGGTTAAGCAGTAAATAAATAAATATATACAAACATTCTTTTTGTGAGTTTCGAGGGTAAGAGAATCATATCAGTGTACGGTCATGCCAAAACACTCTTGTTGTTCAGTTAGTTAACATTAAGATAAGCATCCTATAACAATTATCGGTATTGTTGTCCACTTAAGCTCAACTTATCAGATGTAATCATGTTTAGAGGATACGTTAATGTATGATTTATACTTACCGACCGGTGTTCATCCACATCACGACACATTCCCGTATCAAGGTATGCACGAGAGTTCATCTTACCGGTGAGTATACCGATTATCATCTGTTTGACCGTATAAATTGTGAGATACTCACTTATTTTGATTCGAAAACAAGCCCTTTGTGATATAATCACTTATTGATGAGGAACTTGATTTTCGTATGCATGAGGGCACAGGTGCAAGTCCGTGAACAGGTCAGTACTTCCGTACAGCAGAGAGACGAACTTGACACCCGGATAAATGTGATATTTTATCACTTATTTGATATGGACATGTGATTGTTTATCACTTATTGAGGACGAATGCAGTATGCAGTATGTAATATGTACACGTATGTATAGTATCATGGAAGATCTAGACCTGCGTCCCCGTTATTTTTCGGTAAAAGATACAACCATGATACCCAGATGATAAGCAGCATAAAGACCGAATATCTCAGAGCCTCGGCAATCTATCAAACGAAATTTCGGTACTAAGACCATATGCCAATGAATGGTTCCCACCTGGTCTTCAGTCGATTAAGATTTATATCGCCCTGCACACTTTAAAATGATTGTGAGCCTACCGATACATCTTATATAGAGCTGCTTATCGTTTTTCATTTAAGATTTAAAGAGGTTTGGATAGACCACTGATGTACTATCATTTTCTCTTTTTCTCGCCAGGAAACTCATTTTTGTTTTTCTATTGTTTTTGTGTTTTTGAAATTTTTCGATGTTTTTGTATTTTCCGATTTTTGGATTTACTCCCCCTAAAATCAACAAACTAAGATAAATTTAAAAACACAAAGGTATTTACAAAAATGATTTTCCGATGTTGGTTTTACTCTTGCTTGACCTTAATGCCGTTTACCAATAATAAAAAGTCAAATCTTGATTTGTCAAATGCTTTGGTAAATAAGTCGGCACGTTGGTCATCGGTGTGGACCTTAACAACATCGATTAGCCTTTTCTCAAAGCAATCACGTATGAAGTGATATTTGATTTCGATGTGTTTGGTCTTTGAATGCTGCACAGGATTTCTAGTGATATCTAAAGCAGCAGAATTATCAACGTAAATAGGAGTAGTTAGGAATTCAAAACCGTAGTCCCGCATCTGTTGTTGGATCCAAAGAACTTGGGAGCAACAACTTGAGGCAGCAATGTATTCAGCTTCGCATGTTGATGTAGCTACACACGTCTGCTTCTTGCACTGCCATGTGACTAGGCGATTTCCTAAGAACTGACATCCAGCCGTTGTCGACTTGCCGTCGATTTTGCATCCGCCAAAATCAGAATCACTGAAAGCTACCAATTCAAAGTTATTATCCCTAGGGTACCACAGACCGGTGTCAGGGTATGCCTTCAAATAACGAAAAATCCTTTTAACAGCAGCAAGATGTGAGGCCTTCGGGTTAACTTGATATCTAGCAAGCAGGCACGTTGGGTACATTATGTCTGGCCTTGATGCTGTGAGGTACATGAGAGATCCGATCATGGCGCGATAGATAGAAGGGCTAACAGCTTCTCCCTTCAAGTCTGGAGTAATTCCGTGATTAGTTGGCAATGGGGTACCAATGGGCGTTGCATCAGACATCTGGAACCGGCTCAAGATGTCACCAACATATTTAGTCTGATGAATGAATATCCCAGACTCCGTTTGTTGTACTTGTAGGCCCAAGAAGAAGGTCATTTCCCCCATAGCACTCATCTCGAATTTATCCTGCATAATGCGCTCGAATTCCCTACACAAGACATCATTAGTAGAACCAAAAATAATGTCATCAACGTATACCTGTACCAGAAGAAGATCTCCATCTTGTTCTTTGATGAAGAGAGTACAGTCGATAAGACCTCTACGAAAACCGTTCTCCAGCAGATAGTGAGATAAGGTTGCATACCAAGCTCGTGGTGCTTGATGAAGACCATAAAGAGCTTTGTTGAGCAACCAAACCCGATCGGGATGGATAGGATCTTCAAAACCTGGAGGTTGTTCGACGTACACCTCTTCTTCAACCACACCGTGTAAAAATGCACTTTTCACGTCCATCTGATAAACCTTGAATCCTTTGAAGGACGCATAGGCTAGAAAGATTCGAATTGCTTCGAGACGTGCAACAGGTGCATAGACTTCGTTGTAGTCGATCCCTTCAATCTGACGAAAACCTTGAACGACTAAACGAGCTTTGTTTCGGATAACAACTCCGCGGTCATCCTTTTTGCATTTGAAAACCCAACGGGTACCAATCTTCTTGTATCCAGCAGGTTTCTCTACGAGTTTCCAGACACCCAGCTTCTGGAATTGTTGCAGTTCTTCCTGCATTGCTTCAACCCAAGCATTATCTTTCAAGGCTTCTTTCCATGTTCTTGGTTCTTCTTGTGAGACATAACACGCGAAGGACCAATCGTTTTGTTGCCCGGATTCTCGAATAGCTGCATACAAGCCTGCATTGTTGTTGTTTCGCAACATGTTTCTTGTTTGTACGCCACTTTGCACATTTCCAATGATGTTTTGTTGAGGATGGGTATTATGAATCCTTGTTTCTGGATTATCTGGAACTGGAACATTTATACCCAGGTTGTTAAGATTAAGATCAACAACCAATTCAAGACCCGGAATTGACGAAGAGGATGATGCAGTAGTCTCAGCTGTTCTATGTGTATCCACTGGAGGAGTACCCTCTGAAGTACCATGAACTGCTGTTGTAGGAGCTTCTTGATCTGCATCTAGAAATTCATCATCCTCTGAAGATTCGTTCAATTCGTTGGCATCATGAAAATCCTCATTGTTGAGAGAATTATTGTTCACCGAAGAAGATGGTTCTTGATTAACAAGAATCGGACGAACCACCGGTGAAACTGTTGCATTGTCACTCTCGAAAAACATCCTAGCCGCAGCATTTTCTTCAACGGCTTCAACATTGATCGAATTGAAGAAGTCATCATACTCAAACATCCAAGGTTGACCCGGATTTTTGACTGGCAAGGTGTGCCTTTGTACTCTGACCTCAGACCATTCCTCGACCCTTTTAGTCTCTAGATTCCAGACTCGTAAGTTAGGGGTGGCATACCCAAGAAAGTATCCATCAATTGCTCTTGCCCCAAACTTTCCATTAGGATCGATGATTGTGCATGGAGCTCCAAACGGTTCTAGATAAGACAAATCTGGTTTCCGTTTCTGAAGAAGCTCAAAGCAGGTCTTGTTGTGTCTTTTGACTGTAAGGACTCTGTTCAATGTGTAACATGCAGAGGCCACAGCTTCAGTCCAGAATGGAATGGGTAGCTGCGACTCTACCAACATTGTCCTAGCAGTCTCGATCAATGTGCGGTTCTTACGTTCAGCGACACCATTCTGTTGGGGAGTATAAGCTGCACTAAACTCATGAAGAATACCCTTTGAAGTGCAGAACTCCATCATGGAATGATTTTTAAATTCAGTACCATTGTCGCTACGTATCCGCCTAACCTTCAACTTATACAAATTCTCAATCTGAATGATTAAGTTTTTGATAATACCAAAGGTTTCACTCTTGTGTGCCATGAACGCAACCCAAGAAAATCGTGAATAATCATCAGTAACCACGAGGCAGTATTGATCACCCCGAATACTCTTGTGCTTGACAGGACCGAACAAATCCATGTGCAAACGCTCAAGAGGAACTGCCACTGTGTTGATCTTCTTTGTAGGGTGCTTCTTCTTTGTTTGTTTTCCTTTCTGGCACGAAACACAGATGTCTTGAAGATGAAAATTTTTGAGGGGAACACCATTCACCAATTCATTTGAAACCAAATGATTCATTTTGCGTAAGTGAATGTGACCCATTCGTCTGTGCCAAGAGATAGTGTCTTTTTCTGTGGCTTTAGAAACGAAACAAGTTGCTTGTGCAGACGTAGTAATAGCTTGGCTCATGTCAAGGACGTACAGATCATTTATCCTTGGAGCCGACAAGAGAATCCATTCTTTTGGAATTTTGAAGCCGGGTTTCAGCACGTAACATCCATTAGCATCAAAGTGTACTGAAAATTTCTTGTCACAAATTTGAGAAACACTAAGAAGATTGTGATCAAGTTGTTGCACGAAATTGATCTTGTCAAAGCTGACAATCCCATTGGATATCATTCCTTCACCTGTAATGAATCCACCTTTATCTCCAGCAAAAGCAACATAACCTCCTCTAATAGATTTAACGTCGTAGAGAAGCTTCATGTCGCCTGTCATGTGCCTGGATGCCCCACTATCAACAATCCAGTGACTACTGATAGTTCCTCCTGAAGCACCCTGCACATGAACTCAAATGAATTAGTTGGAGATGGGGACCCAAGCCATAGTGGTCTTGGGTCTTCCATTTTCATCAATGACAATCACTTCTTGTCTTTGATGGTTGGTGAATTGTGATGGTCCCCCTGATTCAGTAACCGTTTTTGGTTTCCAAGTCTGTTTGGTTTCACCAGTGTTTTTCTTTAAAAGTTTAACTTCTTGAGAATTTGAAGTTTTAGAATTGTCTGGTTTTACAACAACAGATTGTTTTTGAACCGCATCGGTTTTAATCGCTTTTTCTATCTTTTTGACCTGTTGGCGTTTCTGTTTCTTTTCCCTTTCTTTTACAAGGCGGGGATCTTGTTTTGTGGAAACAGTTGGCTTACGGTCAGTTTTGCCACGGGGATCATCAACCTTTCCTTTCTGCTTATGAAGATATGGGCAGTTTCTAATAATGTGCCCAATGGTTCCACACTCAAAACATGATCTTCGTTCTACAAACCCCGAAGAATCATGTGATCGTCTAGCCGATGATGTTGAACTTTGTGAACCCGAGGTACTAGGTTTTGAACTGCTTGGTTCATTTCTTTTCTCGACAATAGCTTTCTTGACAAAATCTAAGTTAGATTGATTTTCAAACTTTTCAATTTTGTCTGTTCCCGTCGATTTCACAAAGTTAACATTCTTCTTCTTCTTTTGGTTCGGCTTCTTGTTAGTTTGAGCCGGTGTTTTACCTTTAGGTTTGGTGTGATTTTGCTGTGTTGGCACTGTTGGTAATTTCTTGTTACCAAATTGTTTTCGAATTTCAGCTTTTGGAATAGGAGGACACTGTGTAACTGTAACTTTAGGTCCTGCCTTTCCCAAGAACTTACTCGTCGAATTCTCAAAGACTTTGCAGATTAAGGATTGATTAACATTCTTAATGGGAAAATCTTTGTCTGAGTAAATTTTATCATCACCAACTAGAGTGTACAGCAAATTCACACTCTCCGGCTCTCCTGCAGATGTGGACTCAGTTGCAATAGTCTTAGTGGGTTGTACAGGGGGATCACATAGAATGTGATTCTCAAGAGGTATGTCCTCATTTTTGACTACCGCATCAGACTTTGCTGGGACAGTATCATCAGATTCATCATCAGACGAATCAGCATCCTCAATCACAACTGGAGGATCTTGATTCTGTTCAGCACTCACAAATGTATCTGCTGACACATCTGAATCTGAGGATACTTCCTTTTGGTATCCGAGTCCTGCAGCAAACTCCTTAACATCTAGAGGCACAGAAGGTTCAAAGAAAACTCTGTCCTCTTCATCAGGCATGGCGTCATAATTATGTCTCACTGGTGGTGGACACTTCTTGTAGCCTATGCATGTGACATCTCTCTTTTCCTTCTGAACGTCAATGATGTGATCTAACACATAGCTAGAACTCAAATAACTGTCTAGCTTGAGTTGGATCGCATCACTTTCGGTTTTCACACAAGCCATCTCTTTTTGCATACTCTCAAGGCGAGATATATACAAATTAATATCAGTTTGTTTTCTTGAAACCATTTTAGTCAGTTCAGTTTTATCCTTCTTTAACGTTTCAATTACTGACTTAAATCCTTTTTCATGGTTTTCATAAAACATGTTGGCTTCTGTGCATTTAGAGAGGTCCACAGTCAATTTCTGATTGTGGATGAATGTCACATCATATTTCTCTTGCAAAGCGTCATGCTTACTTTGCAAGTCACTCAAATTCTCATTCACAATAGTATGTTTGTCTTGCAAGTCAAACAAACTAGCTTGTAAAGCATCATGTTTGCCTTGCAACTCAGACATACTTTTCTCAAGATCAGCACATCTATCATGCAACCTAGCACATTCATCACAATTAACAGCAGTGGGTTCATCGACACATACCTGACTTGATGAACCGTCGACATTAGCCATAAAGGCTGAATGGAGAGAAGACGAAGTATAAGCAGCTTGATCCACCAGAATAGATCTTCTTTGAGTTTCAGCTGCAGCTTCCTCCAAGAGTTCATCAATATCTGCATCGATTGCTGCATTCGATGTCTCACTCACATAATCATCACCAGAATTGGATGATTCTTCATCAACACTTCTGCTGTACCCAGAAGAGTCTTCATCTTCAGACGATTCACTACCACTGGCAGAAGATTCTCCACCACTGGTGTGAACTAGCTCCTTCACAATCTGAGCAAAACATGCTGTTCCATCAGGAGCATCACCACCTAACTGGATTGACCAGTCACAACCTTCATCCACCTGAACTGCAAGTGCTCGGTTGGTTTGGTTGTTGACAGGCACCAATGTACGATCATTGTTTCTGTTCTGCTGATTGCCTTGGTTTCTGAAGGGGTTTTGATTCCCGTGCTGGGCTGGCTTTGTGCACTCCCTTTTGAAATGACCCCGTTCACCACAGTTGAAGCACTTAACAGCTTGCTTATCGAACCCATACTTGGTGTCTCGCTTGCTTTCCAAGCTGGTTCTTCCAGTACTTTCCATCCAATCCTTTGCTCTTCTCACAGCACTCGCAAAGGCCCACTTGATGTCCATCAAGTCCATCTCCTCTTTATCAATCTGCCTGTAATCTTCTTGTGTCAGATTAATGTTGCCAATCTGACCTTCTATCAACCCACAGTACGCGCTTACTACAGTGTTAAGTAGCTCCATGTGTTCCTTAGCTACTTCTACACTGACTTTAGAGAAGCTTGAAGTGTCAAGCTGTACTGTATTTGGCTTTGATTGTTGGCCTGCAGATGATGTTCCTCCATAACACGCATATTGTGGTTGTTGAGCAGGAGGAGGAGGAGGTGGTTGTATTGGATTTCCATACAGATCTGTGGTTGGAGGCGGCTTTATAGGAACTTGCACTGGATTGCCATACATATCCGTGCTTGTGACAAACGCTGTTTGAAGTGGAGCATGTGAACCGGCTTTTGCAGATGAAGAAGTGGAGGTGCCATAATACATCTCTGGATTCTGTGGCACTGCAACTCTCTTTGCCTTCAACGTTTCTTCCTGATCCTTGTTCTCCAGAAGCTGCACGAAATCGTTGATATTTGTAGTTCTCAACGTTCCGTTGTACTTCAAGATTTCCAGGAAGTTATTCCATTGAGGAGGCAATGCATCGGCAAACTTCTTTACCACCTCTGTTGGAGTCGTTGTGACTTCAAAGTTCGTCAGCTCAGTAAGTAGATGATAGAAACGGCTTGTCATGTCTCCCAAGGACTCCTTATCCATACATGTGAAGCCATCGAATTCTTTCTTCAGTAGATCTCGTCGTAGTTGACGTGTGGCCTCATTACCTACTCCTCTCGTCTTCAATGCATCCCACAACTTCTTCGTAGTCTTGAAACTGACGAACTGATGATAAATATCCTTGCTCAGTGCTTGAGTGAGAATAGCGTATGCTTTCTTTTCTAAGTCATACGTCTTCTTTTGTTCATCAGGAAGATCGGCAAATGTAGCTGTCGAAGAAGCAGCAACCTCGATAGTTTGATCGAATTCCGTAATGAACCGCAACCACAACTCTGTATTTTGACCAAGAATGTATGTATGGAAACGATCAACCCATCCTGGATATTCATGAAGATGCATCAACTTTGGAGGCCTGTTCAAACTTCCGGTTTCACTTTCGCTTAGTAGAAGACTTTGAATACTCGGAGTTTGATTTGAAACAAACGCCCATTGACCAGCTGGAGTGGCATTTGCTTGTGAGGATGTAGAAACTGGAGATTCGGCCCATGATGGAGATTGACTGGTATTCATGTATTTTCCACTGTCTGGAGCCGGACTTCCCCACCAACTCGGATTCATGATAGATAAGCAAAATAAATGCTAAGTAGGAAAGATCCGAAAGATACACAGCCGAAGGATCCTGGTCGAAGGATCTGAAATCACAGAAACTTGTTAATAACAAACTGACCACAATCGAAAGATATAACCTTGTTCGAAGGATCAACAGTACTCGAAAGATTACTGTTGACTCTCGAACAATGATTTCGAAAGATTCAAGAACTCGAAAGATTCCCTTTGAAAGATCCTTATCTTTCGAGCCAAATCCTTATCTTTCGAATAACAGATCTCGAAAGATTCACCAATACGAAGGATCCTAATCTTTCGGACACTAATCTTTCGAAAAGATTCCTTCCTCGAAGGATATGATTCAGACTTCGAAGGATGGGTCGAAGGATAGTAATCTTTCGAGCCTTCCTTGATCGACAGATGTCGACAGATGTCGAAGGATAATCTTTCGATGTCGAAAGATATCTTTCGAGAGCTCTGACACAAACTGATCTGATGTGAAAGGTTGGTGAAAAAGGTGATGGGGTTGGTGAAGTTGCTTTCGGCAGAAGGGATGTTTCTGCACAACTTTCCACCAAACTTTTTGACTTTCAAAAATAATACCCAAAAAGGCAAAACCTTATCCTCAAGTCCAGTCACCGGAAACACACCGGAATACCACCGGAAAACACAAAGTTTTCTAAAAACCAATTTTTATGTTACCCAACCCAACCTTGAACACTCCCGGTTAGTTTAGACACGTTTTTACTCAAAGAAAAAGCAAGAAAACAAGTAAAAACAGGTGCAAAACCAAGTGTTTCAACACACCACAACTTGTAAAAACCCGGTTTTAAACAAGGTTAAGAGCCTTAGCTCTGATACCACTTGTAGGTCCCTTTTCGCGGAGGATTACGAACCTAAACCTTGTTATACAAACCTACTAGCGAGTGCGGAATCCAAGCTAGCAAGCAAACCGAGTTAGTAGCAAGTAGAGAAACAAACACACAAGTTCACCGATTAACACAACTTGTATTAATGCAATGAGGGTTCGGTTACAAGCTCAATGTTTACAGAAGTGTTCTATAAACTCTCTAAGTGTGTGTGTGAGTTCTGGGCAGAATGCTCTCTAAGCTTTCTATCTCTCGGGTGTGTAAAAATGGCAGAACTACAGAACTCAACACATGCATGGGTATATATACCCAGCTCAGCAGGTCTGCTCGAAGGATTCGACAGATGGTCCGAAGGATCATCTGTCGACCACATGTTACACGAAAGATCAGCGTGGACCTCGAAGGATCATCCTTCGAGGTCTAATGGTCGAACCATGGTCGAACCATATCTTTCGATCACCTCGAAGGATCAGGTGTATCCTTCGAGGCTATCCTTCGATCAGAACATCTTTCAACTGTTGTCCAAGTCAAACCGGAGGATGGTTGACTTGGTCAACTTACAGAACTGACATGGACATCGTTTACATACAGATCGAATACAGACAAAGTACAGACACAAGTGCACCAACACTTATAGGGGTTATAAGTTTGTTTTCTGCCCGAGTGTCTGCAGCCACTGTGAGCTTACGTGCGGGGACCTTTTTCCGTTTTCAACCGATGGTAGTAATGGGCAACCCTTGGCACTATATAATGCTACTTCTTGGCCTTTCTCTGTCATCTTCTATTAAATATGTAACGAGCCACCTTGCTACAGCTATTGCTCTTATTAGAAGCTTTGTATTGTTATTATTTACCTTTATATAGTTTGGTAGTACAAGTATCGTTTGAAAACCATGTGTAAATTTACTTTCAAGAATTCTAATGCATCCTATTCTTTCAAGTCTTTTAATCAGCCAAGTGGGTGGATTCATCCATTGCTTTATAAATTTACTTTCAAGAATTTTGATTTATCTTTTGCTTTGTAATAGCTAACGAACACATAATACGTCATGTAATCAGTGCGATGTTTACGATGTGTCAGCGTTGCAACGCGCGCGGGTCTAATTACTAGTAAATAATAAAAGAGTTAATAACATAGTTAGTCCCTGTGGTTTGCACAAAGTAACATACTTAGGTACTAATAGTTTAAAATCACATTCTAGGGTATTAACTTTTCATTTTATAACGTTTGAAGGTATTAATGTTATTTGTAGGTTTAAAATCACATTCTATTAGTACCTAAGTATGTTATTTTATGCAAACCACAGGGACTAACTATGTTAATACCCTAGAAGTTAATACCTCCAAACAGTACAACATGAAAAGTTAATACCCAAGAAGGTGATTTTAAACTATTAGTACCTAAGTATGATATTTTGTGTAACCCACAGGGACTAACTATGTAATTAACTCATAATAAAATTACTAAATTATTTTTTATTTAATAAGATTAGAAGAGAGACACAACTAACTATTAAAAACACTATTTTGATAAATAATTTTCAAAGAACACTATATGGTAAATATTTTTTACACCAACATTTTTTAGAAAAAAAAAACTGGAGAGAAATTTTAATATTTTACCATTATATCTTACTTCGTTTTCTTCTCACTTTAGTTTTTTTCTTAAAATAGTATTAAGCCCCTCCTCGCGCGTTGCGGTGGGGCCATAAAGCCATGACAAATAGCACCAATACCATACCACCGCCAGTGACCACCAATACTGAAGTTGCGGCATATTAATGCGGAAAAATTAGATCGAGACATAAAATATTTTTATGGAAAATAATAACTAAGTCGATTAAGAACCCGTGCGTTGCGACGAGCCTATCAAACGAAGGAAAATAGATGACATAAAAACGTTGAACCGCACACGCACATTGCGCCATGTTAACTTGCAAAATATAGAACGGAGCGTAAAACAAAACGTAAAAACATTAAACCACACACGAACGTTGCGTCATGTTAACTTGCAAAATTTAGAACAAAAGGTAAAACGAAAATTTTGCGAAATATTAAAAGTATAGAGGACCAAAGTTGAAAGAAAAAAAATAAATTGTAAGGTTAAATTGAAAAAGATGAAAACTTTTTGGCTAAAAATAAAAGATTCAATTAACTTTGAGACTAAAAGTATAACATCATTTTTTTAAACCACCCTATGCATAGAGTACAACACATCTATGCATCAAAAAGTTGTTTATTTATAGTAGATAAATGATCATTCCCTTTTTCTATCTCATGAGATTTATATTATGGTATATGTATATTAAAGTGTGTGTGAGAGGTGTCAAGTGTGTGAGCGTGACATTTGTGTGTAAGTGTGGATGTGTGCAGGTGTGTGATGAAATCGCGGGTTGGTGGAGTTTATAGAGTGGTTTTCATTCCTTTCTATCGCATCGTACGGGTTCTGGACTAGTGAGAAACAATTGTACAAACCACAAAAAACAAAAATAGTAATTATCTTTTTTTTGTCCAAATTAAATTCTATAAACAATTGGGTTTTGTAGCACTAATCGGTCTTTGTCCCGATTGCTATATGATATCTTGAAAGTGTGCCTTCATATGCATTCCCCCGGGATTGATCGAATGGAATGCCTTGAAAGGAATCATATGATATCTTCAAGACACTTCTACCTTCGATCTCACTCTCAGTTCCAATCTAAAGTGAATTTGTGTGCCTTCATTGGGCAGGTTGCCCGACTATTGTGTGTATTTGGGTGAAAATCTAATCTCATGGTCCTCTAAACGCTAATTTACCATTTCTGTTGGCAGCGGAAGTTTAACATCATCATGAATGCCATTAACAGAACTTGATTCATCGTATTCACTTGATGAATTCATAATGAACAAGTATACAAGTAACAACACACACGAACAGAAATATGATAATTGAGAGTGAAGGATATTGTATCGAATATCTTAGTGCCGGTTATTGTTGCCGGAAAAATGTATATATACATGTGTGAGGGACCGTTATTCCGGCAGTTAACTTTGGCGGGAATAACCACCTTTGAAACGGTGTGTCTCAACAAGTGTGTCCCTTCACTTAACCGATACAAATATTAATAATACATAAGTACAATATCGTTACACTAACTTACTACATATAATACATATAATACATATAAATATAATCAAGTTTATATTCGAACACACCCCCTTAAACTGGATTATATTTACAGGAGTGCATAAGAACGCTTCGATTGGCTTCATCTACAACCTTCTCAGCTTGTCTAAAGTCGAATCTTCGTCGCTTTTGAGCCTTCTTCAGTCCCATCCAGTCATTGCCAGCAAACAGAGCATAGTGCTCTCTATCTTCTTCCGATATGCATCTAGTGCTCATTGTTCTTCTTCCCTCATCAGCAGCTTTATCTTCGGTTCCTGAATATCCTTGTCCTTGCCCGTGGGAATCTTCCTTGTTCATTGTTTTGCCGTCTCTCACATCTTCCTGAATCGACTTGAATTTATAGTAGTAAATGAGAACATCTAAATACATTGCATATATAATTCTCATGTAATCTCCATCTTGATAGTCATGACCCATATCTTTAGATACCATTGCCCACATATTATTCGAAGTCACATTCCTGTGGCCCCCTTCTCTTTTTACTATCATGTACAGTTCCAATAAGTTCACCTTCCGATTGTTACTCATGTATGAAGGAATCGGTCTTGTTGTGATTCCCAACCTTATTCTTAGAAACCAGTCTATCATCTCTTTGAATTTAACTTCTAATTCGTACTTGTATTTCATCACATAGACACTGTCTTCTAACATATCTAAGAGAGCCTTGCAATCTTGAAACTCGTTGAATTTCATTGTTTGCAAAATCATTATATTCCAATCGGGTTCATTGGAAGATAGATTCAATTTCTCGAAATAATCATTCAAGTAATCAGATTTGAACGTTTCATGATCTGATTCTCTATTAATTATTGATTGTTTCGCTCTTGATCTGATTTCATCCTCTCTTGTTAAACCGGTTATGTTATTTTTCTTATTCATAATGGGTGTGCTGAAAGTAGGAAAAATTTTGCATTTTTCACTATTAAATTGCACCGTGAATCCTTGAATCACCAGTTGATCAAGACTGAGAACATTTCTGTCTAATTCATGAGTGTAATATACACTTTGAATTCGAAATTTCTCATTTCCAGACACTACATCCACGGCCCCTATTCCCCTTATGAAAAAGAAATGATTTTCACCGGTATTTGTTTCAACACCGAACATATTTTTTATCCTCTTGAATACATCTAAGTTACCAGCGAAATGATGTTTGAAACTTGTATTTACATACCAGATTTCTGACCAGAGGCCTCCTTCTGTACCGTTAACGATGAATTCCATGTTTCGAACTTCATCTTCTTCATGCTTTTGAATGCCGGTGTTAATGGCCTATCGGATCAGAAGTGTTGCTTCATCGTCCTCTTCTGCCTTACAAGAAGCGATTTGGTGACCGGGTTGGTTGCAGTAGTAACACCTTCTCTGTATAGAATTTGTCATCCGACGTTCCCTTTTCTCGTCGGAACAGTGCTTGCAGGGTAAGAGGGTTGCAGACGTATAGAGCCTTTCTTCATCATTATTCGTCGTGGCTCTGATACCACATGTTGGCAGCGGAAGTTTAACATCATCATGAATGTCATTAATAGAACTTGATTCATCGTATTCACTTGATGAATTCATAATGAACAAGTATACAAGTAACAACACACACGAACAGAAATATGATAACTGAGAGTGAAGGATATTGTATCGAATATCTTAGTGCCGGTTATTGTTGCCGGCAAAATGTATATATACATGTGTGAGGGACCGTTATTCCGGCAGTTAACTTTGGCGGGAATAACCACCTTTGAAACGGTGTGTCTCAACCGGTGTGTCCCTCACTTAACCGATACAAATATTAATAATACATAAGTACAATATCGTTACACTAACTTAATACATATAATACATATAAATATAATCAAGTTTATATTCGAACAATTTCGACATCTAGTGTAGAGGTTGAATATCAGGGTGTGGCGAATGCGATAAACTTGAAAGGCCCAATAACTGGAACGGAGGTTATGAGGTTTCTTTTGACCAAAATAACTATGCTTTCCAAAAGGCATTATTTTATTTAGTTGTCTGCTTTAGATTATTGTTTAATTTGTTGATGGTAATTTAGCACAGCACCCATTACATGTCAAAAACAATATCCAAATTCACCAGTTTGGTTGTGTGTCTAAAACTATCTAAATCCAAACCAACAACATCATGATCCTTATTATATCTAAAATTATATCTAAAACTAGCATCTATAAATAGCTTTTAGTCCATATCATTCAACAATACTTTTCAAAATGAAAACAATCATCTTATTCTCACTTGCATTAGTCATCTTGGCAGCCAATGCAGCTCGAGCTCCTGCTCCCGTGCTCGATATTCATGGAAAATACCTCCACACAAAGGCCAAATACATAGCTAATCTGTTAGTTGGTAGATCAGACGGTGCGCTCTACGCGTTGAACTTCGGGAAAAAGTCTTGCTCACTTGGAGTTGGAGTAATCTATAATGAAGAGGAGGGTTACCCGCTGATTTTCACTCCCGTCAACCCCAAGAAAGGCGTGATCCATCTTTCAACAGATGTTAACATAAAGTTCTCAGCCTCCAACGATTGTAACGAGTCAAGCGTATGGAGGGTGAAATATGATAAAGGTATGAAGCAAAATGTTGTGATGGTGGGAGGTGTAGAAGGGAACCCGGGGCCAAAAACATTGGAGAACTGGTTTAAGATTGAGAAAACTAAAGACGGTTATAAGCTTGTTTTCTGCCCGAGTGTTTGCAGCTACTGTAAGGTTACGTGCAAGGATGTTGGAATAGTTAAAGACAAAGATGGTTGGCTGCATTTGGCACTCAGCAACGAACCGTTGTCTGTCACCTTCTACCGTACTTACTAGTTCCACCAGTCTTACTATTCCATCCGTGCCCGAATAAATTAAATATATGCAACCATGTATATGCTTGAAAGTTGAAACAAATGTATACATATAACAAGAAATAAGAGTGAAGAATGAAAATGGTCTATTAAGAATTGATGTATCTATCTATAGTTCTATACTTGCTTTTATTATCTTGTAGGGTATGGGATTACACAATTTTAGATTCTACATGGGACTTCATTAAAGTTTCAAACCTAGTGCAATATTGCCTCTTGAGATTACTTTCACTAGTGGGTTCGTTTATCCTATCGAAGAGTGGTGGAATAAGAAACCGATCAGGGGTTCGTTTACCCTATGAAAAGATTTCCGCGAGTAAATCGGCTATGGTCACTAAAGCGGTGGAAGATATCAAAGCTCTCAGATACCTATGGATGAAGAATATATCCCCTTTTAGAATAATGAATTGGAGAAATTGGTGTAATTTTGATTTTTGATGTTGTATGTCTCCCGCTAGCTTCTTGCTAGTCGCCTTCTAATGAAAGTAGCCTTTCAAAAAAAAAACCGATCAGGGGTCCAAGGTCGAACATCGTAATAAATTAAAACCATATAAAGAAGCAACAAGTTTAGGCTTCCCTTGGTTGTAACTTGTGCTTGGGGTGTTTTCCAAAAAAAAAAAAAAAAAACTAAAACTTTCCTTTTTAACCCTAAAGTTTTGATCTTTAACAATTTAACTTTAAAGTTTAATCTTTGTTTCTTTTTTACCCCTAAAGTTTTAATCTTTAACAATTTAAGTTTAAAGTTTTAAACTTTATAAATAAGCAAGTTGAATATGCATACATGTGTTGTAACATGTGCTTAGTGAGTTTTTCAAAAAAAAAAAAAAAAAAAACTAAAACTTTCCTTTTTAACCCTAAAGTTTTAATCTTTAACAATTTAAGTTTAAAGTTTAATCTTTGTTTCCTTTTTAACCCTAAAGTTTTAATCTTTGACAATTTAAGTTTAATTTTTTTTAATCTTTGGTAATTTAACCCTTTTGATTAATTTGATTTTTCACTTCTAATTCAAAAGTTTCTATCTTATACAATTTAACCCGTTTGATTAATTTGATTTTTCACTTCTATTTCAAAAGTTTCCATCTTTTGCAATTTAACCACTTTGATTTTTTTTACTTATGTGTGGTAATCTTGGCTTTGGTGGGTTTTTTCAAACAAAAAATGGTTATGCATATTGTTGTCAAAACCTTGGCTTTTGGGGGTTTTTAAAAAAAATTGATTTTTTTTACTTTTCACCCGAAAGTATTTCATGAATTACTTTTAACCCAAAACTATTTGTTTTTTTACTTTTAACACAAAATTTTTTATCTTTTGCAATTTATCCTCACAACTTTTTTTTACTTTCAGCTTTGGTCCTTTATAGTTTTTGTTTTCCGCAAATTTTTCGCTTTATGCTTCGTTCTAAATTTTGTGACTTAACACATCGGAACGTGCATCTTTAGTTTAGCGTTTTTACGTTTCGTTCTAAATTTTACGAGTTAACACGACGCAACGTGCGTGTGTGGGTGAATGTTTTTACATCGTCTATTTTTTCCCGTTTGACAGGTTCAACATAACGTGCGCGTCTTAAATCGACTTAGTTATAACTAAAGGATCCCCGCCGCATTGCGGCGGGTCGTAAATCTAGTTCTGATCTTAAATATCAATCAGAAACTTGTTGACTTTTTTAGTTTGTCTACTTTCTATCGCGATTGTTGTGAGTTGTTTATACATACACACGGAGGCCAAGCGCTTCGAAGAACCTTGAAGCATACGTGTAACATGAGGGTAGTTTGGTAAATCATGGTCTTTTTAAATGTGGGCATGTGGATGGCTTAGGGCCGTTCAAATTGCTCGCCGCTCGTCGCTCGCTCGACGCTCGTTCGGAAATTGCTCAGAAAATGCTCGTTTGATTTGACGCTCGGTTGTAAACGAGCCGCTCTGCTCGGTTCGGTTTGTAAACAAGCCAAGCATGAGCAAAGGTCCGCTCGGCTCGGTTCGGCTCGAATTATTATTCTTAATTAGTATATACACATATACATACACACTTACATATATAATAAACATGCATACACACACATATATATACACAAATATAAATTATACATATATATACACACACCTAAATATATACACACATTACACATACATATATACTTAAATATAAATTAAATTTAGAGTTTTATATGTATCATTCTATTCGATTTTGGTTCACTATATACAAATTTACAACTATATCTACACGTACTAGCCCAACCAGGCCCGATAAAAAAATTAATATCAAATCTAAAAGTTAAACCCTAAACCGATAAACGATAGTCTGCTCATCGCCTCAATGTTTCATGTCGTTACCCTAAGTCGATCGTCTCCTGCTCTCAACGTAATTGTTCGTGCAATATAAGCATCGCCTCGTCGGCCACAACATTGTTATTCATAAGAAAAATATTATGCCGTGAAATATGTATGTTTTTAAAGACATAAAAACTTGAGACCCAACATTGTCACAATCGCTCTCAGCAAATTTAAATTGGGCGACACGGTTGTTCAAATCGCTCGAACTTCGCTCGACGCTTGCTCGGAAATTTTACCGCTCGAAAAATGCTCGGTTGATTTGAGGCTCGATTCTAAATGAGCCGCTCCGCTCGGTTCGGTTTGTAAACGAGCCAAGCACGAGCAAAGGTCCGCTCGTGAACAGCCCTAGGATGGCTATCCTTGAAGTTAATTATATATATTGCAAGTTGCAACTGTGTGCTTTAAATTATTGACATTCCATCCAAAACAAGTCAAAAACAATATCCAACTTGGGTCTAAAACTATGGAAACTCCAAACCAACAACATGATGGTTTCAAGCTAGCAAACTTCCCACCATGTATATAATTAGCTTTTAATCTGAATCATTCACCAACACTTTCAAAAATGAAAACAATCATCTTATTCTCACTTGCATTCATCTTCACAGCCAATTCAGCTCCTGTTCCCGCTCCGGTGCTCGATACCAAGGGAAAAAACCTCCGCGCAGGGGTCAAATACCGCGTTAAACCAGAGGATGGTGACGGCTATATTGGCGGACTCTCTCTGGTGGAGGTCCGAAACATGTCTTGTCCAGCTGTAGTTGGACAAGCACCAGGTCTGGACAAGGGACTCTGGTTGACTTTCACTCCGGTCAACCCCAAGGAACGCTTGATCCGGCTTTCCACAGATGTTAACATCAAGTTCTCAGGCTCCAACAGTTGTAATGAGTCAAATGTATGGCAGTTGAAATATCATGAAGCTATGAAACAATATGCTGTGATTGTGGGAGGTGTTGAAGGAAACCCGGGGCCAAAAACATTGAATAACTGGTTTAAGATCGAGAAAGGTAAATATAACGACAGTTATAAGTTTGTTTTCTGCCCGAGTGTCTGCAGCGACTGTAAGGTTATGTGCGGGGACATTAATACATTTTTAACCAACGATAGTGAAGGGCAACCCTTGGTACTCTCGAATGATACTTATTGGCCGTTCTCTGTCGTCTTCTATTAAACATGTAACGATCATCCTTATAGAGTAAAAGAACATTTTTTGAGGTTTAGCCAGTTTTGGGACTTTCGTCCAAAGGTTCGTTTTTCGCATCTGGATCCAAAACGTTTGAAATTTTGCCATTTTCATCCGGATCGTTAACTCCATCCATTTTTCTCTGTTAAGTCAAGAGTATTTTCGTCTTTTTTGTTAACTTAAAGGCTTTTGAATACTCGTACATTATGCTAAATGCTTGTACATGGAGTAAAAAAGACCGAATTGCCCTATAAGTTAACAAAAAAGACGGAAATACCCCTAACTTATCAAAGAAAAATGGTTGGAGTTAACGAGCTGAATGAAAATGGCAAGATTTCAAACCTTTTGGATCCAGATGCGGAAAAACAAACCTTTGGACGGAAGTCACAAAACTGGCCAAACCTCAGGGACGAAAATGACATTTTACTCTATATTTTATCTTGTGCGGCAACCTTTGGTACCCCGCAAACCGCAATGATACTTATTTTCCTTTTTCTATCACCTTCTACAGCTAGTTCCGTCAGTATTCCATCGGTGTCGAATAAATTAAATATGTAACGAGCAAACCTTATTTACGCTTTCTCTATGTATGATTTGTATATAGGCCGTTAGGTGATAGTTCGTAAACAGTTGACCTCTTTGAACCGTCACATATAACCACCATTCTAAATACGATGAAACTATGCAAAAAAAAAAAAAAAAAAAAAAAAAAAAAAAAAAAAACAGATGGTCTATTTAAGCTCAAAAAAGTTCTTGACAGTTTGATGATACTTTTCCTTTAGACATATAATAATAATAATTCTAAAATACCACAAAGCACAAATGAAAAGTTTTTAATGACACGTACTCTAACCGAGACCTGTACCAGCTTCTTTGCGTGGCGCATCAGCTTTTATACGGGGAGGTCTAACGATCCGGTCAATGAGTCCATAATCCAAAGCTTCCTGAGCATTGAACCGCTTAATCCGACTCAAGTCCTTGTGAACCTGCACATTATGGTTATCGCCAAGAATATCAAACACCGTACACAAGGGAGTGTTGGATGACGAATATGAAACTGATTATTCTAACAAAGTCGTAATAACTAGTTTTTCGTATATTGTAATATTTAAAAGATTAAAGTACACGGATGGTCCCTGTGGACTGTGGTTTATCAAAATTTTGGATTTAGTCCTCAGCTTTTCAAAAGTACACGTATGGTCCTTGTGGTTTTCACTTTGTAATGCAATTAGTCCCCAACTTTTGCCAAAAGTACATGAATGGTCCCTGTGGTTTGCACTTTGTAACACATTTAGTCCCTAATTTGTATCTGCTGAAACCTTTAGATTTGTTAGCTGGGGACTAAATGCGTTACGAAGTGCAAACCACAGGGACCATCCGTGTACTTTTGAAAAGCTAGGGACCAAATCCAAAATTTTGGTTAACCACAGGGACCATTCATGTACTTTACTCTATTTAAAATTTTGACCATTTTATTGTTATTGTTACTATTTTAACAAATTGTCAAACACCATTCTGATGCTAATAAATCAATTCCACATAATCAGTTCCGAAACACAATTTCGATAAGCCCCTTAGTAAAAAATTATATGATATACCTGCTCCACTGGTTGACCCGTCTTTTGAGCCAATTCCTTGAAAAGATAATCTCTAATTCTTAAAAGCTCATTCGCCTCATTTTGAATATCATCAGCCTGAAAATCATCATTCGGTTTGCAAAATTACAAGATTGGACATAATGGTAACCTTTTCTTGACAAGATCATATGTTCAAACCTGACCACGAGCCGCTCCAGCCGGTGACTCTAACGCAATTCTTGAAAGAGGCATCGCGAATCTTTGACCCTTTACAATTCCAAGATAATTATAAAAACACACATCATAGATGCATTTCTAATTCGTATACAATGTTACGGCAGCAAACGAACCAAACGTTCGGCGAACAGTTCGTGAACCGTTCGGGGGGAAGTTCATTTGTGCTCGCTCGTTTATTAAACAAACGAACACAAACAAGAAACCCCGTTCGTTTAGTTAAATGAACGAACATGAATAGAGGTCGCGCTCGTTCGTTTATGTTTGTGAATGTTCGGTAACGTGTTCGTTTGTGTCTGATAGTTTATTAGTGTTTTTATTTTTTTTAATATTTCAGTTAAACGCTTCAAAATTCCGACAAATAAAATATCTAATAAGTGTCGGTCTATTATATATTATGTTCATGAACGTTTGTTTGTGTTCATAAACGTTCGTTTCGTTCGTTGCCTAAAATTAACAAACGAACACGAACAGGTTCATTTCCTTAACAAACGAACACGAACATAAAATCTCGTTCGGTAAGTGTTCATGAACAGTTCGTGAACACACGTATTTCTTAACACGGTTCGTTTACAACGTCAAATTGTATTCAAAATTACCTTTTCTCCGGCTGCAAGAAGAAAGCCAGCCAGATTATAAGCATAACCGACACAGTGGGTGCCGATCGGACTTTGCAAGCTTTGCATAGTGTCATATATGGCCATGCTTGGAGTCAGCTGCAAAAGAAACATATATAAATTATACAAAAAATATATATAAAAACATACTTTACAAAACGACTACAATGAGAAGGAACTCACATCTCCACCAGGGCCATTAATATACATATACATCCTTTTCGAATTATCAACGCTATCAAGGTACAACATTGTTGCCAGTATCTGGTTACTAAACTCCTCGTCTATGTTCTGCCCAATAAAGATAACGCGTTCGCGATACTGCACCAAACAAAACACACGTATACAACTAAACATCACTTGGTTTACAAAAATGCCACAAACAATAATATGTAGGACTGCAAATGAACCAAACGTTCAGCGAACAGCTTGTGAACCATTCGGCGGAAAGTTCGTTTGTGTTCGTTTATTAGACAAACAAACTTGGACAAAAAATTTGGTTCGTTTAGTTAAATGAACGAACATGAACCGAGGCCGCGTTCGTTCATTTATGTTCGTGAGCGTTCAGTAACGTGTTCGTTTATGTTCGATTGTGCTTGATAGTTCATTAGTGTTTTTAGTTTTTAGTTTTTTATAAATACTTCAAAATTCCGACAATTAAAATATTTAATAAATGTCGGTGTATTATACTATTATATATTCTGTTCATTAACGCTTGTTTGTGTTCATTTGTTTCCATTTGTGTTCATGAACGTTCGTTCTCGTTCTATTGCCTTAAATTAACAAACGAACACGAACATAAAATCTTGTTCGGTAAGCGTTCATGAACACTTCGTGAACACATATATTTCTTAACAAACAAACACGAACAACGTCTTGTTCATGTCCGTTCGGTTCGTAATATGGCATACTTACAAGAGCATTCCACAAATCAACCCACTGCCAAGTCCCTTCACCAGGAACCCGATACGGCACTCTCGGTGTCCCTATCGGCATCATCGTAATCCGCCCGCGTGCCGGTTTAATCCCAACCCTGAACACAGAGGTTCAAGAAAGCAATACAAGCATTTAAATGAAACATATATATATATATATATATATATAAGATTTATATATAAATTGATGAACTTTTTATAGAATACACACCTGGGCTCAATACTTTTGTGAATTTTCTTGTGCAATTCAGCACTCAAATTAGGTCTTGAAATTCCATAAGAATCTGGTAAAAAGGGGGGTTTTTTATACGCAAATGTTAAGAAAATAAGTGTGATAAGAAGATTGAATTAAAGTAAAGTGTTGGTGAAGAATATTACTGGGAGATTGAAGCCTTAATCCAACGAAAACCTTGTTTTCGAAGCTGTTGAATAAAGAAAAGATAAAGAGTTAATTGGAAGTTTTTGTTGACAGTTTAAATTGCAGGAAATTTTACCTGAGAGAAGGCTGAGGTGGATGAAGATACGAGGAACAGGTTATGGAATTCATTGAGACCGCCATTGTTGGAACTTCCACAGGGTAGAGGAAGATTATGTTTAAAAGGGGCGAATTTTTGTGTTGGAAGAGAGATACGGGTCGGGTCTTTTTGTAACCGGATAAGAATGGATCATTGAACCCGAATTCGTTTTGGTATCATGGTTGTTCTCTTTTTTAGTGTTTGTGAATCGGAGTAGTGTTAGAACCGGCGGTCTGGGTCGGGTCCTGCGGGTGCCGCTGGCTCGCGCAGACTTGACCCAAATCATTGTCTCCTGTGCGGACCTAGACCCGGACCGTTATCGACACACACCGTTTCCACCGCGATCCGTATTGCTTGATCCAACCCGTTGACGTCTCGACTCTGACAGACTTAATATTATAATTATAAATTATAATTATAATTATAATTATAAATATTATGAAAATACAATTTGCGCGTTGCAGTAACTCTTTTTTTTCTTTTACTTTGGCCCCTTAACTTTTAATTTTTTCAGTTAAATCCTCTTAACTTTCTAAAAATTTTATGAAATGTCTTTTGACACCTTCGAGTTTTAAGTACATATTTGTATATAGGAGTTGGTTAACGTACAACTTTGCTTAACGTACGCTGAGCAGTTTTAACATGCGGAATTATTTTTTTATCAACATGCGGCTTTTTTTTCTCTTAACATGCGATTCTTCTATACTTTCCCACATGCGATTTTTTCTGTTTTTAACATGCGGACTTTCTTTTTCTTATAGACACATGGGGATTTACTTCTCCAAACACAAATCTGCATGTTGTAAATTCAATATCCGCATGTTATATCTTGACAGCGTACGTTAAGCAAAATTGTACAGTACACTTTCTCTTTATATATATGTGTTGGTTTACCAGAACATGTATGATTCAATGTAGGGTATAGTCATGGTTCTCTTGTGTAGTCTAATGTACATATGGCTTATATCCAAACGTAGACAAGTATGAATCCACTCATTCAACGTTGCTAAGTCATATTAGTAAGGGGACTAGGGGTGGAATCACTAGTGATAGAATTTATCACTCACAAGCACCAATCAAGTTTCGCCATGTCATTGACCATTTTTCTATCACTCACAACCATTTTTAGTGGGGGTGGTCATCACTCATCACCACACCCAACAATTTCCCCCCAACCAACAATTCCACTCACAAACCCAAACTATCACGCCGTTAATCTTTCCACGCGTTAAACAATTCCAACCGATTATCACGCGTTATACAAAGTGTGGCGGTGGGAATGGCAGCTTGTATAACGCGTTATACTTTGTATAACGTAACCGCCCCGGGCGGCCTAATACTGCAATTGTCAATTATCAATGTAATTTTGGACTAAAACCTCACCTCCTATAAGCCCTCAAGTTCAGTGCTGCTTAATATGTAAAAAAGTTATAAATTATCAAAGTAAATAGTTAGAAAAAAAATCCATGTGTATATATATAAAAGTTGTACTGAACCGCATGGCGGAATTTAATTACCGCAACAGGAGTGGGTAGCCACGAACCATGGCTGGACCCAAATTTTTAATCTGGTGATAAAAAAAAAAACAAAATTAAGGTGTGAACCATTATATATAAAGGAGTCAGTCATAACTAAAGAAGCTGATAACCAAAGTCCAAGTCGAATAGACCCGCATCCAGAGCTAAAGGAGCTTATTACCCGAGTTAGATAAACTCATAGCCGGAGTTGAAAATCATTTCAAACTTTTCACATGCATGGTTTCGTTTGGATATATTCGATCCGGACATTGAGAGGTTTCATTTCAAACTTTTCACATCGAATAGACCCGCATCCATAAGAACGGTTGCCATTAATGTACAATTAATTTGATTAAAGTTCACTTTTTCTTATAACAGCATGAGTGTATCTACTTCTTATATATAATCTTGAGTCTTGAAATTATTAAATTGATTCTTTTAAATTACGCCTATAAATATACGTAATACCTTATGTTAATTATTTGTTTATTTTTTCATATTTCAACGTGTAGTGTACAAAATGTATAGATGTTTATAGGAACGTTCTGACAAATAACATGAAAAATTAAAAACCTCGTTAGTGGTTCATGGGCTCAAAGCTCCACGGACACTCTGATGCTAAGTCAAGTTGGGTACCATCACGAGAGAACCAAATGGTAGTCTGTTCCCCATAACTCTTAGGCCTTTAGGCGCACAAACACACATATAATATGTGTGTGTTCATGGCATGGGAGTTAATCCCTCGTTACGAGGAGTTAGTGGGAAGTGTGTTGACCAAGCCAATATAGACCTAACGACCGGTTTGGATTCCAAGTTCTAACCCATTGGACCAGGTCCAGAATTATACATACTCTACATATATGTTGTTCTATCTCAGTGTATTACATGTTAAGCAAGGACAGATATGCTATTGATCATTATAACATTTTCATACCACCTTTTGGAATACAAGAGAGACATGATGCATGTTTAATCCAAACGACACCCCTTGCCTATTCCTATCTACGCGACTATGCCAAGAACGAATCAATATAGATCATTGTGTTATCTTATCACTGACATCCAACAGCCGTCGTTTTCTTTTACGAAAGGTAACAGAACCTCATCCAACCTTTAGACTCGAAGGGTGAGTCTCACCTATTCAAATCAACACCTCATCAACAATCCTCCAAATCTGTTGATCTAAGGTGAGTTTACTAGTTTAGGTACAAATGACCCCTACCCCAAAACCCTTTCACAAAAAATAATAATAATTACCTTATATCTTAAAACAAAAAGTCGGTGGTTGTCACATCACAGCCACCGCCTTTACTTTTATATATATACATTGTTAGAGCTAATGAAAATCAAATTGAATCTTGGTTTGGTGGTTGTTGTGTCTCAAACTGAAGGAGGGGTCACGTGTTCAACTCTCCCTTCTCTTCTCCTTAAATGGATTTAAGATTTCCTTTTTTTCTCCCTTTTCAAATGCAGTGTACTCTTCCTTCTCTTCTCCTTAAATGGATTTAAGATTTCCTTTTTTTCTCCCTTTTCAAATGCAGTTTAAATTTCCTTTTTCTTAATTGGAGTTTAATTTTTTTTACCGCAGTTTAAATTTCCTTTTTCTTAAGATTCCTTTTTCCCAGTTACAATTTTTTTTTCCTTTTCAAATGCAGTGTTTGACTCTTTCTTCTCTTCTCCTTAAATGGATTTAAGATTTCCTTTTTTTCTCCGTTTTCAAATGCAGTTTAAATTTCCTTTTTCTTAATTGGAGTTTAATTTTTTTTAGCGCAGTTTAAATTTCCTTTTTCTTAAAATTCTTTTTTCCCGGTTACAATTTTTTTTCTCTTTTCAAAAGTAGTTTAAATTTCCTTCTTCTTAATTGGAGTTTAAATTTTTTAAATGCAGTATAAATTTCCTTTTTCTTAATTGAACACCTATGTTTAAACATTTAGTTCTAATTTTGGTAATTGATAACTTTGATCCGTCAACCTTTCCTCTTAATAACTTGACCTCTCATTTTATTTGAATTGCTTTTATGACTTTACATCGTAACGTGTCACACATTAATATGTTTTTTATCTATGCGTAACCATATTAATGTGTAAATAACTTTTACGATTTTACATGGTTGTCTAAGTTACCATCACAACTTTACACAGCAACGATGGAGAAATTCTCTTTTTTTATCTATGTCAAATGACGTTAATCTCACAAACATACCGTGTGTAACTGTAAAAACGCGTAATTTCACGTGCGGGCATTACACGTTAATGTCATCATCATACATTGTAACTGCAATACTTATATAGGTTACACTGAGATAGATCGGATACGCCGAAACACGTGTTTTTCTATGATTAACACACCAAATAACGTACCACCAACTATAAACAACTAAGGTGCCGCAACCGTAACACGCGACGTGTCGCAATTTTAGCGTACCTGTCAGTTTAAATTCGTCTTTCAATGGAAACGACTAACGTTTGACATAAACTTTTTCCTAAAATGAGCATACTCAAATATAATATATTTTTATCCTTATTTTGTGACCGAAAGCGAGTCGAGTCAAATATAATAGTTTTTCATTCAACGGTGATGTAATATTTTTCAAATTGGATCAAATATACGGTATAAATTCGAGTTACTTTAACTTTCGACGCCGCCGCAACGCGTGGCGGGTCAAAGTCATAGTATTCTACAAAATACAAATAATAATAGAGAAAATTACGAAAATAGCCAAGACCAGAGTTGAATTACGAAAATAGCCACCTCATACGTCCTTGGAATGGCGCATCACGGATTCAAATGCGCGAGATGCGTCTGAAAACAATGGGATGCGTCTTTGGAGCGAAACCCAATAGAAAATGGACACGTGGCGGCAGACTCCTCCAAGGGGTCAGGCAGACTCTTCCAAGGGGTCAGGCAGACTCTTCCAAAGAGTCAGGCAGACTCTTCCAAGGGGTCAGGCCTGACGCCTTGGATCTCACACTCGGAGAAGTCTGCCTGACTCATTGGAGGAGTCTGCCGCCACGTGTCCATTTTCTATTGGGTTTCGCTCCAAAGACGCATCCCATTGTTTCCAGACGCATCCCGCACATTTGAATCCGTGATGCGCCACTCCAAGGACGCATGAATTAGCTATTTTCGTAAGTCAACCCTGGTCTTTGGCTATTTTCGTAATTTTCTCTTTTAATAATATTCTTTCATTCAAGAGTCACAAGATGACCGCTTGGCTCCATCTACCTTCCCCCCCAATATTTTAACCAAACAAACTGACAAATAACAAACAAACTCCACTCACACTCCTCTGGCCTCTCCGCCGATCCGCCACCACAAATGTTGCCCTACGCCACCCTACACGACGCCGAAACCGCCATTAACCGATCTCTAACCACTGCCGAAACCCTATGGTTCAACTACACCGCCACCACCTCCGATTACGTCCTCTACTGCTACAACATTCTCTTCCTCTTCCTCATTTTCACCACCGTACCTCTCTTCTACCTCTTCACCGAACTCCTCTTTCGCGATTATGTTGCTGTCTACAAAATTCAACCGAAAGTTAGGTTTTCGGTGAACGATTACTTCAAATGTTATTCAGATGTAATGCGCATGTTTATTCTCGTCGTTGGACCGCTGCAGCTTGTGTCTTATCCGTCGATTCGAGTAACGTTTCTCATTCTGATTCGTTTTGTTTTGTTTAAATTGACCTAGCTTGCTGATTTGTGATTGATATGTGTTGAGATTAGTTAATTAAGTTCTGATTTCTTGTTGACTTTGATGTATTGATATACTGTAGTGATCTGTGATTGATTGATATGTGTTGAGATTAGTTAATTAAGTTCGGAATCGTTATTGAGTTTGATTTGTTGACCTACTGTTGTGATTTGTGGTTGATATGTGTTGAGATTAGTTTATTAAGTTCGGATTCGTTATCGATTTGATTGTTGACCTAGTGTAGTGATTTGTGATTGTTATGTGTTGAGATTAGTTAATTGAGTTCGAATTCAGTATTGAGTTTGATTTGTTGACCTACTGTAGTGATTTGTGATTGATATGTGTTGAGATTAGTTTATTAAGTTCGGATTCGTTATCGATTTGATTTGTTGACCTAGTGTAGTGATTTGAGATTAGTTGATTAAGTTCTGATTTCTTATTGATGATGATTTATTGATCTACTGTAGTGATTTGATATTTATATGTAATGAGATTAGTTAATTAAGTTCAGGTTACTTTTTGATTTTGATTTATTGACCTACTGTAGTGATTGCTGTGTATTTAGATTGGTTGATTATGTACATTAGTTTCGAACGAAATCGGTTTGAAATTGACTTTAGATTTTCAAATCTTCAACCTAATGTCAGTGATGCATGTTATTCATAGTTGATATATCTCTAAAATTAAATTTAACTGATAGATTGAAATTTCTGAGAGAAAAGGATATTGTTGTAGATGAGAGGACAAATTTAGATGTATTTTGGAAATAGAATGAATATTCATCAGCAAAATAACTTATTAAAATTGTGAAAATGTTCTTATTCATTGTCGTTGGTGTTGCAGATGATTGGCGTTCGGACAAGCTTGCCCTTACCGTCACTAATGGAGATAACATCTCAATTGATAGTCTACTTTCTAATTGAGGACTATACTAATTATTGGATCCATAGGCTTTTTCATTCTAAATGGGGATATGAGAAAATTCACAAGGTTCATCATGAATACACAGCACCTATAGCGTTTGCAGCACCATATGCGCATTGGGCGGAGGTATTGATCCTTGGGATCCCATCTTTTCTGGGCCCCGCAATTGTTCCAGGCCACATGATTACATTCTGGTTGTGGATTGCCTTGAGGCAGATTGAGGCCATTGAGACTCACAGTGGGTAAGTTTAATCTACTTTGGGAAGTAAACCAACTTTCTAGATTTGCTTTTTCATCGTGTGTGATTGATGGTCACTTCATTCTTTGGTTTATTTGACCAAATGATGCTTAATAATGTGTTGAACTTAGGCCTGATTGGTAATAGTGTGCTTAGCAATATTAAATTACTTTTGGTTATAATGAAAATGATCATAGTACTTTTACCTTTTTCTCCCTCCTCATTGCCTTTGTGTTATTCCCTCGCTACTTTTCATGATTTTATCTTTCCCTTGTTCTTAGGTTAACTCTCTTTTTTCAACCTTTGTTTTTATCCGAATCCCTCTCCTGGTTACTTTTTCTCATTTGAAGAACTATGATGAAAAAGGCGCTTAACATGAAACTAGAAACTTGTGAAGTTATTATAATGGAACTTTACAAGTGCCCTGAATTTATTTGCCAATTTTTTTTTAAAAAGTTGCCTATATGTGAAACATAGTGACACTGTAAGTTTTTCCCGGTGGATGTTGTTAATCGGGCATCTTGGGACTCGTACTAATCATGGAGGAAAATCTTGGAGGATTTGTGGACCATGAAAGATAGCATTAGCTCTTTGCATCATTAAACATTTCCATTTTGTGTATATGTAAAATGCTATTTTCGCCCCTGAGGTTTGGCCAGTTTTGCGAGTTTCGTCCAAAGGTTTGTTTTTCCGCATCTAGATCCAAAATGTTTGAAAGTTGCCATTTCCGGCTCGTTAACTCCATCCATGTTTCTCCGTTAAGTCAGGGGCATTTCCGTCTTTTTTGCTAACTTAAAGGGCAATTCGGTCTTTTTCTCTTTTTGTAAAAAGATCGAATATCCCTGATAAAGACCGAATTGCTCTTTAAGTTAGCCAAAAAAACAGAAATACCCCTGACTTAACAAAGAAATATGGAGGGAGTTAACAAGGCGGGTGAAAATGGCAAGATTTCAAACATTTTGGATCCAGATGCGGAAAAGCAAACCTTTGGACGAAAGTCGCAAAACTGGCCAAACCTCGGGGACGAAAATGACATTTTACTCTTTTTTTTGCAAAAATAAAATGAAGACTTTGATTGAAGGCCTAATGATCCATTGCAAGTAGAAATGGAAATGGGACCTATTACAATATTACACAGAAAATGAAGAAAACATCACAAACGAAAAACAACTTTTTTTATATGTAGGATGTCACGCATGCTCTTCACTTTTTCATAGAATACCAATACCTTTCTCCTCGTATTCTTTCATAGTCATGGTATACTTTCATGTTAATGAATGTGGTCCTAGAACTTTAGTCTCTTTATGGACCTAATTAAACAAATACTCCTATATAACACTCTCTGCTATATAGGAATCATCACTCTGAACCGCAATGATCTTCAGTGCTTTTTTTTTTTTTTCATTTTTAGCAAGTCTAATAATTAGTTTACAAGAAAGTGGCAACTATGATGGCTCTTAAAAATAATACTATGGCAACTTTTGCGATTATGAAAACATTAAGAATTGTTTACTAGATTCCATAATAAAACCTGTATTTTTATTGTATACTGTGTGCTTAATTCTTGAGTTATGGCAGGTATGATTTTCCATGGACGTTAACCAAATACATTCCCTTTTATGGTGGTGCGGATTACCATGACTATCACCATTATGTCGGAGGCCAAAGCCAAAGCAACTTTGCATCCGTCTTCACTTACTGTGACTACATATATGGAACAGACAAGGTACGCAAACCATATTGATTTTAACCTTATCTTTTTTGTAGTGTTGCCGCTTGCAAATAGGGAATTAGTTACAGTTTTCTGTTATCGACTTTTTTTTCAAGTGGCATAATTCTGTGTTTGTTTTCTAATCTCACCAGGGCTACAGGTACCATAAGAGACTCCTGCAACAGGTATATTCATACAATAAAGAGTTAAATGCCATTTTAGTCCCTGTGGTTTGGACCATTTTGCCAGTTTAGTCCAAAGGTTTCATTTTTAACCTGTGGGTCCAAAAAAGTTTCACAGTTGCCATTTTAGCCCACTGGGTTAACTTCATCCGTTTTTTCTGTTAACGAGAAGTCGAATTCGGTCATTTTATATGGCTGAATTGCCCTTTTAGTTAACAGAATTACATACAAAATGACCAACTTGGCCTTCTCGTTAACAGAAAAAATGGATAAAGTTAACCCAGTGAACTAAAATGGCAATTGTGAAACCTTTTTGGACCCATAGGTTAAAAATGAAACCTTTGGACTAAACTGGCAAAATAGCCCAAACCACAGGGACTAAAATGGCATTGTATAAATGTATACAAGTACTTGTTAACAATATGAAAAACTGAATGCATTTTGTATACTGAATTCAACTACTGATATAATATAGTTACGAGATGACTCAAAAAGCAATGGTGGATCAAATGCTTCGGGGCCAGATAACAAAATGGAGTGATCACGACAAAACCGAGAGCAATCTGGTTTGCGTTTTTCAGAAATTTTAGCTCTCTTCTAGTGTGACCAAGTCATTTAGCTCTTTATGATATCTTGTGCCATGGATATTTTGTGTTTCAAACCCAAATGACATTCTCTTGTTAAAAAATTTCATTAACCGATTAGTTTTAGTTACAAGCGATTTGGTTCTTTTAGTTATAAGGGAAAGTGGCTCGGCTAACCGCCCGTTATAGATATGAGTTTATTCATGTGTATTTCAGGTAATAATCCGAAAAAAAGAAATATATATAAAATATAACAAGGATGATTCAAGTAATGTATTGTTTATATAAAAAAGTTTGAAACAAGTTTTTTTTCGAGATGTAGTATATTCTTTGTAAAAATATATGAAGATTGCACTTTAACGGAGCTTCACTTCGGTTATTTATCTGTTGCATCTATCTATACTATATAATAAAAGAAACCATTTTTAGGACACTTGTCATTATTCTAGACCATCATTAATTCTATATAATTATTATTTAATTTAAATTATTAAATTTAATATGTTTCAAATATTTAAAAAACTACGGATAAAGTTTCATAAAATATCTTATTATTATTATTCCATATATAAATAAGCAAACTTTTTGTGCATAAGCACTTGTAACATGTGCTTTAAGAGTTTTCCAAAAAAAAACTTGATTTTTTAATTTTAACCCAAAGGTTTTCACCTTTTGCAATTTTGACCCTACAATACACGGGGTTATAACCTAGTATAATTATAAACTAATCACAAAACTTGGTTACAAAAAAGTAATAACCACAACTGAACACTGGGATGTCAATTGATTTAGTTAGAGGACCCGGGGTGGTAGCGTGATGGCATAGTTTCACGAGTGAAACTTTGTGGAACACCGCCGCCACCCAAAGTTTCACCCACAAAATTTTATAACGCGTGAACTACATAACGCGTTGTAAACTTCAAAAGTCCAACTGTTGCCCACCCTTTTTGACCATTTTTTGGAACTTTGTGTATTGAGGAGTTGTACTCTAGTGCTAAGGAGTTGTACATTGATGTAATAAAAATAAAAAGGTTGTGAAAGGTTGTGAGTGATGACCATTTCCACTAAAAAAGGTTGTGAGTGATGGAAATAATGGTTGATGACATGACAGAACCTGATTGGATGTTGTGAGTGATGGAATTGGGTGTGAGTTATCCCACCCCTACCCCCCTTAGTTTAGTTCGTTTCTATAGTTATTTGATTTTATGATTAAATTATTTGGTTTATCTGGCTCATTCTGTGGCGCATGACTTGTGTGTTCAATAACTGTGAAATTGATTTATTTATACTATAGAAATAGAAATAGAAATTTATATTTTTTTCTACTATTTCTAATAAGAACTACTCACGTATTCTATATTTGTGTCAAGGTTTAATAGGTTCAAGTGCCAAAATTATACCTCTTTTAATGGTAATGTGATATGTACTAAGAAGATTCTAAAAGAAATCAAATTACAATCCTTCTTAGATTGTACGGGGCACACCTAGGGAAGGCCAAGCCGTGATCTTTCACCTGGCGGGAACATCGCCGCCAACCCCGGTGTCCACACGGTAAACCCAATCGAGCGGGGAGTGTTCACCAATAAGGGAAGAGGATAGAGAGGGTTAATGGTGGGCCTCACGCTCTTCCACCCAATCACACTTATATATATATTTTTTTATTTGTTTAAAGAAAAAAATTGAGAGTAGAGAGTGAAGTTGACACGACAGAGTAGGATTAGCTGAGATGAAAAAAAGACTACTCCACCCGAGTAGAGTGCCCCTTACACCCTTATAGATAAACTAGCGCCTCTTTGCATTAATTAGATTGAAATGTTTGATGTAAATTAGTGGCGGACCCAAGAATTATTCTTTGAGGGTGCGAATGAGGACTTCAACCAACTTTTCAAGGGGTGGGTAGACGCCCACCCACCACAACACCTAAGTTCGCCTATGGTAAATTTGATGTAATTGGCAAAATAGTACGTTTTCAACAAAGTTAAAGTATGGTAAAGTTTGCTAAAGTAATAGTAACTTATTAAAGTAACAAAGCGATAAAGTACCTATAGTATGCATGTTGCATTATCAAAGATCAAAGGGAGACTTCGCGTCTAAAGTTAACATTCTAAAAGAAATCAAAGTACAATCCTTCTTAGAGTATACGCGTCTAAAGTTAACACACTGACCAATAGATAAAGGGGCAGTGCATCCGTTGTTTGCTCATGCTTCTACAATCACCCATAGTTTAAAAGCATGTGATAGTTCATAGTATTGTGATATAGTCTTAGTAAAGTGTTATGTTGTACACATAGCGTGGTAATATGATTCTTAATGTGTCCTGTTTGCTTATTTGCTTCTTTATGTATAACATAGTTGCTAGTACCTGATTTAAATTATAACTCACTTAGTGTACAACTTTTAGTATGCATATCAGATTAGGTTAGCTGGATAAAGCAAAAACTGATGCATAACGAAGGTTCCTGAAGTACAACTGACATCCCCGTCTCTATTATGTTTTTATGCTAAAGACAAATCTTTTAATTTAATTTGGATTGTAAAGACATCATCGTTACTTTCCACTAGTGTGGAATGAATTTTTTATAACTAATTGTCAAGGAGTAAATCCAATAGTTGAAACCCCTAGGATTGGGGCGTTATACACCTAAGTTACAAAACTCAATTATGTCTTTATATCATCTAGTCACAGCTCATGGACATAAGATTCGCATCGAACCCAAAGCATGCCAAATTGTCGTGTTCCTTTTGCTTTTATTTTTTGTTTTTGCATCGTTGTTCGTTCGTTTGTGTGTTGTGAGTTGGTTCTACTAAACTACTTGATACCCAACTGAAGAAACAGTGATCTAATTAGAGAGTTAATTAAATTGGTTTATGTTCTTTTCATGTTGGTTAATCTTCTTCAAGATATTTAAGCTCCGACTTGGTGATCTAACCTGCAAAACAGAACACCGTTACTCGTTAAGAGGGGAATGTGGGGGTTTCCCTCTTAACCAGGCTCCGGCGTGAGAATAAGCGACTGCTTTGAGAGTGATTAAGTGTAAAGAGTAAGAGCCGAGAGAATAGAATGTTTAACCTGTGAAGTAAGGTCTCTATTTATAGCCGGAGAGGTGTGAGGGGTTATGGGCTGATGGGCCTTGGGCCAGAAGCGGACAACAAAACGGATATGCTCTTTGTCTCACTGGCGTCGACCGCTTAGTGGCTTCTAGATGCTCGTTGGTGCTGGCGCACCTTGATTGGAGCCGCGTGTCATTGTTGTCGGCCTTGTTGTCCTTCTGTCATCAGCAGACGAGTGGAGATCGTGGGACAGTTGTCTCCGTCCTCTGATTGGTGCCATGTAGGCGTCCTTGTGTACTTCTCGTCAGGCGATCGTGGCGCACGATTGACCAGAGCCTGCTAGACGCTCATTGGCTCCTTTTACTGCCACTTGTACCTTGTGTACCACTGTAGGTAGCCGCGCGCTTCCCTACCGAGTGGCTCATTTCTTCCATTGTTTTTATGTTAAGTGCTGATATCTGGGTTTGTTGTGTGCATTCCCTCGCGCGGGATAATCGTAGAGCGATGTAGGCCGCGCAAGGTTGTTGTTAACACCTTGTTGTGTTAAGGAGTATGGTCTCACGCGCAACCTGATCTGAGGTTTGCGCGACTTTTTGGGACCATACCCCTTCAAGTCCCCCCAGTCCAGTGCTGCACCATGCGCAACGCAAGTGGTTGGAGCTTTGGACTTAATAAAAAAAAATAAGAGAAGGGGAAATGGTTCTTTTGATCCTGACTTGTATGGCGGACGTTGAAAACTGTCGTTTTCAATGCGCAGGTACTAGGCAGGTGTCGAGTGATTTCTTGTTTGACCTTTTAGGCGCGCGAGGTTATAGTAGTTTACGTATATCTGGCGCGACTCATGTGACTTCTGCATGAAGTTACTTGCACGTTTTATGGCGGGAAACTTCGAAATTTGAACTTATGACAGGTTGGTGAGATAAGTCGCTGAGGGCGACGTGTGAGTTGACCCCTGGCACAGGTGTCATCATGCCGCCTGCGGCGGTTGCACTTCATGTCAGGAGAGTGAGGCCCACGCGCGCGTGGTAACCGTCACCCCTGGTTTTCCGCTTGACGTGGCAACCTCCTGTTGGTTAGCCTAGCGGCTAACGCGGCACGGTTACCCATCGCATTAAATGCGATGGGTATATATATCCGAAGAGAAGGTGAGAGATTCTCACTTCTCTTCGTTGCTTCTCCACTTTTCTCTCAAAACTCTTTGAATCTTCAAAGTGTTCTTCGTCTTCTTCAAGATTTCTTCAAATCTTCAAATTCTCTTCAAGCCTTTTTTCCAGATCCTTCTTCAAAGATGAGTGAAGAACACCCAGAGGCTCCTGTTAGTGAGGAAGGAACGGTTCCTGTCCTTAGATGGGACTTAGGTCTGTTCGAACAGATTGTTCGTAGTTTTAGATTCCCACCGGAGTGGGATGCCCGGTATCCGGCTCAGGGCCAGACCGCGGCTGATGCACCACCCGGTTATATCACCCTTTATGAAGACTTTTTCCTTCAAGGGAATTTCCGACTGCCGGCGACCAATTTCCTGGGCAGTATTCTTTCTTACTATAACTTCCATATATCCCAGATGAGCCCACCCGGGATGGTGAGGGTGCGGCACTTCGAATTCCTGTGCCGGTCTCATGGCATTGAGCCATCGGTAGATAAGTTTCGTGCTTTCTACCAGTTGCAGAGAACGATGGGGTTCTTCTCATTTGCGAGCCGAGGTGCGGCGAAGAAGATTCTGCTGAATCCTCCTAAGAGTTTCCACGATTGGAAACCCAAGTTCTTCTTCATCAGGGAAGAAGTTTTGCCAATCGCTATGCCTTTTAGGGAATGGACTGAGGTCATACCCAAGGAAGATCTCCCGATCCCTAAGACTGCTCGGTGGTACCAGCAGCTAACCCCAACCCCTAACCGGGTGTTTGGGGAAAGTGTTTTGGTTGCTGCTAAGATGAGTGACCAGTGGTCACCTAGCAGCAAGGAGGTTCCGGTCTTGAAGATCGGTGATCAAGGTTAGACTTTTCTTTGTTCCTTTTTTAAGTGTATTCGCTTTACCTTGTTACTTACTTATTTTTGTGTGTAGAAGCGCAACTCTATCAAGCTGCCTTCTCCACGTTTGGTGGCTCCATGGGCGTTCGCCCAGTGCGCGATGATGAGGAAAGCTGGTATGACCAGATTAAAGGAAACTTCATGTTTCCAGCTGCTGATGCTTTCGCTTCGCCGCCAACCGCTACTGAAGGTACGCAATACCCTAAACCTCGTCCATTGCGCTCTGTGACTCTCGCTGGGAAAGAAACTTTCTATCTTTCCAGCGAGGAGTCTGTAGGTTCTTCCAACGGCGAGCTAAGCTCTTGGTCTAAAATCTTTGCAGGTGTGTTGCGCGACCTGGGGATTGACCCCGAGGAGAAGAAGAAAAAACCGGTGAAGAAGAAGAAAAAGGTGGAGCCTGAGGTGACCAATAAGGGCACCGGCCCTAGTCGCGCAACATCTGCTGCTGTCAAAGGTACTCTTCGCCTTCGTCAACGTGATTTAGACGACTATGTGATAATCAGTGACTCATATGAAGGTTTATCACATGCAGCAAAGGGGAAAACTGGTGCTGGTGGGTCGAAGAGTTCTGGGAGCGCGGGTTCTCGCAACCCTGAAGCTGGCGCGACTCCGTCTTTCCCAAAGGATGAAGAAGTAGAAGAGGAAGATGCTGGTGCCCGGCTTATTGGGCGGAAGAGGGGTAGGAGCGAAGCCACGACTGGTGTGGCTTCCGCCCCTACATCTGCTGTGATTCCCGTGGTTGGGAAAACGAGCAAGCTGCGCTCGTTATACAGATTTTCTCCTGGTAAGTTCTTCGCTTCTCTTCTTAATACTTTTCTCTTTACTCAAATGCTTTTGCTTTATTTTTCAGAAATCAAGAAGAAGACCCCTGAGAAGGGTGTCACGTTTAGTGAGGCCGGGGTAAAGAGGCCCAAGATTACCGTCAAGTCCACTGACACTGCGGCTCAGGATGCCGCGAAGGCTGCTGAGGCGCAGCGAAAGGTGGAGGAGGACCGGAAGAGAGAGGAGGAGAAGAAGAGAGTTGCGGAGGAGAAGAGAAAGAAAGAAGAAGAGAGGAAGAAGGTAGAAGAGGAGAGAAAGAAAAAGGAGGAGGAGGAGAGGAAGCAGAGGGCGGAGCAGGAGAGGTTGGCTGAAGTGGCGAGGAAGCAGGCCTTGGAGAAGGAGCTATCGGCGAAAAAGGCTATGGATCAGCCTCTTAAACCTCCAGGTCCTGAGGTCACCAAACCAACCAACACCGGTCCTGTTACTACTTCCAAGGGTTCCAGCCGCTTCTCCTCAAGCGGCGCGAGCTCTGGTGGAGCTGGGGGTTATAACCCCAATGTGATAGGTGCGAAGGACACCGTTGGGGATATTTACTACAAGACTTACACTGAAGAAGAGCGTGGGGACGCTCCTCATCAAGCCCCCTGGAGTTTAAAACAGAAAGATACTTTCGTCGAGTTCAGCCCTGCGCGCGAGTGGTTCCTGAACTCCTTTACACCTGCTGAAGTCCATCGGCAAAGGGCGAAACCTCACGAAATGTTGTATCGTACTTATATTCTTGGTGAGGCCAACGCTCGTGCTGCCAACCATCAAATAGTTCGCGAATGGCGAACGATGGTTAGGGAGCGCGCCGACTGGGAGGCTTATCGCGAGCGTATGCTGAAACGTATTGCTGAATTCGAAAAGTCGAAAACCGCGTTTGGTGAGGAGAGAGCCAAGTTTGAGGCTGACAAGAAGGCTGAAGAGTGGGGCCGCGAGGGGCTGCAGAAAAAACTCCACAATGTTGAGGAGCAACTGGCCAAGGAGAAGGCCGAGTTTAAGCGTATATGCGCCCAAGACAACGATCGTGCTTATGCGCTACGACAGAAGATCGTTGATCTTGAGGCTAAAGTTGCGGACTTGACCTCAAAGGTGGAGGAAGCGCAGGGTGAAAGAGCTGCCAAGCAGCAGATGGAGGTTAGTTCTACTGACTCTCACTCTTCCCTTTTTTGTTTATGAGATTTCTCTAAGTCAATTCTCAAGGCGTTTGCCAATGTTTAGGTTGAGCTGACTGAAGCCAAGGTGCAATTGTCCAACAAGGACAAGGATCTCCACGCCAAGGACGTTGAGATTGCGGAACTCAAACGTCGCTTGAATGAGCAAATCGACAGATGCGAGTCTTTGGAGATTGACCTTGAGGCTGAGAAGGTCAAGGCTGCTGATGCTGAGGAGGCGCGTGCTGTCAGCACTGCTGCGCTTAATGTGGCCCAGACAAACTACTCCGAGACCCAAGGCATCGTTGATACGCTTGTCTCGGAGGCTGAATGGATGCGCACTCGAGGAGTAGTGCTGGTAAGTGCCTTTGACTTATGCTTTTTCTTGTTGAGAGTTTTATCTTTAATGCTTTTTGTTTGTTGTGAAGGTTGCCAACTCCATCTTGAATGCGAGCGAGCTAGACCGCGCCGTAGCGGCTCTGACAGATGCGGCGCGTGCGGTGGGTCATCGGGGAGGCTACCTGGAGTGTGCCGATCACGTTGAGCAGATGCTTGGGCAGGAATTTGACATAAGTCATTGCTCAGTGACGGAACATGCTGATGCTGCATTGGCTAGTGCTGAAAACTCCTATGACAACCTTTCCTTGCCTATCATGGAGTTGGTTGTTGAATCGTTGAAGAAAGACGACTGGTGCCAGCGTCTTAAGGCAGTCCTCGATCCACCGGTTACCGTCGAGTTGTCCGACGAAGAGCCAGCTGGTGATGATGGCGGCGATGGTGATGATGATGGCAACGATGATGATGGTGAGGATGACGGAGATGATGGTGATGATCGCCGCGATGAATAGGATAGTTTGTTGAATAGGTGGTTGATAGGGATTTGCGCCTTTGTAATTTCTTCGGATACTCTATGTACAATGCTGCGCATTTGCGCAAGTTTTAAATGACATGAAACATTTTGATTTTTTCCGTTGCAATTATTGCATTGCTATAAAAACTTTATGTTAAATTGGCTCGAATAAATGGAAGCGTTTTTTAAGTATTAAGGTATCCACCCGGTCTCGCGCTATTGTTCGCGGAGGACCTTGGAGGTGGTTTGAACAACCCTGAAATGCTGGAGTGTTTTCGCGCTAATCATAAGTTTAGCATGCATTTGTAACGAAAAAATGTAATAGAAAAACATGTCGTATGTTTTCATTCAAGTCAGAAATGGGCGCTTAGGCCTTCATACATAATTGCTAATGGCTTGTAGCCGGCTTAGTGAATTGAAAGATGGCGCAGGGCCGAAACAGATTACATGTAACATTTGCGCAGTTGTTGCGCATTCCAAGTTCTTGGTAAGATGTGGCCATCTAGGGTGCGCAATTTGTAGGCCCCTTTGCCCAGGACCTCATGAATCAGATATGGGCCTTCCCATTTAGGTGCCAATTTCCCTGGACGTTCCGCATTTGATGCTTCATTGTCGCGAAAGACGTATTCCCCCGGGTTGAAGGTACAAATGCGAACCCTTGTGTTGTAGTACCTTTCCAGCTGGGTTTTGTATTTGGCCTCTCTGATTCTTGCGATTTCGCGTCTTTCTTCTAACAGGTCCAAGTCTAGACGCCTTTCCGCTTCATTGTCAACTGCGTTGACCGCTGTCATGCGTGGCGAGGGCAGGCCAATCTCCGCCGGGATTACCACCTCTGAGCCATAGACCAGGCTGAAAGGGGTCTCGCCGGTACTCGTCTTTGGCATGGTCCGATGAGCCCATAAAATGCTTGGAAGCTCATCAACCCATCCGCGCCGCCTTGTTCCTAATCTGGCCTTTATCCCTTCGACGATGCATTTGTTCACACTTTCCACTTGTCCGTTGCCTTGTGGGTGCGCAACGGAGGTGAAAGTGTGTTCAATGTTCATCTCCTTCATCCAGCTCTTAAGATCGTCCGAAGCAAAGTTGGTGCCATTGTCTGTCACGATCGCCGCCATCATCACCAGCTGGCTCTTCGTCGGACAACTCGACGGTAACCGGTGGATCGAGGACTGCCTTAAGACGCTGGCACCAGTCGTCTTTCTTCAACGATTCAACAACCAACTCCATGATAGGCAAGGAAAGGTTGTCATAGGAGTTTTCAGCACTAGCCAATGCAGCATCAGCATGTTCCGTCACTGAGCAATGACTTATATCAAATTCCTGCCCAAGCATCTGCTCAACGTGATCGGCACACTCCAGGTAGCCTCCCCGATGACCCACCGCACGCGCCGCATCTGTCAGAGCCGCTACGGCGCGGTCTAGCTCGCTCGCATTCAAGATGGAGTTGGCAACCTTCACAACAAACAAAAAGCATTAAAGATAAAACTCTCAACAAGAAAAAGCATAAGTCAAAGGCACTTACCAGCACTACTCCTCGGTGGGCGCCAATGAAGAAACAGTGATCTAATTAGAGAGTTAATTAGATTGGTTTATGTTCCTTTCATGTTGGTTAATCTTCTTCAAGATATTTAAGCTCCGACTTGGTGATCTAACCTGCAAAACAGAACACCGTTACTCGTTAAGAGGGGAATGTGGGGGTTTCCCTCTTAACCAGGCTCCGGCGTGAGAATAAGCGACTGCTTTGAGAGTGATTAAGTGTAAAGAGTAAGAGCCGAGAGAATAGAATGTTTAACCTGTGAAGTAAGGTCTCTATTTATAGCCGGAGAGGTGTGAGGGGTTATGGGCTGATGGGCCTTGGGCCAGAAGCGGACAACAAAACGGATATGCTCTTTGTCTCACTGGCGTCGACCGCTTAGTGGCTTCTAGATGCTCGTTGGTGCTGGCGCACCTTGATTGGAGCCACGTGTCATTGTTGTCGGCCTTGTTGTCCTTCTGTCATCAGCAGACGAGTGGAGATCGTGGGACAGTTGTCTCCGTCCTCTGATTGGTGCCATGTAGGCGTCCTTGTGTACTTCTCGTCAGGCGATCGTGGCGCACGATTGACCAGAGCCTGCTAGACGCTCATTGGCTCCTTTTACTGCCACTTGTACCTTGTGTACCACTGTAGGTAGCCGCGCGCTTCCCTACCGAGTGGCTCATTTCTTCCATTGTTTTTATGTTAAGTGCTGATATCTGGGTTTGTTGTGTGCATTCCCTCGCGCGGGATAATCGTAGAGCGATGTAGGCCGCGCAAGGTTGTTGTTAACACCTTGTTGTGTTAAAGAGTATGGTCTCACGCGCAACCTGATCTGAGGTTTGCGCGACTTTTTGGGACCATACCCCTTCACAACAGTTTTGATTCAGTCAAAAGTATGAGACCAAGATAGATGAATTGAGATGAGATTTCCTTTATAATGGAGATGCACGTGCATATATCGAAAACTACATTAAACTAACATGAGAGTTCGTACCTAACATCTATTTCATTAGATTAACTTCTACCCAATTTTAATCACATTTAGTTTTCACGTAAAGTATGTTTGTCTTTTCCTTTAGAAACTCAACAGATTTAGTTTGTATTTAAGATTATTAGTATAATAAATTAATTAAGTTCAGTTTTCTATATTATATAAAATTTGTTGATAATTGATTTTGACGTAATTCTACTAATGTCAACCTAAACGTTTTTTTAAGTAGTTACAATAGTCTCTTAAATTCATGTCATCATGTGTTACAATTTGACGTTTGTTTGTGGAAGAATGTTTCTTTGATAAGTTTTTATATAATTAATGAATTTCTTTGGTTTTTTTTTTTTTTTTTGAACGGCAAATTTCTTTAAATCCCTGTCGTCCACAGAACTTGAACCCAACACCTTTTCCTCCTAAATTCAGGTGTTTAAAGGCTTTATTTTTGCCAATGGACCACCATATGCTACAGCTCAAGGCCGGTGTTGTGGTCTAGTGGCATCGGTAATGGCTTGTCATAAACATGGTGTGGATTTAAAGCCTTGTACGTGTAACTGATTAGGTGGTATATAGGGGTAAAAAAAATTAGATGTTAAAAAATCGCATGCTACAAGTAAGCTCATAACGTACATGTAACTAATTAACGAGTGTGTTAGGTCAACTAGTGATACAGGGGTTCAACTTTAGGCAAAGTCTTTAAACAACTTGGAAAAATGAGGTCTTGGGTTCAAGTTTCAGAGACGATAGTAATTAAAAAGAAATTTTTCGTTAAAAAAAGTTTATAGGAATCCTATTTTAGGAAGTAGGATGGTTGCTTTTTATAGATTCTTAAAAAGTGTTCTTTTTCTAGTAATTGTAGGCTCTGATAAGCTTACCAGGAGTTCAATAATGTTAGTATAAGACTATGGGGTGCGAAGGAGGGTAGTTTTTAAAGGATGATTCGCCATATAGGCGTCTACGTAAGTGGGTGTAGGGGATGAGCTTAAAAGGATGGGCCTAGGGTGTGCAGGATGAGCCTCGGGGGGCGGTGTGCAGCCCCGTTGCCGCACCAGGCCGACCCGGGGACGACCCCCATACCGTCCAGCCTAAGTTACTAAATGCAAAAGGTCTGGTACACATCAAATTATTCTTTATTTTTACAAGTTAATTGTAAGGGATTACTGCTTTTATAGTTTTATGTTGGGTCGGGTTATTGAGGTCGTATATGTTCATATTATTGTTGCCTTATTATAATGACTTATGGCTGTTTGAAATGATTTAGACAACACTAAACTTTGAAGACATGTGCATGTTAAGGACTGTAAAGTAACTTAAAATAAAATAGTTAATAAAGTAAATAAAATAAAATACTGGGTGTCATGTGATTTTCCATTTTAGTATTCTTTCCTTAAAATCTAAAAAGCTTCCATTTCCCCCATAGTCTATATAAGTCTTTGATGGAATAAAACGTAGTACTCACAATGTTGCCCTACGCCACCCTGCAAGAGGCTGAGACCGCCATCGGTCGATCTCTCACTTGTGCGGAAACCTTATGGTTTAATTACACGGCTAATAAGTCGGATTACGCCCTCTACTGCCACGCCATTCCCTTACTTTTTCTCCCATCAATTCTAGTACCTCTCTTATACGTGCTTATCGAACTCATATTTCCGATAGCCTCTTATAAAATTCAACCCAAGATTAAGATTTCTCTATACGATAACTTCAAATGTTACTTGGTCGTCACACGGACGTTCGTCCTCATTGTTGCACCTACACTACTCGTCTCTTATCCTTCCATAAAAGTAAGATTAATTTGACAACTATTAATCCAATATAAACGGTTGTTATTAATTAAGGGTGTGCATATTCACACACCTTGATGCCTATGTGCAAATTAAGTGGACCCTTATATACGTTATCTACAGGTCTGCACGTGGCGTATAGCCACCTTTTTCAATTTCCAAAAGAATCTCTGATTGTGTTTTATCATGGTCCTATTCGCCGCGTATAGGTCTATACGAGACGTATAGACCTAAAAGACTATTTTACCCCTGGTTCAGGGCCTATACGCAGCCCAAACCAGGGGTAAAATGGTCATTTTACCCTTTATATACGCCCACGTATAGGCCTATATATATAGGGCATATGGGTAGGAGTTGGCTACAAAGTCAATTTTTCCTACAAAGTATAAAATGTCATAACACACCATAGTGCTAACTATCAAACACACCCAAAACCCACAATAACAAAGTGAAGATTACTAAACGCCATATTTATGGGTTTTGTGTTGTGTTTTGGATGATAAGGCTTTGATTATCGAATGACTAATATTAGTATGTTTTATGCTGATTATCATGTTGTATTTTATATTCATAGTTTTACGATGGTGTGTTTGAAGTTTTTATAGACTGTTAGGGTTTGGATATTGTGTTTTAGTGATCTTCACTCTGTTATTTGTGGGTTTTGAGTGTGTTTTATGGTTGAAATTGTGGTGTTTTATGACTTTGTACACTTTGTAGAAAAAATGAATTTTGTAGTCGAACACTACTCTAGGACACATATAAAGGTCATTTTTTTTACGTTTTAATACAATATTTATCGTTTTAGCAAAGTTCTATAATAAGTATTTAAAAAAAATAATAAAAAACAATAGATGTAGTATCGTATCATCTAGGTATAGTATAGTATCATATTTTATCGTATCGTATCATATAGTGTAGTATCGTATAGGTTTAGCATCGTATAGGTGTAGTATAGATCCCGTATATGCTTATAGGTGTATTATAGGTCTCGTATATGCTTATAGGTGTAGTATAGGTCCTCTATAGGCCTATAGGTGTAATATAGTATCACATTCTATCGTATCGTATATTATCATATAGTGTAGTATCATATCATATAGTATCGTATAGGTGTAGTATGAGCCCAGTATATGCCTATAGGTGTATTATAGATAGTATATTATAGCATCGAATCGTGTACTTGTAGTATATGTCTCGTATTGGCCTATAGGTGTAATATAGGTCCCGCATAGGACTATAGGTGTAGTTTAGGTATTATATAGACCTATAGGACTATACAAAACCTATAGGACTATACTAGACCTATAGGGGGCCTATACGAGACTTATACTACACTATACGATACTATTGTATACAATACAACACCCTTATATAGACCTATAGGTGTAGTATAGGTCTGGTATAACACTATAGGTGTAATTTAGGTCCCATATAGGCCTATACAAGATCTATAGAGGACCTATACGAGACTTATAATACACTATACGATACAATACAATACAATATGATACGATATAATACAATATGATACTATAGGATACGATACGCACCTGTATAGCTTTATAGGTGTAGTATATCACACTATATGTATAGTATAGGTGTCGTATAGGCCAATACAAGACCTATAGGGAACCTATACGAGACTTATACTACACTATATGATACGATATTATAGGATATGATACAACACTCGTTTAGGCCTATAGGCATATAGGTATAGAATAGGTCCCATATAGGACTATAGGTGTAGTTTAGGTCCCGTACAGGCCTATACAAGACCTATAGGGAACCTATACGAGACTTATACTACACTATATGATACGATACTACATCCATAGGCCCATACGAGACTTTATACTATACTATACTGTACTGTACTGTACTATTGATGTATACTAGACCTATAGGGGGCCTATACGAGACTTATACTACACTATACGATACTATTGTATACAATACAACACCCTTATATAGACCTATAGGTGTAGTATAGGTCTCGTATAACACTATAGGTGTAATTTAGGTCCCATATAGGCCTATACAAGATCTATAGAGGACCTATACGAGACTTATAATACACTATACGATACAATACAATACAATATGATACGATATAATACAATATGATACTATAGGATACGATACGCACCTGTATAGCTTTATAGGTGTAGTATATCACACTATATGTATAGTATAGGTGTCGTATAGGCCAATACAAGACCTATAGGGAACCTATACGAGACTTATACTACACTATATGATACGATATTATAGGATATGATACAACACTCGTTTAGGCCTATAGGCATATAGGTATAGAATAGGTCCCATATAGGACTATAGGTGTAGTTTAGGTCCCGTACAGGCCTATACAAGACCTATAGGGAACCTATACGAGACTTATACTACACTATATGATACGATACTACATCCATAGGCCCATACGAGACTTTATACTATACTATACTGTACTGTACTGTACTATTGATGTAGTATCGTATCATATAGTGTAGTATAAGTCTTGTATAAGCCTATAGGTGTAATGTAGTATAGTATCATATCTTATCGTATCAAATCGTATAGGTGTAGTATAGGTCTCGTATATACCTATAGGTGTATTATAGTATACTATAGAATCGTATCGTATAGTTGTAGTGTAGGTCTCGTATAGGTTTATAGGTGTAGTATAGGTCCATATACGCCTATAGTTGTAGTATAGTATCATATCCTATCGTATCGTATATTATTGTATAGTGTAGGATCGTATCGTATCGTATACGTCTTGTATATGTTTATAGGTGTATTATAGTATAGTATATTATATCCTAACGTATCGTATATTATCGTATAGTGTACCATCGTATCGTATAGTGTTGTATAGGTCCTGTATACGCCTATAGGTGTATTATAGTATAGTATTGTATAGTTGTAGTATTGGTCCCACGTAGACCTATAGATGTAGTATAGGTCTTGTATAAGCTTATAGGTCTTGTATATGCCTATAGGTGTTATAGGTCCCGTATATGCATATAGGTGTAGTATCGTATAGTGTAGTGTAGTATAAGTCTCGTATAGGCCTATATGTGTAGTATCGTATAGTATAGGTCTATACGAAACCTATGTTACACCACACCTATAGGCTTATACGAGGCTAATACGGGACCTACACTACACCACACAACACCTATATGAAACTTAATTTATATTATGCTACACGATAAGATACGATACTACATCTATAGGCCTACGATACGATACTACACCTATAGACCTATATGAGACCTATATAGGACCTATACTACACTATACTGTACGATACGATATCACACTTATAGGCTTATAAGAGGCCAACACGGGACCTATACTACACCTATACGATACGATAAATCTAGTATCGTATAAAAATGATTAATATTGTATAAAAATGTTTGTAAAAACTTAGTTTTTTATTTATTTAAAAAATAAAACTTATTTTCTTATAAAACTTTGCATATACGCCTCATATAGGCCTATACGAGGCAGATACAGGACATGGTTATAAAACTTATTTAAAAAAGAAAACTTATTTTCTTATTTAAAAAAGAAAACTTATTTTCTTATAAAAAAGAACCTTATATACGCCTCATATAGGCCTATACGAGGCACATACATGACATGGTTCTTGTACGAGACCTATACGAGGGTCCTATAGGCGGCGTACAGGAGCCACCAGACTAGAACTGACACTAGTCAGGCACTGATTTTTATATGTCATGTACACATAACCCCTAAAGTATGCAAATAGGCACCTTGAGTGTACCAATAGTTTAACTTGTGATTGATATATAATGTATGTAGATGATAGGTATTCGAACAAGCTTGCCCTTACCATCATTAACGGAGATTATAGCTCAGTTGATAATCTACTTTATTATTGAAGATTACACTAGTTATTGGCTCCATAGAGCTTTTCACATCAAGTGGGTGTATGAGAATATTCATAAGGTTCATCATGAATACACAGCGCCTACGGGGTTTACTAGTCAGCATGCACACTGGCTGGAGACATTGGTGTTTGGGATTCCAGGTTATTTGGGTCCTGCAATTGTTCCGGGGCACATGATTACGTTCTTGTTATGGCTTTTCTTGAGGCATACTGAGTCCGTTGAGATTCATAGTGGGTAAGTTAAATAGCAACAAATTTTATTATGCTTGGCATACATAGTTCGCTCTTTTTTTTTTATGAACATGGCAAATTTCTTTTATTTTCTACTGACTTGAATCCAAAATCTCCCTTTCTCAAGATGTTTAAATGCTTTGTCTTTGTCAATGGACCACCACTTATTGGTATATAGTTTGCTCTTTTGATCGATGTATTTGATACTTGGGAAAATTCGCAAGATAAACACGTGATTAGGCAAGTCCCACAAATTAAAAATTCAATATGTATTCTCTATACTAGGCAACTCACACAAACTAAAAATTCAATATGTATTCTTTATACGAAAACTAGGGGTGTTCAACAATTTTTGAATTAGTCGAATGAATTTTTTGAAATTTTATTTTTTACCTGAATTCATATTCATATTCGATTTAGATTTTGTTTATTCGATACTTATATGAAACTCGAATCGAATTTGAGATAAACGATAAATTATTTTACTTTATTTTTAAAACTACTACAAACTAATTATTTTAAAAAAAATACTCATATACAAAATACTAAACAATCAACATGTCAAAACTCTAAATTTAAAGTTAGAATGGTTACTAGTAGTGATGCAAGTTATGTAATAATTTAGAAAAAAGGTCACACGGGGCGGATACGTTATTTACCGTGATAGAATCCTATCACTCGTGGAACACCGCCGCCTCCATGTTTATCACGAGTTATAGGAATAACTCGTTGAATGTATAACGCGTTGAACTTGATCAAATGAATGTGTATTACTTGTACATTGGGTATTAATACTTGTACATTGTAATCTCATCACTAGTGATACCACCCCCCCTACATTTCTATCACTAGTGATAGAATATTGGGTGATGACATGGCATGATTTGATTTGATAGTGGGAGTGATAGAAATCCATCACTAGTGACCACCCCTCCTCTCCTAAGTAGTAGAGCTATTTGTTATTTGGCTTGTTAATGTTATGAATAATGGACTTGTTAATTATGGATGTAATTTATAGTTTAGCCGAAATTTTAGAGTTATACATATTAAAAAAATATGTATAACTTGAATTCGAATTTAATACGAATTGAAAATCATAATTCATATTCAATTACTGGACTCTAATACGAAACAAATCAAATTCAAATTTTTTGAAATCAAATTCGAGCCATGATAATCGAATTCAAATCGAGTCGAATTTCAAAATTTTTGAATCTGAATCGAATTCTGAACACCTCTAATGAAAAGGACCTTGAAAAACGTTCTTTGTGTGAAATCGCATGGTAACTAATATTATGCCTTTTTTGCACTCGTCGACAAAATATTTCGAGTTTGTGTTTTGCTATATTAATTTCACTATGCAAACCATATAGAGTTTAATTGTGCTCTAGGTCAAATCATTTGTTTTTGTAATGGCAAACACAAACCCCTCCCCAAAAAGTACTTGTACTTGAAGTTGTGATTCCTAGAGGAGTTTAATAATTAGTATTCAATTAATAGTTTGAATGTTAAAAATTATTGGTTTAGCATTTTTAATTCGTTGCAGGTTTATCTAGTTATTTGAATGTCTAGAAAATAGGGATTTGAGTTTGAGTAAGAGTAATTAGGTCTTGGTTAGTATTTATAGATATGAATGTTGATTATTGTTTTGTGTGATATATAATCCTGTTTGTTTATTGGAGTTCTGCAATCGATAATTAGCAAGCTAGGCCAACAAAATCCACTTAGGCAGCGTTCGTTTCATGGAATGGAATGGAATGGAATGGAATTAGGAAGTTTTTCTTTGTAAAATTGATCTTGGTTGGGGGAGAGAGGAATTTGAAATCCCATGAATTTCTTTAATCAATGAAATTTGAGACTATTTCAACATTCCTTAGAAATCCTTCACTTTAATGAAGGAATGGAATGGAATGTTGAAATAGTCACAAATTTCATTGATTAAAGAAATTCATTGGATTTCAAATTCCTCCCTCCCCCAACCAAGATCAATTTTACAAAGAAAAACTTCCTAATTCCATTCCATTCCATTCCATGAAACGAACGCTACTTATTTGAACCCTCACCATTTTGGTGAGAAAAACACATGATGCCATGCATTTGTCCATTTGATATTTTCAGTTTCTTATGGTGTGTTTATTTAATTACGCTGCATGCAGGTATGACTTACCCTGGACATTGAAAAAATACATACCATTTTATGGTGGTGCAAAATTCCATGATTATCACCATTACGTTGGAGGCCAAAGCCAAAGCAACTTTGCACCCATCTTCACTTATTGTGACTACATCTATGGTACAGATAAGGTAGTTACTTATTTACCTTTAATTCTTTTATATATGTATTTTCTTTAGTTTTATACTTGATCCTAGTATAGTATATGTGGGCTTCGTGATAGCTTTGCTTTCTACTCTCACTAGGGCTACAAGTACCATAAGAGACTCCAGCAACAACACCAACAGGTAAATCTACTCAATCTATGATCTATACAACCTTGGTTTTAGAAGCTGCGAAACACTTTGACGCATTTTGGTCATCAATGACCAGGCACGCATAACTAAAAGATGTGTCTCGTTTTAGAAACTGCGAAACACTTTGAGGCGTTCTGTTAAGTAAACCATTCATAATATCTTATTTTTTTGGCCGTCTATTCATATTTGCGTCCTCCATAACCTAACTTCGACTCATATGTGCATGAAGCGCGGCCACCTCAAAGACTTGACGCATTTTTCTAAAACCAAGTGTTTTGCAAGACCAATTATACGATTTTCATGAACTGAAAAACCTTATATTGTATTGATTAATGTAATTTAGTTGAAAGATGGCTTAAAAAGCGATGCTAAGCAAATTGGTGGATCGTATGCCTCCGCAGCAAGTATCAAGTCAGAGTAACCATGTTCTCTAGATCGACTAGAAACTCCATTGGTTGATTACCAAAGGATGTTTTATATATGGTATAGCTTGTATATCAGCATATGTCATGATGAAGGACTTATATATACATCTATGTGTATATATAGAGAGATATGTAGAAGTGAATAAGTGATCTTTACACTATCTTTATATCAAATATGTTGGGTATATATACTGCTTACTATTCTATCAATGTGTGTGTATATATATATGTGCAGCTATGAACAACTCCATGGGGGTGAGCAGCAATTAACCAAATTAACTGACTAAACCGAACTATACAAAAAATCGTTGGTTCGGTTTTATATTTTTTTAGAAAACCGCCAAACCAAACAGAATTAAAAAAAAAAAAACCATTTACTTTTCAATGTTAGTTATTTAGTTTATGGATTACAGTTTTTGTTATTGAATGTTAAGTAAATTACAAGAAATTAACAAATGGTGTAGCCCACAAAATTTATGCCCAAATGTGTAATAATTTGTTAATAATTAACTAACAAAAACAACTAGGTCCAAAGGTTTCGGCTCATATTCATTATTTTGACCATTTTTTGGGTGCGATGGCAAAACTAAAATAACCAAACCGAAGCAAACCCATCATGAGAGATGAAAACTGAAAAACGAACGGTTTTCAAAAAAACAAAAAACCGAATTTTCGTTATTAACCCATAAACTCCCTTAAAATTCACTATGTTATATATATAAAAAACATAACTTTGTTGATGTGTTTTGGAACCCGTAAGGCCAGGATGTGTGCAAACAGATAGTTAGGCCATATGTTATACATCGTTGAGTGTGAGAGTCAACCGAGCCATGTCAACTCACAATCACTAGAACACCGCGCCACACCGCTACCTGCCAATGCACTCACTAGAACACCGCGCCACACCGCTACCCGCCAAGTGAATAAGCAAAACAACAACACAACATACAACAAAAGTTAAACATAGCATAATCTAAGTTAAAAGTACCAAGGGCCACACCAGGCCATAAACATGAAACATTGTATGGAAGCCTCGAAGGCTTTAAGCAGCAAGGGACCTAAACGGTTCCCTTGAATAAAAGATGTTCAAAATACATAAACCACATAACGTTGTCTAAGTGCTAAGATAGCTACGAATAAATTGTTCAAGCATTAGAAATAGACTTGGAGGCCTCAGCCTCAACAGTCTTAGCCTTCTTCCCCTTTTTTGCCTTCTTCTTCTTCCTGCCTCCATCATTGCCAGCAACCTCGGAGCCTTCAATACTTGCTTCCTACGAACCCTCAGCAATATCTGAGAAGGTATCCTCACTATCTCCAGAGTGGGAACGCTTCTTGGATAATGAACTTAGCACTTCAGCACAAATGGCCTCATTAAGGCCGGAGGGTTTCAAGTCCTGCAACATAGAATTGGGTTTACCAAAGCAAGTAGAAACCTCACCAACATAAGGATAGGTTAGGCGCTCCATCTTGAGAACAGCTTCCATAAAAATGGTTGAGGCTTGAGGTTGATAGAAAGATGATTGTTCCTGAGGCTGACCAGATTCATGAGCCTTGTAACCAGCAACAAAACCCAAGTGTTTGCCATGATTGAGGAGCTTTGTGTAAACATCATCAAGAGCAGAATTGAACTCAGTCGAATGGAGAAGATAGGTAACCACCTGCTGAAACCCATGCTCGATCAACCATTGGTTGTCACTGGTAGCTTGGGACAAGGAAGCCTTCAAGCCTTCCTTCTCATCTAGAAAGGCCTTTTGTTGAACATTAAAGGCTTCCCTATCAGCCTTCAACTCAAGCCTATCTGCTTCCATCCTTTTCTTTTCATTGCTTAGCTCAATCTCATGTCTTTTAGTCAGTTCGTGAACTTTCACCACCCAAGATTTTTTCCTTCTCAGCAAAACCCTCGATCTCCTTTTTCATGGCTGCCATTGAAGCCTTTGTTTTCTCCCTTGTCTTTGAAAATTCCTCATACTCATGCATTCTTTTGTGAAAACGGGAGACTCATTCAGGAAGCATAGCAGCCAAATTACAAACACCTAACAACATACGTGAAATCAACACATCATCTTGCTTCGCTGAGTTGGAACTACGAACTGTAGGAGGAGAAAAGTGGTTTAACACATCCTCACAAACAGTGGAGGACTTAAAGTTATCCCCAACCTTGACCTGCCAATTGGGAACATAAACATCCTCAGTATTCCCCTCCACTGGTTCTTCACCACTTCTCTCCTAAGAACCACCAACAACAGACACCATAGCCTTTTTACCACTTAACTTTCCTTTCTTCCCAGTAACAACTGCAAACTCCTTTTTTCCTTCAACTTCAATACCCTGATCCTCAGAAAATTCAATCTCATCACTCAGATCAACATGCTCAACAACAGACGATTGACCTGGACCCTTCAAGCGACAAGATGAGCGACGGGTCGAAGGCTTGGAAGAACTAACCTTTGTAAAGTCTTTAACGTTTGGAACATTCACATACTTCCCCCAGGAACCAATCTACCCTCAGTAGTCCTGGTAATGGCATCTTCACCCTCAATGGCTTCCGTATCCCCAAGAACAACATCAGAAATGTCATTTGACTTAATGAAATCCAAAGTAGACATAACTGCACACAACAAATAAAAGATCAGATAAAATAAACATAAAGAGACAAGGAAGGGAAAAGCCAAAAAGCATACCTGACCACCCCTTATGAACGAAGGGTCTCGATTTGGCTTAGCCCACAAAATGCTAACACCGGTAAAAACCAAAAGATGTTCAAGAAACGGACGAAGCTGAGAAGGATAAGCTCTAAGGGCTTTCAACATCCCTTCATTCAATTCAGACTCGGAGGGTTCAAGTTCGTTTAAGACAGCATCTGGATGCCTCCACACCATCTTAAAAGGGACAACTGACTCAGAGACCCAAAATAATCGATCTTTCCAAGACCCAAGGGTAGTGACAAGTGAAGAAATCAAAGACACATCAATCTGGGATTTTTCAAACGTAAACCAGTCGCCATTTTTTGCCAAATGAAAAAACCGTCTAAACATTAACAAATTAGGATCATAACCTAGGGCACGACATAAAACTTCAAAGTGAAGAACCCTAGAAACCCCTTGAGGATGTAATTGCCCAAAAGAAACACGATAATATTCAAGCACATTCAGAACAAACACAAAAAAAGGGTATCGAAGATTTGAAAACTCAAAGTGACGACAATATAGAGTAATAGAACCGGTGGGACATTGATCAACGGTTTTATCACAACCTGGGGCCACCGGATTAACGGAAGGATCAATACCCCATTGTTCGTAGAAGGAATCAACTTCCTCTTGTGTTAATTTAGAAAAAGTTTTACCCATGTCCTTCCTCGCACCCATCGTTCCAAGGGATGATCAAGGAAAATCAAGCAAAAGTAAAAAGTAAAAAACTAACATGTGAACCGGAAAAGAGAGAATGAAGGGATTCTGGTTATGAGAAATGTTAAAGAAATATGATGATTAAACTTAAATGAGAAGTTAAAGGGATAATAAATTCAAAAACAGTGGTTACAGTGCATAGGGCAGACAACCGCCGCCTGAATAACTGTCAACATGTCAAATCAAGTTGTCCAATCAAATTCAAAATAATACCGCCCAAAAGCCTTGCAAAAGGTAAGCCTTGAAACCTTTTAGCTAACAAAAATATTGTACAAAAGTCAGAAGCCTTTGAGCTCACACCCAAACAACTCTGACTTGGGGGCTGATAATGTAGGTAGCTCAAAGTTTAGGAAATTAGCTTAAGTGCAATATAGGTTAAAAGGGTTCAATTGACGACCCAGCTGTGATGAACAGCAAAAAGCATGGGACAGGGTCATGTCCCATCACACTTTACGTGTGACATCCTCGCTCAGCTACAAAAGAGAAACATGTGGGACGAGGCACTCTTTTATCTGCAGGTTAAAGCCTTCAACCCTCCAAAACGGACAACCCCCTCTCTGCATACCTGGATTACTAAGTCAAAGGTTTCCAATTAAGAATTGTCCTCCTCTATAAATGACTACACTCGGTCACCTAACAGGACATTCTAAAATCTTTGACTCTCTCTCTCTCTCTCTAGGATATGCACTTTGCATATTCTATTCTTCACATTCAATACAACTGTCACATTGCATGCATAGAATCTGGGTTGAGTCATCCTCGGTCTTGAATTCTAAGCAACTGATAAGAGAAGTGATCCAACCCTACGTATCGTAACCTGCGTTAGGCAAAACGAGACTTGTGAAGCCTTTTTCCTAACCAATCTCTTCACTATACTCGGTCTCATATTTGTTGTAACAACAGTATCTTTAGTATTATTAACTGTAATTTTCATTCCTCCAGCAAATACTTGTACACCTTAATTTGCCCGTCTTGTGCAGCAAAAGGCAGAGATCCTTTATTTGCGTTCTTAATATTTGCCACCCTTTGTGAGCAGTGGCGGAGCTAGCCCATTAACTTAGGGGTATCCCAAAGAATTTTTTACCGTGCAATCGGTCAACTGCGACGATTAGCAGGGACAATCAGCACCGGCTTCTGTTCGGCTTCTGTTCGATGTTTGGTTTTCAATTGCCACCCATAATTAAAGGTTTATTTTATTGTTTTGGATCTTGTGCTAAGCTTTATCATTTACAAATTGGCGTCCTTTCAATTATTCTACAAGTTTTGTGTTGTAAATAATATCAAACATCCTATTTTTGGTCAGGGATATCCTCGTTTATGTTTAGGGGTATCATTTATATAAAACCATAAAAAATACACTATGATACGGGGTTGATCCGTAGCCCGTGCTACCTCTTTTATAATACTAGTTCCGCCCCTATTTGTGAGAGTCCTTTGCCATCATCCAATAGTGCAACTACAACTACTAAGTTCGCTATAACCATACAACTAAAACGCTATAAATAAATATTACCTGATTAATCTAAATATAGAGTATTAATTAAATTAATCTAAATATATAGTATTAATGTGATTTTTTTAATATCAAAATGATTTAGGAGAGGTTGTAAGCACTTAATACTTTTAACACATTACATCACAATTGTAATTAGTTTGTTACTTTAGATACTTCAGTGCATTATTATAATAAGCAAAACAAATATACAATTCAATATATTGGTTAATATAAACTAAAAATAAAAATAAGTATCATGATAGTCTAACCAAAGCCAGAACTGTTTTAACTCGACCAATTATCCAAAACTTTACCTTAGTGACCAAAACTAAAACTTCACCGCCACGAGACTTGTGGAATGCAATCATCTATTTAAGGATTTACAAAGATACCTTCAAGAAAGCAAATTCTTTAAGAGCAGCAAGGCAAGACAAATATAGCCAACTTCGGTGCTTTAGGTAGTCACGCTTAGACTTGACAGCTTTGAATGACGTCCTACCCAATTTATGTAATTTCATAGCCATTTTTGTACCATCTTCATTTGCAACCTCAAAAAATATCTTCAAAACACAGGCCAGGTTAGAGTGTTCGATAAGGAAAAGAAGTATCTAATCAAATAACGTCAATTAACCAAAGTTTGAACCGGAAGATTAAATAATATGGAACATGAGACAACAAACGATTTTGTGTAGTAAATGAATGGAAAAACTGTTGTCCCAAGTGTAACTTTTTTTATAATTAATGGCAAAAAAGCCACTAAAAACACAAATTCACGATCTTAGTCATTCAATACAAATTGTTAAATAGATGATTTGGAGTAACAGATTAAAAATAGGAAAAAAAAATAAGAAACTTAAACTTACCGATATTGCAAATTATGTGAGTAGAAGATTGGATTTCCTCTTTAAGATCGAATCGGTCTATGTATGAGCAAAGATGGATTACCATTAGGGTTTGTGGAGGGAGTGTTAGTAATCAAAGGAAAGATAGAACGAAGGCAGGATTTCAAATCAAATACCGTATAGAAATATAAACACAAGACGATAAAAGGAAAATCATACCTTGATTTTTAATCAAAGTTATCAAATCTATACAGAATAGAGATATTAGAGGGTAGGAGATTATACGCTTGATTCAGAACTAGATGTCAAATGAAGAACAGAAGATCGTCAAGAAGACAAATATTAGGGTTTAGGAAAAAGTAGGGAGCGAGGTTTACATACGGATCCGAATTTGATGGTTGGGTCGGGAATTGGGGCTTCACTAATGAAAAAAATAACCTGAAATTTTTCCCTCCAAAACACCATCTAAGAGATGCTCTAATAACATACCACATCTATTTATTATATATAATAGATTGCAAGTTACATTAACAGTAACTTGCATTTTGCTTTTTATGTTATTTTTATTTTTTTGTCTTGACGTTTTTCTCTTTTGTCTTTTTTATACTTTTACTCCTCGGCTTTCAATATTAAAAATTACAACCTGTTAATTTTCTAAAAACTTTGTAATCAAGTGTTACATATTTATTTTTATCTATGTGATGATATAAATTCAAATTGATTTACGGTTAGATGTAAATTTTTTTTTCAGTAATAAGTTAGATCAAATATATTATGTTCTTATACTTATTATTATAAATGTTTTGATGTAAATTTTTTTTTTCCAGAAACAAGTTTGGTATAATATAATACATTTTTTATTAAACGATATAAATTCGAGTCACTTTACATTTCGACACCACCGCAAGGCGCCATAACTATTTTCTTATGTACTTATTTTTATGCACGCGTCGATATAAATTCAAGCTTGTTTACGATTCGACGTAAATTTTCTTCGGAAATATGCCGTTTTCCTGCTTATTTTTATCTACGTTCCCAGTTGGTCTACGTTTTGACATAAATTATAATTAGCAAATTGTGTGAATAGTGCTTCATCCTATTGGCTTGTTTTTGTTTCTTTCTTGATTTTTTTTTTTTCTGAACTTTATTATTATTATTATTTACTTTTCTTTACATTTAGTGTTTTGGTTTTAGGTTCCTTTTTCATTATATTTATACTTAAGATAGTGTTTACGTTTTCATTTACAATTAATTTAAAATTAGCCCATCCTGCTAACCAATTTAAATTTATTTTTATGGTTTTCGGTCAATGTAAAACATGTGTCGATATTCTTTTGAGCATATTTATTTTGATTGCTATACTGAACCAAAATAGATATCGACCGAAACCCCGCAACGTAGTGCGGGTAATCTTACTAGTTACATACAGTTTAACAATTTGGGTGGATCTACATAATGTTTGTAATGAATGATATATGTCAATTTTATTTAAGATTTGATGCATGTTCGTTGTGTCCGTTGTTGTTCACAAATGTTTTTTTGTGTTCGTTTGTGTTTATAAACATTTGTTTGCGTCTATGAGTTTTTTTTTTTTCATTGCCGTAAATTAACGAACAAACACAAACGAACACGAAAATGCTCATTTTCTTATTGAACGAACACGGACATAAAATCTCATTTGGTAAGTATTCATGAACAGATAGTAAACACATTTAATTCCTTAATGAACGAATACGAACAAGATGGCCGTGCTCTTGTTCGTTCGGTTCGTTTGTTGTCCTAGTTGCGCTATTGCAAAGCGCAATATGAAATTTTCTAGTTATTATTGAAGTACAACATTAAGAAAAAAGAATTTACTTTCCAGTTAACTCATCTCTCATTTCCATATATCAATAAAATTTTTACACATATTTCACATGTATAAAAAAATTACTTATCTATACATGTAAATTTAAACGTGTTTTTTTTTATTTTAATAATAACTAGTTATTTTCCGTCCGCGCGTTATGGCGGGACCCAATGACTACAAAAGGCGTGTCAGCAACGGTAAACAGATACCGAATATCAAAACATAAATAAAATGACGTGGTAAGGATAGTCGCTCCGTCATAAAAACGATTTTAAATAACCTAATATATAATAATAGGACCCACATGTCCTACACGTTGGAAATTCGGTTGTTTTCAGTTCAGTTATTACGGTGCTAACACGTTAAAATATGGATGAGCTCGGTACCGGTAACGGCAGCGAAAGTACCAATCCGGAAAATCATCGAAATTAGGTACCGGCACCGAAAATGCTCGGTACAATACGGTATGGTATTTGAAGGTAAAAATCAATAAATACAGGTATGGTGCTAGACCGGTGTCGAACCGAAAGTAACGATTCTGAAAACGCCAAAAGGTGGGTACCAAATTGGTACCGAAAATGATTTGGTATTGTAAATTTGGTACCGATACGATACCGGTTCGTTTACAGGATTTGACACGATTTGCTCATCAATATTCTAAATATCCAAGTTAATTTTACATGCTACAATTCATTCATTACAGAAAAAGACAAAAAAAAAAAGCAAAATAAGTTGTTGTGTATATAAAACCTCATTCAAACGAAATGCAGTTTACTTACTGTGTGTATGAAAAGTAATCTAAACGGTGCAATTACTTGCATTGATGCGTTGCTACAGGAGTTGATGAGCTCGGTACCAAACGGTACCGAAAATACTGTTACCGAAATCCCCAAAAGTGGGTACCGGTACCGAATATACCTAGTATGGTACGGTTCGGTACTGGTCGGTACTGGTACGACACCGGTATTTGAGGGTAAGAACCGGTGAATACCTGTGCAGAACCGGTACCGAAAATACACCGGTTTGATAAATTTGAGACCGGTACCTGTACCCGATACCATTTGCTCATATCTTCCATTCTAATTTTAAATAATTCTAATATTTCTAATTCTAATTTAATATAATAAAAAACACTGTTCATTCATTTTAAATTTTATCATATATAAATGGTCGTTGATTTTTTTTTCAACCGAATTCTTATGATTCTCATGAAAACAACCTCATTCTATATGTATATTACTTTAAACAAACTATATTATAGAAATATTCATTTCAGGTGTAAATAAGAATAAATAGTTATGAACAATATATTGGATCCATATAGATTATCATAAATTTAGAACTAGGTTAGAACCCCGTGTATTACACGGGTTGAATAAATGTAATTTTATATACTAAATTAAAACAATTATTCTTTAAAAATCTCGTTTATTACACGGGTTGAACAAATGTAATTTTATATATTAAATAATAAAAAAATTATATCTCTAAGAACCTCATATATTGTATCGAATAAATGTAATTATATATACCAAATAATAAAAACCCGTGTATTGTACGGGTTGAATAAATCTAATTATATATACTAAATAATAAAAAAGTTATATTTTTAAAAACACTGTGTATTACACGGGTTAAATAAATGTAATTTTGTAACCTTCTATATTACACAGGTTGGATAAATGTAATTTTATAAACTAAATAATAAAAAAAAATTATATCTTTATAAACCCCGTGTATTATACGGGTTGAATAAATCTAATTATATATACTAAATCATCATCATCATACTCGGTAAATCCCACAAATAGCAAAGCTAAGGTAGGGTCTGAGGAGAGTAAGATGTAGAGGCTGCTTTCAGTAAGACCCTCGACTCGATAATAGTTTTGCATCAAGCTTTGAACATAAGGCACATAACACTCAGCAATCGGGACAAAGACCGATTAGTGCATGTTCCCTTTTGTGTTTCTGCTATCAACGCCACCAGATGATGATGCATGATTAACCGTCCGCCGCTTTTAACGTTATTTTCACAAATTTAGTGAAATAACGTTAAAATTAGTGCAATTTCACTTTTGCCCTCCGAGCGTCCACACATATATACATTATTAAAAGTTAGATTAGACTATATATGAAATTAAGTGTATAACAAAAAGTCTTTATGAATTTCACGTAGAATTAATTGGAATCCTTTATTAAAAGTAGGTTAGATTATATATGGGCTTATACGTGTGAGTAATTGTGATTATTGAATGGTTGAATTTTGAGGGTTTTGAAATGTGAATTTGATTATGATAGATTATATTTTAGTTTTAAAACTTCTAGAATGATTCAATCAAACAAAAGGATTATGATTTCCTAGAAACAAAAATAACTGAGTTTTTTTTTCTGATCATTTACATGAGCAAATAGAACGATAGCATCTTAATAAAAAAAATAACTAATTACAAATGTGAAACCCAATAATTTTACTTCTGTCCCATTTGAACAGAAAAGATAATTACAAACTAAATTTAAAAAAAATGCAATATGAAAATAAGAGATAGAATAATCGATAATTTTTTTTTTCATAAAACAAGAGATAAGGGTAAACTAAATAAAAAAGTATCAATTTGGTAAATAATAATATTAAGTATGAAAAGGTAGGAAATTAAATCTAATTCGTTTACATGTATTTTAATTTAGAAGATCAACTTCATAAACTATAACTCCATATATATCCATTATAGACAGTAAATTGAATTGAACATGAACCTTACTTATGAAAAAAAAAATTATATAATTATCCAAAAGAATTGGTTTTCAAAATAGCCAATTACATGGTGGCCTAAAGTCAAACGTTGAACATAAGCAAAACGAATTCAAAACAACCGATCTAAGATATTCTTTGTTTTATTTTTGTCGAATAATATATATTATTTTGTTTTATCTAGGAAATTACCATGCTTATAATCGATATTTTTTTTTCATAAAATAAGAGATAATGGTAAACTAAATAAAAAAGTGTCAATTTGGTAAATAATAATATTAAGTATGAAAAGGTAGGAAATTACAAATGTAGACATCTTCAATGAATGACACGTGTCCAAAATCAGGTTTCTTTTATTATATAGTATAAATGTAAAAAATATCATATTTTATACGTAAAAGATATACCAAAATAAAATAAAATAAACGAATCGTCAAGTAAATACATAATTGTTATACTATCTATCTACTTTAGCAATAAATAGCGTTCTGATTCCTGAAATCATCTTTACTCTTCTATTTTTAGAATTTTCTCCGCTTCTCTCTCTAGAAACATTACTAATGGAATTTCCTAACGTTTTATGTCGTGAATTCGATCGGTATCGATTTAAGTTTTTTATGGTACGGACACTCGCTATAGTAATCAAAAGAAAAGATCGGATTGACTAAAAGTACATCAACGCATGGTTATGTATCAAGGATAAGTTTAGGATTTAAAATAAACAAAAAATAAAATTTATTTATTTGTAGAACTATATATAATATATATGATTATAGAGACATATTACCTAACAATTTATTTGAATGATGGTGTCATTTGTTTTAAATTTCTTTTATTATTGGTACTGAATTTTACAACCACATAAATTATAAGGCATGTCGCATATGAGAGGTCCATGTCAAATAAGAAATAAAAAAAAAAGTTTAAGAAATAAACCATATATAAGTTTCGATAAATAGTAGCATGGATTTTTTTATCATTTTATTATACCTTTTGAGCATAATTTATTTTTTCTTTTCTAGCTTTTTATAAATTACGAGTTTTTTTTACAAAACTGTTCTTATTTTTATCTATGTCTCGATAAAAATCTTACTTAAAACTTAGTTATGAATAGTAATATCCAGATCAAAACACAAATGTACATGTTATCATACTTATGTTACAATTTTTGTATAGAATCACGTTGTTCCCCCTTTTTATTATTTTAACAATATAATATAATGTTTCTAAAATTTGCGAATATGACGTTGCTACTTGCTTATTTTTATGAATGTTTCGATAAAAGTTTTAGTCAAAATCAAACGGGTCATATATAATTTTTTCTTTGTTCTTAATCGTGACGAACCAAGCCGATTTCAGCTGAACAAAATCAGTACTGGTACCGATATTCGTCGTTATGATTTTCTACTCGTTCCTATCAGTGTTGTGACAAACTAAACTGATTCTGACAGAATAATATCGATGTTATTCAAACTGCTACCGGTATTTGTTTTTATGGTTCCCGTACCATATACAACACAACATGTATCGATATCTCTTTGGGCATATATCTTTCAGTTGTTATAGCAAGTGCCGCTATCATATCGACGCTGTACCAAACCAAACGGATATTGATTGAAGGTCCACCGCAATGCATGAGAATCACATGTGTAAAATTGATAGTGGTAGAAAACATACTCGAATATAAAAGCAATCGGGGTAAATGCAACATATGGGTTTTAATCCAAGGATCTATGGCTCATAAGATTAACATCTTTTCAGTTTACCACTTTGAACATTTGAAATGATTTTCAATAATATTGTGTAACAAACATAGCATATGTGGAGTAAAAACCATTTTTGGGTTACTCTTTATGGGCAACCCCTTTCCCATCTTTCCCCTATGTCTCTATACATACACACATGTGTGTATATATATATATATGTGTGTATATATATATAGGGTAAGGTTATTGTAAAAAAAGTTTTGTGTGAAAAGTGTAAGAAGGGATATAGTAAGGACATGTGACACTAATTAAAATTAATACTTGAGGGTATAATTGTAATTGCGTCAATAATTAAAATTTGGTAGTAAATATGCAGTTACAAAGCTGGAGAATTTTTAGGGTTTGATAACCACCCATTCGCATAATACATTATTCACAACACATTAGAACTAAGTTCATAACATGGTGTTTTAATAAATTCGTAGTGCAATTCATGGTGTTTTTACACCTGCGTTCTGGTACATGTTCTTCGTATGGTGTTTTAAACATACATTTACAGAATGTGTTCTTAGTGTAGTATTTTAAACCTGCATTTCCACATGGTGATTTCAATCTTCATTTCCAGAATACATCCTATGACTCGAATCACAAATAAAATAAAATGAACTAAATTCATAACATGGTGTTTTAATAAATTCGTAGTGCAATTCATGGTGTTTTTCACATGCGTTCCAGTACATGTTCTTCGTATGGTGTTTTAAACCAGCATTTATTCATAGTTCAATTCATGGTGTTTTTAGAACTTGCGTTCCAGAAGCTGCTCTTGGTATGGTGTTTTCCATCATTTACAAACATCAAAACACATTTATAACATGGTGTTTTAAATTAATTCGTAGTTCAATCCATGGTGTATTTACAACCTGCGCTCCAGATGTTAAAACACCATGTCTTGAATCACAAATACAATGTTCCTGCTGTTTAAAACACCACGCTTGAATTTTATTACAATTCTTTCAGATGTTAAAACACCATAAGTCGAATAGCAATACAATTAGACACCATGTCTTGAATCACCATACAAATGTTTCCAGATATTAAACACCATGCCCTGCATCACCATACAATGTTTCCAGATATTAAACACCATGTCTTGAATCTTATTACAATTCTTTAAGATGTTAGACTACCATAAGTCGAATAGCAATACAATTAAACACCATGTCTTGAATCACCATGCAAGTTTTTCCAGATATTAAACACCATGCCCTGAATCACCATACAATGTATCCAGATATTAAACACCATGCCTTGAATCTTATTACTATTCTTTCGGATGTTAAAACACCATAAGTCGAATAGCAATACAGTTAAACACCATGTCTTGAATCACCATACAAATGTTTCTAGATATTAAACATCATGCCCTGAATCACCATACAATGTTTCCAGATATTAAACACCATACCTTGAATCTTAAAATATTTCTTCCAGATTTCAAATAAGGAACACTTGCGTGAACACATGGTGTTTTGTACCCAAGCACAATCAAGCAAGAAACAAGTAAATCATGCTTAGAAAGAAAATCGTAGATGTTCGTAGAAGGAGGTTTAGGTGTTTTTTTTGTGGTGGCTGGAGATAATAATGATTAATGGCGAATTACGGTGAAGAAGTGAGATAATTTCTAGTTTGTGTGGAAAGAGAGAGAGAGAGAGAGAAAATCGTGATTTTAGGGAGGAAAGTTATACACTTTCTTAATTTAATTGATGTTTATTGACACTTATACCCATATCAAGACAAATCAGTTACTAAAAATCAAACAAAATTTACATTTTTGCCATTGTGATCTCGACTATTAAAAATCAGATCTAAGGGTGTAAAACTGTCACACCCCGATATTTACAGCTCAGCCCGGTGGGCCCGATGGGGAGTATCGTGACGTAAGATTGGTATTGTCATAGTCAAACATACACAAAATAGCACAGCGGAAGTCTTGGAATATAAAATATTATTACAAATCCAAATGTCTGAAAATACCGAAAGGATAATTACATTCGGGCTTGCAATATTAAATCCACAGGCGGATCAAATTAAAATGTACAAAATGAAGTTTAGCAGACTTTAGGGCATCCTAAGGATTTGCAAGATCCTTCATTGACACCAAGGAGCTTCCAACCAATTACGTATAGTGCCTGTCACTTAGTCTTTTGAAAATACTTCAGTTACACTGATAAATACAATTAACCGACTCATTTGAAAAGTGTTTATAAAATTGGTTTGGATGCACAAGGCTTAAAATCTTTTATAACTTGGGACAGTTATATAAAATAATCTTGTATGCAGTTTTACATGTTTGTCGTACATTCAGGGCCCGGGATAGAAGCCGAGTCATGATTAATAGACACACCACTAATATAGTCCCACAAGGAGTTATCCTCACGTGTGGTTATACCTTATATCTTAATTCCCTTTTTGGGGAAAAGAATCCATATCGCAACTGTCAGGTGTATGCCTACACCCCGTGCTTAGGTCGTGTTCATTTGCATTTAAATGATGTCAAGGATATCCAGAACACGGTCATTAACCCCCAAATGTGTGTTTTATAGTTTAAAACCAAACTATGCTTCGTAGGGGCATTTTGGTAATTTCACACATAGTTTTGAAGGCTAATTTGGGAATCTGAGTTTATAATATATACCTACTGTAAAATCAGTAGGTAACAAGTCTTGATTGGTAGTTATGGTTTAAAATCTTACTATGCGCCGAAACGGCGTTAAAGTCGTTAAATGACGATATTCCCGATCTTTTAGGAAAAATAATGTTATGATCAGGTTTATATGACCAAAATATGTTAATTAATAAAACATATCAGTAATAAAAAGGTTTTGTATGAAAATTGTGCTTTTAAATCATTTTAGGTGCAAAAAGGGCATTATCGTCATTTAAGGACGTAATTCAAGAACGTATGCGTAAACTCAGCTTGCAAACTGAATGAACATCCCAAAGTATCCTAATTATGATATTACATCAGTAGACAATGAGTTTGGTATGAAAAAATTATGCTTAAAACCGATCTACGCGCATAAAGGGCATTTTGGTCAATTTAAAGCATAATTTACGATATTATATGCAAACTCAGTTTATGATCAGATTTGTAACATCAAAATATGTTAAACATGTTAACATATCAGTACCTAAGTTTTTTGAAAGCTTATTGATGTCTAAAACCTAATTTTTGCTAAAAATGGCATAATAGTCAAAGTACGGCATATTAACGGAACATGTGCAAAAACTCATATTTCTAATATGATCGTGTAATATAACCTTATAGGGTTATGCTACATTATATTACGATCATAACGGAACCTATAATTAGTAGCAAACTAATCTAATTCGGTTCATAATCGAAAGTCAATGTAGAAGTCAAACTTCGCGACTTTTGGTTGCGAACCAACCCTAAAACTGGAATTGACGAGCCGAACATGTTTACACATGTTCTAATAATTATTACCAAGTTGTTTAAGTGATAAAACGTATTTTAGAACATTTCTAAACTCATATCACAATTATTTCAAAAACTGACCCGTTGACTTTTTAAAACAATATTACGTTGACTCGTCAATTGACCAAGAAAACGTGATTCTTAGAAGGTGCCATTTTGAGGGTTTAACACCTACCTAATTACAATCACGTGGCCATATTCGTTGCGAACAATGGCTTGACCGTTTACGCTCTAACTAGAAGTCAAAGCGCTTATCGTAAACGCTTGACTTTTCGGCTTTTTAAGCCAAATAAAAGAACTAGTCATGAAAGGAACACTTACAAGTGGTCCTATGGATTGAAGAAAACTCAAAGGTGGTTCCCAATTGCTTAGGATCCTCCAAGATGAGAAGATAGGAAGAAAGAATGAATGGTGCCCTTTGAAAATGAAATTTCATGGCCTTTATATAGTTTTTGAGAAAGGATAAGATCATGCCATGTGTTTAGGGAAATCATGAGATGATTACAAGTGTTATAATAGGTTTTTAAAACCATTAACGAGTCCATAAATTCATCAAATGGTTTTAGTTATATGTGGGCTTTAACTAATGAATAATAATAATAATATATGCCTATTTTGACCAATATTAGGCGCACCCGGGAGTATGACCGAGCATCACGGAGTTCCCGGTTCGTTTAAAAGGTTGCTCAAAAGTGCAATTTCGCCTGTTGACGCTTTTAGTCCTTTTATCGCACAAAGTTGCGTGTAATATCGTTTAACGATATCAAAGCCTTTCATGGCCCATATTATGAGTTCCCGATTGTATGCTTAAATATCACGACGCTCCAGTTCTCTTAAATGGTCATTCTAAGGTGTAGTTTTAGACGATGACGCTTTTGGTCCCTCTAACGCGCAAACTTGCGCGTATTATCGTTTAATAGCATCAAAGCCTTTTGTAGCCCATATTAAGCATTCTCAAGAGTATGATTGCACTTCATAATACTTCGGGTTCGTTAAAAGGTTATTCAGAGGTATAATTAAACATATTGACGCTTTTAACCCCTTTAACTTGTAAAGTTGCGCCTAACGTCACTTATAGGCAGTGTTGCAGAAATCGGCCTAGGCGGCCGATTAATTGGCGCCTAGGCTCTAGGCGGCCACTTACTGCCTAATTTTGAGCTAGTCGGTCAAAGGCGGTACCTAGGCGGTCAAAAATCGGATTAATCGGACTATATTAATCGGTCAAAATCGGTCCTAGGCGGTCCTAGGCGGTCAAAATTGGTCAAAATCGGTCAAAATCGAACCATAATATCTGAAACTTGAAGTATTTATGTGAATTTTGAAGTATTTTTTTTATATTATTGGGTATATATATATATATAATTTTGAAAAAATACATATAAAAATCTCATTCCGATTAATCCCGATTAATCCCTAGGCGGTACCTCACCGCCCGACTAGCGCCTAGCGCCTTCTACAACATTGCTTATAGGCATAAAAGCCTTAGATGGCCAATATTGGGTATTCGCGAGAGTATAATCACACATCATGAAGCTCTTGGTTTGTTAAAAGGTCACTCAAAGGTAAGAATTAACATGTTGACGCTTTTGACCCTTCAACGCGCGAACTTTCAAATAATTATGCAAACGGCTCCTTTCGACCAACGAGTGGCTTAATTCTAATTATGAATACCGTGTATTGTTATTCAGAGGCTTAGTTTAAGCATGTTAACACTTTTAGTCCTTTCGCATTCAAAGTTTTTGATTTTTCGCAAAAATTAGTCCCTAATAGTCAACGTTTGACTTTATTAGGGTTTAGTACACGCGTCAATACATCATTGGACGTGATTTTACGAGATGTTACAAAAACCCTTTCTACACTTCTCACATAAAAGGTCCTTTTTAAAGGATCCTTTACCTATATATATATATATATATATATATATATATAGGGAGCCGTTAGAATGAAAACCACCTCGAGTTGTAAGAACCGCGAGAACTACACCCCACGGGTGGGCGTTCACCACGATTTTTTTTACAACTAGATGTGTAAATTATAAACACAGCCGTAAAAAAAATTTAAACGCCGCGGCCGGGGGGTAGTTTTTTACACCACAAGTTTGGTGAAAAAAAAAAAGAAAAAAGAAAAAAAATTAAAGACACAAAACTTGTGGTGTAAAAAACTACCCCCTCGGCCGCGGCGTTTAAATTTTTTTTTACGGCTGTCTTATAATTTACACATCTAGTTGTAAAAAAAATCGTGGTGAACGCCCACTCGTGAGGTGTAGTTCTCGCGGTTCTTACAACTCGAGGTGGTTTTCATTCTAGCAGCCCCCTATATATATATATATTATGTTAAATTGTATAGTGAGGAGTTCAAATGAGGAGAAATTTTTTGTAAGAAGAAAACAGAAGAACTTTCCACTAATAAGAATGCTTTATTTTACTTTCATTTAAAGTTTGCATTTGATTTTAATTGTATATTTGTAAACTTACATAGATTATTAATTTCTAGTCTTCTTCTTTAATAACTAACTACATTAAATTTGTAACTTATTTTCAAAATATATATTACGAGTTGTGTAGTATAATTTAAATATGTGTAGGACAAATTACTAGGTGTGTAGGATAAATTACGAGTTGTGTAGTATAATTTAAATATGTGTAGGATAATTTTCAAAATGTGTAGGATAAATTTTTATGTGTGTATACAAAAAAAAATAGTGTAGAGAATAATAATCATTGTTAGTAATTAATTATTTAAAGATAGTTATAAAAGAGATGAAAGAAAAAGGGCAATTGGATTTTAACACCTCAAACTTTGAAGAATTGGCCGATAACACCCGCAACTAACACTTTGATCTGTGACACCCCAAACTTTTAATTTTGTTTGTCATTTCACCACTCAGTTAAAAAATGAGTAACTGAGTTAGTCTTCCATCCTAGCTAGCATCCTACGTGGACTATTTTTGACAATATTAAATCCTACATGGCATTTATGACGTGGCACAAGACAAGATCCCTTAATATCAAAGACTACCAGTGACACAGAAACAATTTCACACATCCTCATTCAACTTTTTCAAATCTGTAACTTCCAAATCAAACATCAAAATTCAAATCGAGAATCGTTAGGGTTCTACTCACAACAATGGGGATCAGATTCATATTAATAGTGAACAAGCAAGGTCAAACTCGTCTTGCACAATATTACGAATACCTAACCAGAGGATTATTACCGACAATCTGTTGGAAAGTGTATTGTGAAATCGGTTGACAAATTGACGCATCTGTATAAACAGAGGATTATTACGGACAATATTTTGGAAAGTTGTTGCATCTGTATATCTGTGAAAGATCTATCCACCACCACCAAGAACCGACACCTTCAACCATCAAGAACCACCGCCCCTTTCTCTACATCTCTCTTTACCCTCTACACCACCACCGTCAACCATCAAAAACCACTCCATCAACTACCACCGCCCACCACTGCCCCACCTTCCGCCATCGAAATAGACCCACTAACCACCATCATCTCCGGCGAACAACAACAAAACACGAAACCTTAAATCACAAATACGTCAATATAGAAACAGAAACAAAACATGAAACCCTAAAACCATTATCTCCGACCACCATTATATTCGGTTTTGGGTTCTTCGAAACGGAAACGAGCAGTGGGTTTTTTTTTCCGATTTGCAGATCTGTTTGAAGGCTTGAATCAGAGGTTAATTTAGGTTTTATTTGTGAGGTTGTAAATCGGTGGTTGTGGGTTTGGAGGGTGGTGGCGGGAGGTGGTTGTTAGTGAACCGATGAAGATGATGATGATTCGAGGGTGGTGGCTGTAAATCGGTGGTTGTGTGTAATGATAAACCGATGAAGATGTTGATAATTCGATCTTGTATGGTGAACCGTTGAAGATGATGATGAACCGTTAAAGATGATGATGAAGAACGATGAAGATGATGATGATTTGAGTTTTTATATTGAAGATGATGATGATTTGTGTTTTTATATTGAGCAGGGTTTTTTATTTGGGAGATTACCTATACATATGTATATATTAATTACATTAATTAAAATATACACATAAGTCTCCAAATAATCCACCTTATCTTGCCATTTGCTTCTTATAACATGTGTTTGCCACGTCATGGGTGCCATGTAGGATTAATGATGCCAGCTAGGATGGAAGACTAACTCAGTTACTCATTTTTTAACTGAGTGGTGAAATGACAAACAAAATTAAAAGTTTGAGGTGTCACAGATCAAAGTGTTAGTTGCGGGTGTTATGGCCAATTCTTCAAAGTTTGAGGTGTTAAGTACAGAGCTTCGGGGAACATGCCCTTCACTGCAAAGAGCTTCCTGGCTTCAAGTACAGACACGATCTGGTTAGAGATGTGTTGTTTGACGTTCTCAAGCGAGCTGGTATCGCTGCTAAAAAAGAGGCTCCGGTTAATTTTCTAACGGACCCGAAGGAGGGGAGGTCTTCCCGTCGACCAGCCGATGTGCTGGTTTTTGGATGGTCCGAGGGTAAGCATGCTTGCATTGATCTCACGGGGGTGTCGCCTCTTGCCGGTTTCAGGGGCAATGGTTTTGTTTAAGGGCAAGCGACGCGGAAGGCTGAGGCGGGGAAAATATCCAAGCACGAGCAGGCCTGCATAGATAATCAACATGCCTTCCTTCCTTTCGCGTTCGATACCTTTGGTTGTCTGGCCCCTGTGGCGTCCGGTTTCTTGAAGCGGGTTCAAAAGGCAGCACTTGCGCATGCGACAGTGTCTGTAGGCCATAGTTATGTGTTTAGCCGAGTAGGATTTGCAATTCAAAAGGGGGTGGCGGCGCAGCTTGTTGCCCGTCTACCAACCCATGATTTGTAATTTGCTCTAACCTTCTATCATATCTAGCAAATCGACTTGAATTTTGATAATTTAAGTAAGATGGTGTTAAAATCCAATTGCCCAAAGAAAAACTACTTAATATTTTACAGTTATATCGTTTGTTTTTTTTCTTTTAAAATGAACGTACCCAAATGATATATCCATTAATATTTGTGGTGATAACTAGACGTGAATAATATCACCACCCACAACTTTTTGCCCACATGATGTTCTCGTTTTTTTTCAGAGGGGCTGTTTATGTATATACCCATAACGAATCGGGTTTTTTAATACTGGGCGCTTGCTTGGTGGCTGACATGTATCTCATCCAATCGAAGCAGCCCCCTCTAGGTTTTTTTTTGAAAGACAAACAAATGTTATTAAAAGATTGCCCAGCAAGTTGCTAGGCAATAGAGAAAAATCAACATACAGCCACCAATAGTACCCAATGGACTTGAACCAAAAGACACCAATAGTCCCATGGACTTGAACCAAAAGACACAGAAAAGAAACTTGGTTCACGAAATTAAACTACATTAAATACATTAAATGCCTTCCAGCCCCCTTCAAGGTTTTAAAATTTGTTTTTTGTTTATTAATTATACTGAGTTTATTATGGATATAATATTCCAATAGTTTGCAAAATGTAACGACTTTTCACTTATAACTTAAAACAAAATGGTTTACAAAAAGTCGGGACCTTTCGATTATAACTTAAGACATAGTGATTTAAAAAAAGTCATTACCTTTCCATTATATTATATATAATGTTATAATGTTATAAACGATTGAAAAATGAACACTTTAATTTACATTAGAACTTTCTTAATATTTAGAAACAACTAATTGCCATCGTTTCACAAAATTGCCACGACATCATAAATGAATTGTCAGACTCCACTTTATAAGGTTAAATATAACGTGTCATATTTTTATTTAATATACATACGCAACTTTCTAAATTACTTATATACAATACATATAAAAACTTAACACCACCATCCACTAATGCCATCAATTACCGAAGCAATACCACCAAACCGGCGCATATGCCACATTCTAAGACCAATTCCGCCAATCAACCGAAGCAACAACAGCTAACCAATACGTCTCCTCCCACCACCGTTTCCCTCGTATGTGATCAACCTTTTCAAACTCATTTATCGATCTCCCAGTCCCCCACAATCATTCACGATCATGATGATCAGAATAAGAATGATCACCTAAATGAACTAAAAAAAAGTTCACTTCAACCTAAAGGCGACGGAAATATATAAATGCAAAGCATGAGTATGAGAAAGGAAAAACAAAGTTCAGGTCTTGAAATTCTAAGAATACTCGAACGCATCAAAACCATTTTTTTTGTTTTCTAAAATCAAAAGAAAATACTTACCCCGTTTGTATGCATCACAAAACTCACAGAAAAGAAACTTGGTTCACGAAATTAAACTACACTAAATACATTAAATGCCTTCCAGCCCCCTTCAAGGTTTTAAAATTTGTTTTTTGTTTATTAATTATACTGAATTTATTATGGATATAATATTCCAATAGTTTGCAAAATGTCACGACTTCTCACTTATAACTTAAGACACAATGGTTTACAAAAAGTCAGGACCTTTCAATTATAACTTAAGACATAATGATTTAAAAAAGTCATTACCTTTCCATTATATTATATATAATATTATAATGTTATACACGATTGAAAAACGAACACTTCAATTTACATTAGAACTTTCTTAATATTTAGAAACAACTAATTGCCATCGTTTCATAAAATTGCCACGACATCATAAATGAATTGTCAGACTCCACTTTATAAGGTTAAATATAACGTGTCATATTTTTATTTAATATACATATGCAACTTTCTAAATTACTTATATACAATACATATAAAAACATAACACCACCATCCATTAATGCCATCAATTACCGAAGCAATACCACCAAACCGGCGCATATGCCACATTCTAAGACCAATTCCGCCAATCAACCGAAGCAACAACAGCTAACCAATACGTCTCCTCCCACCACCGTTTCCCTCGTATGTGATCAACCTTTTCAAACTCATTTATGATCTCCCAGTCCCCCCCCCCCAATCATTCACGATCATGATGATCAAAATAAGGATGATCACCTCAATGAACTAAAAAAAGTTCACTTCAACCTAAAGGCGACGGGAATATATAAATGCAAAGCATGCGTATGAGAAAGGAAAAAGAAAGTTCAGGTCTTGAAATTCTAAGAATACTCGAACGCATCAAAACCATTTTTTTGTTTTCTAAAATCAAAAGAAAGTACATACCCCGTTTGTAAGCATCACAAAACTTCTAAGTGACACCAATTTTATGAATGAAATCATCAAACCGAACAAGAACATCACTTTCGATTATTGATTAAATAAGAATAATATTTAAGAATTTCCGATCCACAAAAATGAAGAATAGAGGTGGTTACTGTGGTGTGGAAAACAATTCATCAAAAATGAAATTGATTTTCGTAAATCATACACATCCAAGGAATTAAGAACCATTTTTTGAACAATTGATATCATGGTTGGAATGGAATCTAGATTTTTTACACAACCAAGTGTCCAAAGGTTCATAAAAACAAAATGTCAGATTTGTCTCTAGATGTTTTAAAAATAAGTTTCCACAAATATCTATGACTGAAAAATCCAAAAAACAAAACAAGATTTTGAAGTTTTTTTAAATTGATATGTCTATGATTGAAAAAAAAAACAAAACAATTGATATGTCTATGATTGAAAAATAAAAAAAAATAAAAATAAAAAAGATTTTGAAGTTTTTTAAATTGATATGTCATTTGTTCAAAGCTATGAACACAGATCTAGAATTGTTTACCATAAATTTGCCTTTTGATGTACTGTTTGACGCTTCTGTTAATTATAAATAATTTATACCTTTCCATGTGTTTTTTTTACATTTTTTAAATAGGGATTGGATACGGGTTTTTAATACACCACTAGTTTTTGTTTTTATCATCGTTTATGTTATAATGTTTATGTTATAATGTTATGAAGACGCCGAAATGACGAGACTATATACTGATCAATTCAATGAAATGTGAGGTCTTGGGTTCAAGTCTCACAAGAAACAAAAATTTGCTGTTAAACATATAAATAAATAAACAACAAATTTTTGGAGCCCATTCACAAACTAACTAGTGGGGTGCCCGCGCGTTGCAGCGGGGACGGCAACAGTTCGGTTGGTGATTTTAAGGGTGTGCACAATGTGGCGGGAACACAACACTTAGGTTAGTGATTTTAGGGGTGTGCACCGGGCGCTTCGGTTAAGTTTGAGTTCAGTTTTGAGGCATAGCCATAACAAAACCAAGTTAGTTAAAAAACATGACATTCTAACGTACCTAGTTATAAAAAAAATTACTCTTATCTTAGACCTACTAATTGACCAGGTTTCATTCTTCTGATTATGGTAGTTCAGCCCCTTTATCCAAACTGATTATTTTGGCTAAGTCAGAAATAATAAATTCGTCAAAAGGTATATTTACTTACTATGTGAATAGTTATGAGATAATCAAAATTGGCTTAAACTCGGACTCGACTTATAAAAAAACGTACATGCACAAAGGAAATTTTCAGTTGTATATTGATTGTGATAAGAAATATATTATAGAAATATAAAAAGTAGTTAAAGTAATAAGAAGATGAATTGATGAAGTATCATAAGAAAACAAAGCGTAAAATAGTAGTTATGTTCTTTCAATAATATAATCTTACAACAGAAATAAATAATACATACATCTATACTCAAGATAATATCAGAAGAAGATGGAGATGTATAAACGAATTAAAAGATGAGTAGAAGTTCATTTACAACTCAAGATATTCTGCTGTACGTTACTACTCGGTCTCGGTCCTCAAAGTGTAAATCGGCCAACCAAAAGCGGGGCTGAAAAAAGCCCAACTATACATTTTACGGCCGGTCGGGAAAGTGGTCTATTTTGCTGTTACAGTGTTACTACTCGGTCTCGGTCCTCAAAGTGTAAATCGGCTAACCGAAAGCGGGGCCGACAAAAGCCTAACATTTTAGGGCCGGTCGGGAAAGTGGTCTATGACACCGTCTTCTAGTATCTCGGGCAACAGCGGTGGTAATTTCTGTAACTACGACGGCGACCTTATTTAGAAAGAAGACTGCAAAGGTGGTGTACGATGGTGATTAACATCAAACAGAATGGCGATGGGGGAAGTCATGAAATTGAGATGTGATATATATACTTAAGAGTTGCTCATCATGGCTATTCAATGCTAACATAAGGATGTTTAATTTTCATATAATTGTCATAAATCTGATCGATTATTGACTTATCAGTTCCTTTCATATTTTGAGTCTTGAGATGTCATAAATGCTAATTATAACAATGAAAATGTGGTAATTGGTTAATGAATCAAAGCATTCAAAAGCATATTATTTAATTAATTTTCACTAGGGAAAAAGCCCGTGCGATGCACGACATGCATAATAGCTATTGTTTGTTCGTGATAAGACGTTTGACAGTGCTTGACAAACTAACCTGCGAGATGACTACTAACCTGAGCAGCGCGTTATTTAATTATATTAGTAAACAGAGTATTCCATGCGTAAGTATAACGATCCGACTTGAAACATCTATCGCCAGCTTGTCCTAAAAGTTTCTGTACAGGGGAAGAATATAATTTAACCTATGAACCGTTTAATCCGGGTGACCCGCTGGGTTCAGGTTGTTAAAAGTTTCTTTGTAGACGATGTTTATTTGTAGCAGAGCATTACGTCGGAGTCGACAATTTACACCATTCTGCTCGTTCTCTGTTAGTGTTAGTTCATCAATCGTTTTATTCTACACTCTTCACTAACCTAAATTTGAAAAATAGTTACGACTTTTCGTGTCAAACTTCCCCTTTCAAATGTAGAAACTAATATAGTTGATGCTATAATTGTTCCATTTTCCAGTTCTTTTATATTGATAATCAAAACTACTACAAAAGTTGTACTCTTTTCTATCCCAAAACACATGTGCATGTTATTCAGATGTCTGAATAGAGATCCACACATACAAAAAGAAGGATCGAACAACAGCTTTCGTATATGTTTTAAGTTCTTGCAAGAACGGCTTGTTTTACATGTCCGGACATGTGAAGGCCATCTTCGTGCATTGGTCTTGATCCTAACATGTGTCGCTAAAACATCAAAGCCGTTGTAAACAAACCAAACATCCAACAAACCGTGAGTACATCTATAAACAATAATAGTGAGTATATATATGTACAAATCAAACATCCAACAAACCGTTGGTGAACTTTTTGATAGAAAGTTCCTTTATTTTTATTTGTTAATACATATATAAAATAACTAATAGAGTAGGAGAACCGTTTAACTCGCTCTATCATAACACCTTCTTTAAGCTCTCCAACTCCTAAATAATCACACATTTAGATCGCTCATATTGCATTACTAATGTAGAATGTTTGTTTTTTTTCCAATTGAAGAAGTTTGCTAGACAAACTATTAATCCCTTTAATAGTTAATCCACATCTCGCAAGATTTTAGATTTATACACAAATCGTGTACCTTTCACGACACTGCTTACCAATACGACTGAGAAGAGACTGTGTTATGAGAGACCATTTTGTGGGCCCGTCCATATGTTTTCACCAGCTCAAGGACTTTTTCATCCTCCTACAGCGAAAATAATAATAATAATAATAATAATAATAATAATAAAAAGAGACCATAAAAGCTGTTTTGATCAAACGTGTCAAAGAGTAGGAGGGGATGTGGTGAAAACCTCATGAGTCTATGGACCTTTAATAAGTTCTGAATTAAGAACCTTTTTTCCAGCGATGCAGACATTGGACTTCAGATCTATCAGAAAAATACACAGCTGCAAACACCAACTTTTATAATTGATTTTAAAAAAACATTCATGTAAAGCCCATGAATTCCAATCCCATATAAAGCATAAGAAAACCAATAAGCCGGTGAGAGAAACAAAAAGAAATTACGTTGTATAAATATGTAGGGACCAAAGTCTCATATGGATCACTGAGAATAATCAGTCCATGAACATTAATTATTGGAAATTTCAATAGCAGTAACTATATGAAACCAAACCATTGAAATCATATGAACATTGAAATTTAAAATCAAAATGACTCAATAAGACGGACACTATTGCCTTTTTTGTTAGACTTGAACCCGTACCACTTTAATAAGAATAAAAACACGTGATACCACTAACCTAAGACGCCATCGGCTTTTTTAGTTATCTAATATACTTTAATGATTGGCATTTGTTTACTTATTGATATACACGGCTCCTTATAACTTATCATTTCTCTCATTATATATGTGAGAATGACATGTGAGACAGAACCTTTTATTTATGTGCGGGTATAACTGGACCGAACTTAACTATGGATTGGGAGTGGCTGGGGGATTTCTTGAAGGGAATAGTGAAGCCTGTGGCCGCCACCGCGGTGGTCAGGGCCAGCTCAACCATTTTGGTGGCCTAAGGCTAAGTAAAAGCTTGTGGCCTTTTTAGTCACATCGTCTACAGGGTACGTTTAGCCAATCCCGAATAAAAAAATTACTAAAAATGGAAAAAATTCGTACCAGCCATTCCTTGTGGCCTTGAAACTCCTCGGTTTTAAGGTTTTAACTAACTGTACGATAATTTATCAAAACTACTGTTTGTAGAGTAATTAGGAAAACAAACCTTGATGAAAAACACCGGCTGTGTGCTGGGAATTGCGTGTGGTTTCCCAAATAGAGTTCAAAGCAGGTTCGGTTTGAACCAGATCAGGAACATTGTTAGGCACAAAACGTATTTGATGTTGCCCATCTACAAATACAAAAGCATAATAAGTTATAAAAGAACTGAGAATAAGTTATGATAAGAAATTGGCTCCTGAATAATTTGAATACCATAAAATGATGAAGATTGACTTCTTGAGTTAAAGTGGATAGTTTCTTTTTCTTTTTGTGGCTTTCGGCGACGGGCATTGTGGTCAGAAAGCCTCTGGCGACAGCTCCACTTCTTCCCATCAAATTCTGACAGCCCGTAAAATCTTTAACAGTCATTGGAAAGCACAGTTATGTTGTTTTAGAACTGGTTGAAACGGGTCGGGTCAGGTTGACCGACAAACATTTGTACCCATTGTAACAAATATGAATACATTAATAAGCTACCTTTTACAAATAAACAATGTAGGACTTTAAACACTTTTAAATTACACTTTAGCTAACTTTTAATAACCAATTCGCTTTTATCTTAAATTATTTGATTTGACCCGTTACATATGAATACAAAAACATAGTTGTTAGTGGGGGTTTTCAGTAAAATGTAGCCTCTGTTACCAGCATGAGTCTGCATACGGTTACTTCTTGAGTTAAAGTGGATAGTTTCTTTTTCTTTTTGTGGCTTTCGGCGACGGGCATTGTGGTCAGAAAGCCTCTGGCGACAGCTCCACTTCTTCCCATCAAATTCTGACAGCCCGTAAAATCTTTAACAGTCATTGGAAAGCACAGTTGTGTTGTTTTAGAACTGGTTGAAACGGGTCGGGTCAGGTTGACCGACAAACATTTGTACCCATTGTAACAAATATGAATACATTAATAAGCTACCTTTTACAAATAAACAATGTAGGACTTTAAACACTTTTAAATTACACTTTAGCTAACTTTTAATAACCAATTCGCTTTTATCTTAAATTATTTGATTTGACCTGTTACATATGAATACAAAAACATAGTTGTTAGTGGGGGTTTTCAGTAAAATGTAGCCTCTGTTACCAGCATGAGTCTGCATACGGTTACTTCTTGAGTTAAAGTGGATAGTTTCTTTTTCTTTTTGTGGCTTTCGGTGACGGGCATTGTGGTCAGAAAGCCTCTGGCGACAGCTCCACTTCTTCCCATCAAATTCTGACAGCCCGTAAAATCTTTAACAGTCATTGGAAAGCACAGTTGTGTTGTTTTAGAACTGGTTGAAACGGGTCGGGTCAGGTTGACCGACAAACATTTGTACCCATTGTAACAAATATGAATACATTAATAAGCTACCTTTTACAAATAAACAATGTAGGACTTTAAACACTTTTAAATTACACTTTAGCTAACTTTTAATAACCAATTCGTTTTTATCTTAAATTATTTGATTTGACCCGTTACATATGAATACAAAAACATAGTTGTTAGTGGGGGTTTTCAGTAAAATGTAGCCTCTGTTACCAGCATGAGTCTGCATACGGTTACTTCTTGAGTTAAAGTGGATAGTTTCTTTTTCTTTTTGTGGCTTTCGGCGACGGGCATTGTGGTCAGAAAGCCTTTGGCGACAGCTCCACTTCTTCCCATCAAATTCTGACAGCCCGTAAAATCTTTAACAGTCATTGGAAAGCATAGTTGTGTTGTTTTAGAACTGGTTGAAACGGGTCGGGTCAGGTTGACCGACAAACATTTGTACCCATTGTAACAAATATGAATACATTAATAAGCTACCTTTTACAAATAAACAATGTAGGACTTTAAACACTTGTAAATTACACTTTAGCTAACTTTTAATAACCAATTCGCTTTTATCTTAAATTATTTGATTTGACCCGTTACATATGAATACAAAAACATAGTTGTTAGTGGGGGTTTTCAGTAAAATGTAGCCTCTGTTACCAGCATGAGTCTGCATACGGTTCGACCATAACACATGGATGCAATATAAAGGTTCTTTGACCATTTTTCATGTAGAATGAACATACAAACAAAATTCTTCATAAAAAAAGTAAAAAAAAAATCCCACTTTTACTATTACGGTTCTACCTTCACGTGGGTACTCGGGAAGGCGGATGTTCTCATGGTTTCTTGTGTCTCGTCCATTATTTTACGCCTCGGGATACTCAAAATGAACGCTTGCAACTAAAAAAAGAGGTAGATTAAATAGGAAACGGGTCAAAATTTTTCCAACGTGCACCTTCAATTATTTAATTTAAAAATTAGATGATTATAGAAGTTAAATACCTTTTGTAATTGTATTTTACGCTAATCATCTACATATAAAAGATTAAAATGTTGGGATAAGAAAGTGTTTCCGGTCAACATTCCCTTCTCAATACACACCATAAACCAAGAAAATCTCAACCATCAAAATATGATCCAAGGGCTAAAAAGTGGTTCCTAATTATGCAATGGTTATCATTTTAACCTTATTCCATGAGACTTGGGGTAAGATGCAGGAAGATTTTTTTGAGTTTTAAACCATCTCTAACTAAGTTCATTATTTAATCATTATTGTTGCAATTATTAGGTATTATAGATAATACCATATGAAATTACCTTTTAGTAATTTTCGTTTCAAATTGGTTAGCATCTTTTGAGTTTTAAAACCATTACCTTTTAGTAATTGTCGTTTCAAGTTGATTAGCATCTTTAAAGTTTTAAAACCATTTATAGTTATAATTAAATTCATAATAACGTTGATTAAGTTTGTTTATATTTTGATTATTATTATTATTATTATTATTATTATTATTATTATTATTATTATTATTATTATTATTATTATTATTTCATATGATGTTCATCAACTATGTGATAAAATTGCAAAAAGGTTGTAACCTTATTTGTATGATGTTTAGCACAAATTATCTTGATTTACTTATTTTATTTTTGTTATCAACGTTTCCTATAATTCTCATTTCAAGAGTTATATTAATTTTAAATTTGGGATCCACCATATATACACACACATATGCCGTTAGTAATTTATAAGTAAAGCACATATTCGTTTACAACCCAATATTTTGATGTACCCTTATTATTTAGTTTAATTATAAAATTCAATCAACTCATCGGTTACGGAAAAGTTGAAACGGAAAAGCAATGTAAATATGAGGAAGGTGATGATGTTTAATTAAGTCAAATGATTTAATTCTTTATCAAGTATTTAACAATACTTAATTTATAAAGTTATCAATTTAATTGTATTTATCAATTTATACTCATGTAGAAAGACTAATTTGTCCCTTTACTAACTTCATTGAGTTGTTGTACTATAAACATAAAATGTTGCAATTATTTAAATTTGGTTGGAACCCTTGTGAAATGTTTTATATGATTGTATAGATAAACGCAATCAATTTAAATCTCTTGTGCGTGTTGAAAACATCGGAGCCCTTAAAGTTTGCTGCCCAATCCTGTCAAACAATACATCCTCAAATATTTCCTAGTATCAATTAAATCACACAAAAGCATCATATGTTAAAAAAATATTCAATTAGAAATTAAAAAAGGAAATACCAATAGGCCAAATAAAGACTTATCTCCAAATGGATAACTTTTCTCGTACCCACCCCTTTACACCTCCATATACATGAAGCTGCAAAAAGGAAAAATACTATAAATTTATGAACAATTAAACAATACATTGGTAAATGGTTCCAGATACTATAGTCATGCGAGGGTACCTTGCTGAAGTATGAAGTGTCTCTCCACCAAGATAAATCAATTTCATATCAATTTATCTCTTTCTTTTCGGTTCTAAGTCGCACAATAGCAAACAAAGGAGTTGATGTTGAGTGAAATGGTGAATTTATAGTAATGATGGGAGATTCCTTAATCGATCAAATTTATTACATATTGATTGAAATCGGACCTTTGGAGTGCTTTTGTGGTTTATTCCAGTAGGTTTCTTTTATTAATTGCATTTCAAGTTTTCAATTTCTTTTAAGTACCGAACTTATTATTTCATTATTATAATTAATTGTGATTATATTCTCATTTAATTATTTTTTTAATATTATTTCATTTTTATTTTTAATATTAAAGTGTATTTAATTCATGATGGTGTTAGAAAGACAAATTCATCCCCAAAATGTAATTAATATATGCATTTGTATGTTGTATACTAAGCATTTCTTCTTGTACCTCTTAATTTTTAAGAAGTCATTGAGGAAATGCTTTATAATATAGTATTGGTGCATTTAAAACAACCTTATATTTTGGTTTTAAAATAGAACATATAACTAAACTTTTGAATATATATAGATATTAAATTTACGTATTAAGTTTTCATTTAATTAATTTTTGCATGTAGAAAGACTTACTTAATTGTTAAACCTAGTGATTTATGTTCATTAAGTTGGGTAACGATTCATTAATTTATCATGGTGCATAAAGACAAATTTACCCCCCCAAATATAATTAATACATGCATTGTGTGTTGTATCCTAAGCATTTCTACTCGTACCTCTTAAATTTTAAGAAGTCCTTGAGGAAATGCTTTATAATATAGTATAGTATAGATATAGATAAGATTAAGGGTAGTGAGATGGAATGTTCATTATGACGAATGTGACAATAAATGATTGGCGTAGGTGAAAATAAAAAAAAAATATTTCTAAGTAAAATGTTTTAATATAGCGTTGTGCCGATGGTTTGGAAAAATAAAAAGAATGCTTTGCATGAACGTAAAAATTTTAGCATACGATATAGTTATACCAAATACACCCATAATCAGCATTCCACTGCAACGCGCGGGTTGCATTAACTCGTCTAATATACAAATTGGAAATGGGTGTAGCCCTCTTAAACAGGGCATTTAAAACTTGGGATCCAAAGACCTTTTTAGGTGTCGCTTTGTGTCATAGGTTTCTATTGTGGATCCACGGCTGATTAAATTCTCCACGGCCATGGGTTGAGAGAGGGGGAGGGAGAACCATAAGAATCACCTGATACATATGTATAATAAGATGATCAGATTTTGTGAGATAGAACAATCGATGCGGTTATATAACTATTGTCCTCGATGCGGTTATATAACCATTTTATGTATCACATGTAAACTAAATACGTATTATGGTTCTTAAGATATTATTGATTAAAATGAAAGTTGTATATGTAATATCATACATGAAGCTTGAAGAATAAATTCACAAGAGCAACTTCACGTCTCAACATGTATGCTTTCCTCCTCTTCCCTCATAATCCCTTCATGGTCGTTTTGGCTAAATAACATCATTCCTCCCTCTATCCTTTAAGTGAACTAAAAAACACCAAAAAATGAACATTGTAGATGCTCATATTGGCTCATATTGTAATATTGTAATGTATAATTACCATTGCAGAAATAACATTAACCTAAAAAATCGTCTAACTGGAATATGCTTTCTGTTGATCTCTTATATGCACATAATGAAAAAGCAAGTTAAACATAATCCTATAAAGTTGATGACACTTGTAGAACCGAACACAAATTCCAATTTCAACAAACTTTTAATAAATTCCATATTTGTAAATGACCAAAATGATTTTTACTTAATTGAAAATCTCACAGTGATTGAAAATTGGACGGAAATGGTCAAAGATAAGGAAGTTTAGGATTTTGGACTCAAATAGTTAATACTAACAAACCTCATGAACGAATACTAGAAGTAACCCATGTTGGGTTTTAGTGGTGTCAATTTTACTTTTTTATCAAAACGGGTTTGACATATTTTATTAATTAAATAGATAATTAATGAAAACGCAGCGGAATAAATATAAATAATCAACCCAAAAGTGAATCGAACAGGATCATGGTTACAAACATGCAAATATGGTATATAAAATAATTAATCTACCGATGAGAAAAATTATACCCTTTTGGTTAATAATAACCGTGTGAGACACCGAGGTACAACGAATGAGTGCTAGACACAACCACGAACCGAGCGACGGTGGCTTTGGCTTGGCCGGTCAACTGTCGTAATATGATAGAAAAGGATGGCACCAATTTTGTGAAGGTGGCAATTGTTGCTTTTCTTCTGTGATAGTCTCACGAAACAAAAGGTGAAATTCCCTTTTCTTTTGATTACGGCAGAACACACACTTTTTTTACATTAAGGATGCTTAAATATATATACTAATATATTTAGGTTAACATCCCTAATTATCTCTTAGGTCCTGAAGCCCAATATGATAAGTTTAAGCCCAGACGTGATACAAAGCCCGAAAAACGAAGTTTAATTAAATAAGTAATTAAACATTATATTATTTATAACCCGTATAAATAATAAACCTCGTTTCTCGTGGATATATAATTATTCTAGATAATTATATATTTCGTTCCGTTAATAGTTCATGATCACCAGTTAATCGAGTTAAGTGGATTTAATGTTCGTTGCCCAAGGTGTAACTCTTACGGGTCATAGCTCGGTCAGCAGCGTTGACTTATCGAACTCGTACATATAAATCCAATAATCTCCCACTTGGACGGCCTTCGATAAAATCCTCAACGCAGACAGTCAGCGGCACTCTAGCTGCACATGGCTGCCCCCAACAAGGTATGACACTTTAAAGTCATTAACCAAAACACCTTGCCATTAGTAACAACTTACTATTGCAAGACAATAGACTTATGGTAATTGTTGTCATTCATCCTTTCTGTAAAAGACATACATTGAATCAATGAGACATGGATTAAATTCAATCTCATATAGTATTCAATTATTATTGTTCTCGATCAAGAGTCAAAGTGGTCCGAACAAACACACAGTAAGTTTGGGTATGGCCTTACACTTCACCAGTTTGAATCAATGAGGGCGCCACAATGTCTAACTGTTACATATCATGTAAGAGTACATAATCCCATATCGACTACATACAACTCCCACTGAACTTCAGAACTATTCCCAATTAAAGCCTTTATGACTGGCAGTTACGCGACAGCGGTTGACAGTAATCAAAGAATAATCCTTGGTAAACGGAAGTTCTAATATGTATCTCAGGTCAAAGGATAAAAAATGAGTATACCAATATCAAATCATCTTATGACTAAGATCCATGAAGATGATTTGATGCGAGTTACATCCAACGTCATTCTCAATGAGGTCTGTGAATTTGGAAGTCAACTCCTTAAGTCCAAAGTCAGAATAGTCTTAATTCAGAATCGTTCCCACGAGTCTGATCGACTATGGATAGTTTAGAATGCAAGGTTCATGGATTAAACGTATTAAAATCGAACACAGTTATAAGATTCAGAATTGCGTTTAACCAGTAAATCAACAATGAATTCAAAAGGTACAACTGTTAAAAGTTCGTACGTCCAAATACTAAATCAAAACATACAGCTAGCTAATCTAAGCCCGATAGCACCCATGTGCTGATCATGCTTGTCCTGAGTCATGGGCTTAGTAAATGGCTCTGCTAGGTTTTAATCTGTGTTTACTTTGCTTATCACGATGTCTCCACGTTCCACAATTTCCCGTATGTAGTGGAACTTTAAAACTGGCATAAATGTAACATCTTACAGTGAGCTCTTCTTCCACTCCTCCTAATACTAAGAACATATCTTTAGTTCCTCTCAGATACTTCAGAATGTTCTTAACAGCAGTCCAATGGGCAATGCCAGGAGTTTGCTGATAATGACTAGTCATGTTTAAAGCATGCGAGACGTCAGGTCTAGTACATAACATAACATACATGATAGAGCCAATCGCTGAAGCATATGGAACTCCTTCCATTCGCTTAATTTCAATGTCCATTGAAGGAGATTGCGATTTGCTCAACACAGTTCCTTTAGTCATAGGAACACATCCTTTCTTGGAGTTTTCCATCTTAAAGTGTGTCATCATTTTGTCTGTGTATGTACTTTGACTTAGCCCAAGAAGCCGCTTAGATCTATCCCTATAGATCTTGATTCCTAGAATATAAGCTGCTTCTCCAAGATCTTTCATTGCGAAGCAAGTTCCCAAATAGTGTTTAACTTCGTTAAGCATAGGGACACTGTTACCAATTATCAGTATATCATCCACATACAGGATGAGGAATGAGATAGTGCTCCCACTAGCCTTTCTGTAAACACAAGGCTCGTCTTCATTTTTAACAAAACCAAACTCTTAGATCTTTTGGTCAAAACGAAGATTCCAGCTACGAGACGCCTGCTTGAGTCCATAAATGGACTTATTCAGCTTGCACACCCTATTAGGATATTTTGGATCAACAAAACCGTCGGGCTAAACCATATAGACATCTTCAGAGAGATGCCCATTAAGAAAAGCGGTTTTGACATCCATTTGCCATATCTCGTAGTCATAGTACGCGGCTATGGCAAGCAATATCCTGATCGATTTGATCATAGAAACGGGCGAGAAGGTTTCATCATAGTCAATACCCTGAGTTTGAGTGAAACCCTTCGCAACTAGCCGTTCTTTAAAGGTGTGTACATTTCCATGCATATCGGTTTTTCTCTTGAAAACCCATTTGCTCCCTACTGCTCGAGATTCGGGGGGTAGCTTAACCAAGTCCCAGACTTAATTATCACGCATAGATTGCATCTCAGCGTTCATGGCTTCCAGCCATTTCTCAGATTCAGGATCTGAGATAGCAGATTTGTAGTTAGTAGGTTCGTCATTAGACTCATCTACTACCAAGACTTCAGCACCTTCGAGATGCCAAAGGTATCCGTCGGGTTCTTTACGAGTCCTGCTACTTCTGCGAACGCCTGTGTTCATGTCTGATTCATCAACAACAATTTCTTGTTGTTCAGACGTTCCGACTTCATCAGCGGTTGTTGTTGGTTCTTGAATTTCTTTAAGATCAACCACATTATTTCTAGTTCCTCGATTAAGAAATTCTTCCTTGAGAAAGTGCCCCTTCTTTTTGATGAAAATAACATTTGCATCAGGATGGTAGAAATAATATCCGCTTCTTTTATAGTATCCGACGAAAACAACCTTTTCGCCTCGAGGATCGAGCTTATCATCAGCATCACTTGTGATGTATGCATCACATCCCCATACTTTTAGGTATTCCAAATCGGGTTTACGCCCATGTCATATCTCATATGGGGTTTTGTTTACCTTTTTAGTCGGAGCCAGATTGACAATGCGGGCGACAGTCATAAGAGCATGACCCAAAAGGAGTGAGGCAAGTTAGTTCTACACATCATCGATCGAACCATATTAAGTAGGGTTCGATTTCTCCTCTCGCTCACGCCATTATGTTGGGGTGTGCCAGGTGGAGTGGGTTCTGAAATTATTCCACACTCTTTGAGATGATTGAGGAACTCTAAGCTGAGGTATTCGCCACCTCGATCTGATCGAAGTATTTTTATCTTTCTAGTATGTTGGTTTTCTACTTCGTTTTGAAACTCTTTGAACTTTTCAAAAGTTTCATGCTTATGCTTCATAAGATAGACATAAGCATATCGACTATAATCGTCGATGAAGGTAACGAAGTATCTTTCATGGTTCTGAAAGGGCCACATACATCAGTGTGAATGAGTCCTAGCAGACCATTGGCCCGTTCACCAACACCAGTGAAGGGATGCTTTGTGAGTTTGCCAGCTAAGCAAGATTCGCAATCATTAAAGGAGTCCTGTCCAGTGGATTCAATAATCCACTCGGATTGGAGCCATTTTATGCGTGCCTTACTTATGTGGCCAAGTCTACAATGCCATAGAAAGGTTTCATTCATACCAGCTTTGTTACGCTTAGAAAGATGATATATGTTATTACATGTTTGAACATCAATCTCATAAATACCATTTCGAGGTTTAGCCTCAAAATAAAAGATATCATTCAAGTAGGCAGAAATCGAAATACCATTATAAACGTACTTGAAACCTTGTTCAAACAAAAGGGAAACCGAAATAATGTTTCTGGCTATACCAGGTGCAAACAAACAGTTGTTTAAATTAACTACAAGGCCATAAGGACATGAAAAATGAAATGTTCCGGTTGCAAGAACGGGCACTCTTTTCCCATCACCAACGATGAGTTCCATGTCGCCTTGTTTCAGCTTCCTCCACTTTTCAGGCTCCTGCAAAACATTAGTGATGTGGTAACCACACCCGGTATCAAATACCCATGTGTTGCTGGAGACAGTAAAAAGTTCAATAACATAAATGAGAATACCTGAAGAAGTGCCAATGTTATTGGCCTTGTTCGCCTTCAGCTTGGCTAGATACTGCGGGCAGTTCCTTTTCCAGTGCCCCATTTGGTTGCATTCAAAGCACTGACGCTCCTGGGGAGGGGGTGGTTTAGCAACTTGCTTGTTGTTGGTGGCAGATTTGGCAGCAACAACAGCCATTTTCTTGCCTTTGCTGTTATGAGCCCTTTTCTTGTTGTTGGGCTTCTTAACACCTCCAGACTTGACCATCAGAACTTGGTTGGTTTTATGTGGAATGTTCATCTCGGCAGTTTTGAGCATACCATGTAGCTCAGGCACAGTCTTCACCCAAGCATTCATATTATAGTTCATAATGAACTGGTCATACGAGCTAGGGAGAGAGTTCAAGATGAAGTCCGCTGCCATTTCATCTTGCAGGGGATAACCAAGTTTGTTCATCTGGTCAATGTACCCTTTCATCTTAAGCACATGAGTACTGGCACACGATCCTTCTTGCATTTTACAGCTTATGAGCTGCTTCATGGTGTCATATCGCTCCTGTCGGGCTTTTTTCTGAAACATGCCTTTCAGTTGTTGGATCATGTCATAAGCATCTTTATCTTCCATGTTCTTCTAAAGTTCAGGAGACATGGTGGCTTGCATAAGGCAGGCTACCTCAACGGCATCCTTGTTGTGCTTTTCTAGTGACTTACGAGCAGCAGTAGTGTTACTTTCAGGCTCGGTAGGTACTGGGCCATCTAAGATGTATAGCTTTTTAGCCATCTTGAGAACTATTCTCAGATTGCATTGCCATTCGAGAAAGTTGGTGTTATTCAGTTTTTCCTTTTCAAGTATAGACTTGAGAACGAAGGTGTAACGCCCCAAAACCCGAACGTTTAACTCACTAATGAGATTTCATGGAATGCGAGTTAAAATGTGACAAATATGTTATTTAACTTGGTCACAATACAAGTTAGATAATAGTAGTAAAGTTTGTGACTAAGCAATTACCACATTAAACTTAAGGGACTAAAAGTGACAGGTTAAGAAAGCTAGATGAATAAAATGAAATAGGAATTAAAACACACACACATCAGGTGTGTGTGTGTGTTCGACGCCCAGAGCCAGAGAAGAAAGGGGAAACCTTTCTAACCACAAAATCCAGCCAATTGAAGCCCCAATCGTGACTAAATCTCATGCATGTCAATGATTTCTTGATCATCTAGGCCTATTAAAGCTTAAGGTAAGAAGAATTTGATAGTTTGATGACCTTGAATATGTAGGGTTTCAAGAAATTCCATGTGTTTATATGAAATTAGTATGATATTGAACTAAGATCACCATCTAGAACATTATGAATGCTTGAAATCGATTAAATTAATGTTGGGAATGAAAACCCACTTAGAATAGAATGAATATGAGTTGTAATGTGTTAAAATTGGATGAGGGAATGTATGATAATTGTTTATAATGATAAATTGTTAGTTAGAGCTGAATGAGAAGAGAAGTTATGTGAAATTCTATTGAATATTGATGTTCTTGATGATATTGATATGGATTGGTCATGTTATGCAAATGATACTTGTACACTATGCTTAATTAACGGTACGCCCACCAAGTGTATGATGAAATGCCCAAGTGACGATTTTAGATGAATTATGTGTAATGATGGATGGAAAAAGTTTAGAATGTAATAATGAAGTGATAAACGATAGGTTAGCATGAAATATGCGTTTTGATTGAAATACATATGTGTTTTTAATTGATAAAACAACTTTGATAAAAGGTATGCTTAGAAGTTGAACTTCGTACTTAAATGATGCGGTAAACGTCATGTGTTGGTCTAGAGGTTTGATGATGAATTGATATGGATGTGCACTAAGGGTAGAGTGATTTATTAGTAAAGAAGGATGTTAAGGTTTTGTTAAATTGTTAACTTGAATATGGTTGACAATTACAAGATTACAAAGGTCATATGGAACATAGTTAGATCAATGTATGAATGTGTAATGACATGATAAATTATATAAGCTTGAAAAGATATGATTTTGAGTATATGCTTTATGCTTGTTAGAAATTGACTAATAAAGGTCAAAGGTTGAGCATAGGATTAATGCGATTGATGTTATGTGTGGTCTTGTATGCTAACAAGGATATTAATGTATTGACATGTAAGGATGAATAACATATCTACGAACTCAAGCACGGAGGCTAACGGGTCGAAAGTAAACATGGAACCTATGCTTGAACTGGGTCGCTCAAGGTAAGTGATTCCGTAATCACTTCTTAGTTATTTATGTAAAGTTATATGCAACTTAACTAGGTATGGTAATTGAGGTCGAATAGGAACAAATGGTATGATATTGATGAAGTATTAAACGGATCTCAGTTTTGATCCGAGCAAGGTATGCGTGATTAGGAATCGTAACTAGGTAGTAGGATTGGTTGCTTATGCAAGGTAGTGCTTGTTGTTATTAATGGGGCAAAGTTGACAAAAACGCCCTTGGTGGGGATTTCGGGTAAACGACCTTAAAAGTCATTTGGAAGTGAGCTATTCGATTAGAGTAATGTCTTTGTCTAGTATGAAAGCGAAGTATAGGGTTTTGTATGTTATAGACCTTTTGATGTATAAATACCCATAACGGGTCGAATAATTCATAAGTGAATAATAAGCCGATAGTGTAAGTTAAGAATTTCCTTAATCCGGATATGGGATTTTAGGTTCTTATGATAAATGGTGAATTTACAAGCATGTAGAAAGGAACGGGAGGTTAAACGGGTAAACGGGTTGAAAGTTATGCGAATTTTAGTATTATGCGAACGATGAAACAACACAGCAGGAAAATGAATAAACGAGGAGCCGTCGCCGACGCCCAGAAGGGCCGTCGCCGACGGCATGTGGGAATTGAATCTTGGCCGACGGCCTAACTATCTGGCTACGGGAAAGTTTGGGCGACGGATGTTTTAAGAAGCCGTCGCCGACGGGTCCCCACCCCGTCGCCGACGGGCTGTCTAGCCCACTTCTCCGTTTTGCTTAATTTTGTATTTTTAAGCGATCCGTAACGCATCCCGATGATTCGTAAGTTTCTTATGAGCATATAGGGATGCACATATGTGGATAAGCAAGTTTGTGTGTTCGTATGTATTTATATATGTATGAAGAAGTTATGTAAGTAGGTGTGTAGGTATATACATATGTTTATTCATAACTCCAAGAGCACGCATGTTGTGGGATATGTAGTTATGCTTAATGATATGTATGAATGTATGTACGTATGTCTAGTTGTAGGAAGGATATGTAAGTATGTAGTTGTGTATGTAGGTATGTATAAGGGTGTGTACGAGTGTATGTACGTTTGTAGATAAATAGGCATGTGGGTATGTAAGTACATACATGTGCATGATTTAGACACATTGAGGATTAACGTTAATATTGGTGTACCTTGAGAATGATAGGTAATGCAGGTACATTTATGAAGCCTCGCCAGGAAATGGATACGCAGATGGAATGCTTGAAATTTGATAAAGAACGAGAAGTGAAGCGTATGTGAATGATCATGTTTATACTTTGTGTGCTAATGATCTGAATGTATGTGGTGAATGCAGGTGGTACGTGTCACGGAGGATCAGCAAGGAATATAGATCAAGGATCGAGTCACTCGAGGGATTGTACGGGGCTGTCTGAGGATGTAATTTATTGTACATAAGCTATCAATCATTTTATAATTGAGTCAATTCATTGTATTTAGTATAAAAGAGTTATTTTAAAAAGCGAACCTTCAAGTAGTAAGCATGGTTTATAATGTAAGAAATTTTATGGCAAGGACTTCCGCTGCGACTTTCGTCAATTACGTGTTAGGACGTTACAAGTTGGTATCAGAGCCCTGGTTTGAGAGAATCAAGTACAAGAGGATAGGTACTTGAACTCGAACCTGTGTGCTCTTATCACAAGAAACCCGTACAATCCGAGACTCGACCAAGATCTAAAGGTAGAAGCAAAGGTAAGTATGTACTTAAGTATGTATTGGAAGATAACTAACTATATGTTATGTGTAAGGTAAGCAAGGTTGCTTGAAAAGAATGAATTGTGGATGCGGTCTAGCACCGACGCCAAGGTATGTAAATTGACATATTGACCCAAGTACATATGTTTAATATATGTAAATACATGTGATGGTAAAACCTAACAGTGAAAGGAAAAATTTTAAGTAAAAAATAATGATAAAAATGGTAATAAAGTTTTGGAAATGTTACATGTGCCGAAACCTAATTCTTCGGACATAAGGTGACAATTACACGAAGACACGAAACTAGTGTGTGGATTGTGTACCTGGCCAGTACACAAGAAACGCATGACTTTCGTGAGCCCGTGATAATTGTTACAGGTGTGTCCGTTAGAATTAAGTAGTAGGTGGACGTGAGGGTGAAGAGAAATGTAAGACTCTCAAAAATGAGAGTATGAAATACTATGTTAGAATCCGCGAGACGGATTCGAAATATGAAATGCTATGTTAGAATCCGCGAGACGGATTCGAAACATGAAATGCTATGTTAGAATCCGCGAGGCGGATTCGAAACATGAAAGAAAGGTATGAATGCAATGCTTGAATCCGCGAGACGGATTCAAGGGATGAAAAGCGTGAATGCAATGCTTGAATCCGCGAGACGGATTCAAGTAATGAAATATGCGAATGCGACGCTTGAATCCGCGAGACGGATTCAAGGAATGAAAGATAAGAATGATGCAAATCCCTTGTGGATTTGGTTATTATGGCGAATGCTATGGTAAGTTATGCAAGTCGACCGGTTCAAATTGAACAAGTCGAGTAAGGATAAGGTACCATCCGTTTGGAACGGGTGGTCGCGAATGCAATAATAAAAGTATGAAGTTCAATCCGTTATACGGATAGAACGAAAGATTTATGTTGAAAGCAATTAACCCGATGTGACCGGGTCGTAAGTGGTATGCTTGAATCTCATTATGAGAATATATGCCATTACCCATTTAATTGGGTAATCGAATGCGTAAAAGAAATAAAAGCATATAAGTGAATGGAATTAAAATGTTGGAATTATAAGCGAAATAAGTACTATGACTAATTTTTAAAAACGGGAAGGACAAGTGTTTGCAAGAAAACACTGAAACGGTGAGGCGATGGGATCGCAAGCATGTCTGAATTAAAAAGGGGTACAAACATGTACTCCGATACGCATGTATATACATGTATATAATAAGAAATAAGTGGCAGTTTGACCATGAAAAATCAAACTGCAGAAGCTAAGAAATAATTTAATTTCCAACCGTGGGACTGCTAGAAGAAAGGAAGTGTGTAGAATAGTACACCCAATGAGTTATAGAATTACGAAATAATGGTTATGTGTCTACCCGTCAAGAACAAGTCAAATAATAAGAATGATATATTGAGTTATGGCCATGTATTGACCCGTTATGAATAGGTCTAGCACACTAATGCCTTACGAAGGAATTGAGAAAGTATTAATATATAAATAAGGCGATGTGATAAACATCATATCTGAATGAAATCGAATGGAATGTGTAAACCCCTAATTTTGTAATGAGATTGGCAGGAATCATGATGCGATAAAACTACCTAGGACGGCGAAAGAATGCCCATGAATGAAAGCTTATGATACCGATGGACAAGATCAGGCCTATTAAGTTATGGATTCATGAAGGAGCAAGACAACTCGGGTTGTTACACGTTGGTTTGTTCCAAATTAGCGGGGTTAGTAAATGGTTTAACTTGTGAATGTTAAATAGGAAGTTACAAATTGAATAATACTTTTATGTGAATTGGTGGTAGTGAACCTGGATACTCGTAACTGTGGAAATTTTGATAGAAATTATGAGAAGGGAAGTATCGTTAAGAAATGCTAACTCTGATGCTCGGCTTGTTAGCCATGTTCATTTGAACAAAATGAAAGATGGCATATGATGAATGAGTAGTATAAAGTAAATCGATTTATTCTGAATTAGCAAATATATGAGTGTGATATGCTTAAATAGGGAGTTAGAAACAAGCCGCATACTTAGGTTTGTACAATTAATAATTGTATGCAAATGGGATAAATTCGATGGAAGAAACGTAGTAATGCTACGTGTTAAGAGCTAGTATTATGAAGTAAAAGACACTAATAAGAGCTATGGAGAAGAGTCTGACATAAGTATAATTATGAAAGTAATTTACTTAATATGAGGGCATATGAACGATGTGTACAAATACGTTCATGCATGAATAAAACCTTTGCCAAGGTCCCGAAGGCGTTTAGGTTGTAGTAAGTATAGTGAATGAACCACCTGAAAGGGGTAAGAGTATAATTGGTCTAGTTTGAATGAGAAAGGTTTCGGGGACGAAACCTCATTTAAGGGGGGTAGACTTGTAACGCCCCAAAACCCGAACGTTTAACTCACTAATGAGATTTCATGGAATGCGAGTTAAAATGTGACAAATATGTTATTTAACTTGGTCACAATACAAGTTAGATAATAGTAGTAAAGTTTGTGACTAAGCAATTACCACATTAAACTTAAGGGACTAAAAGTGACAGGTTAAGAAAGCTAGATGAATAAAATGAAATAGGAATTAAAACACACACACATCAGGTGTGTGTGTGTGTTCGACGCCCAGAGCCAGAGAAGAAAGGGGAAACCTTTCTAACCACAAAATCCAGCCAATTGAAGCCCCAATCGTGACTAAATCTCATGCATGTCAATGATTTCTTGATCATCTAGGCCTATTAAAGCTTAAGGTAAGAAGAATTTGATAGTTTGATGACCTTGAATATGTAGGGTTTCAAGAAATTCCATGTGTTTATATGAAATTAGTATGATATTGAACTAAGATCACCATCTAGAACATTATGAATGCTTGAAATCGATTAAATTAATGTTGGGAATGAAAACCCACTTAGAATAGAATGAATATGAGTTGTAATGTGTTAAAATTGGATGAGGGAATGTATGATAATTGTTTATAATGATAAATTGTTAGTTAGAGCTGAATGAGAAGAGAAGTTATGTGAAATTCTATTGAATATTGATGTTCTTGATGATATTGATATGGATTGGTCATGTTATGCAAATGATACTTGTACACTATGCTTAATTAACGGTACGCCCACCAAGTGTATGATGAAATGCCCAAGTGACGATTTTAGATGAATTATGTGTAATGATGGATGGAAAAAGTATAGAATGTAATAATGAAGTGATAAACGATAGGTTAGCATGAAATATGCGTTTTGATTGAAATACATATGTGTTTTTAATTGATAAAACAACTTTGATAAAAGGTATGCTTAGAAGTTGAACTTCGTACTTAAATGATGCGGTAAACGTCATGTGTTGGTCTAGAGGTTTGATGATGAATTGATATGGATGTGCACTAAGGGTAGAGTGATTTATTAGTAAAGAAGGATGTTAAGGTTTTGTTAAATTGTTAACTTGAATATGGTTGACAATTACAAGATTACAAAGGTCATATGGAACATAGTTAGATCAATGTATGAATGTGTAATGACATGATAAATTATATAAGCTTGAAAAGATATGATTTTGAGTATATGCTTTATGCTTGTTAGAAATTGACTAATAAAGGTCAAAGGTTGAGCATAGGATTAATGCGATTGATGTTATGTGTGGTCTTGTATGCTAACAAGGATATTAATGTATTGACATGTAAGGATGAATAACATATCTACGAACTCAAGCACGGAGGCTAACGGGTCGAAAGTAAACATGGAACCTATGCTTGAACTGGGTCGCTCAAGGTAAGTGATTCCGTAATCACTTCTTAGTTATTTATGTAAAGTTATATGCAACTTAACTAGGTATGGTAATTGAGGTCGAATAGGAACAAATGGTATGATATTGATGAAGTATTAAACGGATCTCAGTTTTGATCCGAGCAAGGTATGCGTGATTAGGAATCGTAACTAGGTAGTAGGATTGGTTGCTTATGCAAGGTAGTGCTTGTTGTTATTAATGGGGCAAAGTTGACAAAAACGCCCTTGGTGGGGATTTCGGGTAAACGACCTTAAAAGTCATTTGGAAGTGATCTATTCGATTAGAGTAATGTCTTTGTCTAGTATGAAAGCGAAGTATAGGGTTTTGTATGTTATAGACCTTTTGATGTATAAATACCCATAACGGGTCGAATAATTCATAAGTGAATAATAAGCCGATAGTGTAAGTTAAGAATTTCCTTAATCCGGATATGGGATTTTAGGTTCTTATGATAAATGGTGAATTTACAAGCATGTAGAAAGGAACGGGAGGTTAAACGGGTAAACGGGTTGAAAGTTATGCGAATTTTAGTATTATGCGAACGATGAAACAACACAGCAGGAAAATGAATAAACGAGGAGCCGTCGTCGACGCCCAGAAGGGCCGTCGCCGACGGCATGTGGGAATTGAATCTTGGCCGACGGCCTAACTATCTGGCTACGGGAAAGTTTGGGCGACGGATGTTTTAAGAAGCCGTCGCCGACGGGTCCCCACCCCGTCGCCGACGGGCTGTCTAGCCCACTTCTCCGTTTTGCTTAATTTTGTATTTTTAAGCGATCCGTAACGCATCCCGATGATTCGTAAGTTTCTTATGAGCATATAGGGATGCACATATGTGGATAAGCAAGTTTGTGTGTTCGTATGTATTTATATATGTATGAAGAAGTTATGTAAGTAGGTGTGTAGGTATATACATATGTTTATTCATAACTCCAAGAGCACGCATGTTGTGGGATATGTAGTTATGCTTAATGATATGTATGAATGTATGTACGTATGTCTAGTTGTAGGAAGGATATGTAAGTATGTAGTTGTGTATGTAGGTATGTATAAGGGTGTGTACGAGTGTATGTACGTTTGTAGATAAATAGGCATGTGGGTATGTAAGTACATACATGTGCATGATTTAGACACATTGAGGATTAACGTTAATATTGGTGTACCTTGAGAATGATAGGTAATGCAGGTACATTTATGAAGCCTCGCCAGGAAATGGATACGCAGATGGAATGCTTGAAATTTGATAAAGAACGAGAAGTGAAGCGTATGTGAATGATCATGTTTATACTTTGTGTGCTAATGATCTGAATGTATGTGGTGAATGCAGGTGGTACGTGTCACGGAGGATCAGCAAAGAATATAGATCAAGGATCGAGTCACTCGAGGGATTGTACGGGGCTGTCTGAGGATGTAATTTATTGTACATAAGCTATCAATCATTTTATAATTGAGTCAATTCATTGTATTTAGTATAAAAGAGTTATTTTAAAAAGCGAACCTTCAAGTAGTAAGCATGGTTTATAATGTAAGAAATTTTATGGCAAGGACTTCCGCTGCGACTTTCGTCAATTACGTGTTAGGACGTTACAGAAGGAGTTGTTTTCATTAGACATCTGTTACGTAAGCAAAGAGATTTTAATTAGTATTTTTGATGTATATTTCCTTATTTAATTAATGACCCATTACAGTAATTAGAACAAGGAATGAGAATCTAGCTATGTCAGTAGTAAAGGCAGTTGTGGCATGCACTTTAATAAGTGACTAGGCAGACTGACAATGAGTGTCAATTGTGAGAATTGCACAACTCTCGAGTATGAGGCCGCTAAACAACTCTTGTCTATGCATTGATACGTTTAGCCTCATCTATGCTGACTTTCTACTTTCGAGACACCTGGAGCATGTGGTGAGAAAAGAAAAAGTAATAGTCGTCCTAAAAGAGGTACTTGTGGAAGGGCCGGATGTATCAACGAAACCCTTGCACCTTGGAAGGATATGCTAGACATCAAGTGTGGTGCTGTGGCTCCAAACACTGATGGTTCACTTTTACGTTCCAAGTGTAGCTTGTGATAGGATGGCATAGACTATTGATTTTAATTATGGGTTAATTTAATATTTACCAAATAGGGTCGTAAGAGCAAATTTTAGTATATATTAGTCATGACATTTTGATGAACCCTTTCATCTCTCAGGACACTTAATTTTAAATAACCTGTTAAAACTAAGTTTGTCGCGACTTGTATAAAAGTTAATAGTTTCAAAACTATTAAGTTATGAGTTTCAGAAAGTTAAAACTTGTTAAATTTCAAAAACTCCAATGGTTATAATTTATTTTAAAATAAACTATTTGTTTTATAACAAATATTTACAAGTTGTAAAAATCAGTTTAGAACTTGTTACAATTGATTGTGAATATTTTAAAACACCTTTTAAAAGTTTGGTATTAGGTTGGTGTATTATATAACAACTTATATATGATAAAAGCAACCATAATAGCAAAATAAATATGTAAATCTTTAGGCCATTTTGTTCGTCCTTGCTAGAGCCAAATAGCAAGACCAAACTGGGTCACGGGGTAACAAACACAAAACAACCACAAGGATGGACCTAGTGCATCTAGTTGTCTTCACCATCTCCATGATTCATGTAATGTCTTCTGTTTTGTCTTCGGGCCTTCAACTTTATATTATAATATAAAATATAACAAAATTGATATCCTAATCTATTACAACTTTGAGCCACAAAGTGGGCCAAAACCATAAAACAAAACAATAACAAAAATACAAGTACAAGGTCGGCCAGATTTACTTATTCAACACAATCATATTAAAGAGGACAATCTTTTGGTCAAATAAAAATAAATAAAACTTTCGACCAAATAACTTCTTGCCCAAGAAATATTTAGATCTGAAACTTTAAACAAGTTAAAGTTTGAGATCTATAACCAGTTAAAAGGACCGATTCCGATTTGCATGTTGTAAGCGTGGCTTGGATACCACTGTTGGTTTCAGTGGTGTCAATTTTACTTTTTATCAAAACGGGTTTGACATATTTTATTAATTAAATAGATAATTAATGAAAACGCAGCGGAATAAATATAAATAATCACACCAAAAGTGAATCGAACAGGATCATGGTTACAAACATGCAAATACGGTATATAAAATAATTAATCTACCGATGAGAAAAATTATACCCTTTTGGTTAATAATAACCGTGTGAGACACCGAGGTACAACGAATGAATGCTAGACACAAACACGAACCGAGCGACGGTGGCTTTGGCTTGTCCGGTCAACTGTCGTAATATGATAGAAAAGGATGGCACCAATTTTGTGAAGGTGGCAATTGTTGCTTTTCTTATGTGATAGTCTCACGAAACAAAAGGTGAAATTCCCTTTTCTTTTGATTACGGCAGAACACACACTTTTTTTACATTAAGGATGCTTAAATATATATACTAATATATTTAGGTTAACATCCCTAATTATCTCTTAAGCCCCGAAGCCCAGTATGATAAGTTCAAGCCCAGACGCGATATAAAGTCCGAAAAACAAAGTTTAATTAAATAAGTAATTAAACGTTATATTATTTATAACCCGTATAAATAATAAATCTCGTTTCTCGTGGATATATAATTATTCTAGATAATTATATATTTCGTTCCGTTAATTGTTCATGATCACCAGTTAATCGAGTTAAGTGGATTTAATGTTCGTTGCCCAAGGTGTAACTCTTACGGGTCATAGCTCGGTCAGCAGCGTTGACTTATCGAACTCGTACATATAAATCCAACAACCCATTAATAACTATATCGATTTGATACGTGCACGACTACCCCACGTAATCATGCACCACTACTTGTTTATTTTCCATTGTTTCCAACTATTTATTTTATGCACGTAGCAATTAGATTAAGTCATGCACTAGTTAGTTGTTTCTTATACCCATTTGTTAGAGCTAGTGGGTTAGTGGTACTTTTTACTTTGTAGTTATTTTCTTTCATTGTGTAGCCTATAAAAGGCTGTTTATGTTATGAATGAATCAAGAGAAAATTGTTGCAAAACCAGTCTTGTACTTTATCTTTGTTCTTGGAGCTTGACCCCCTCTAAGGGTTATCTATCTTGGGAGTTTGTAGGTTTTCTCCGTAAACCTATCAATTGGTGCTTTTATTGAGCCTTAGCCTCCATGGCTTTGAAAGAACTCGAGGACGCCACGTATCTATCTCGCTTCACCGATTACAATCCTGCCCGGTGGATTCGTGATGCTGAACGGTTCTTTTCCTTTTATGCAATTTATGAGGAAGAACGTTTTCCATATGTTGTTGAGTACTTCGATGATGAACCTTTTTCTTGGTTCAATTCATGGTATCGAGGAACCGAACGCCTCAAATGGAAATCTTTCACCACTACAATGCTCCATCGATTCCGACCACCACCGCTTTCTTTTCCCGCTCGACCACCACCATTAAACCCCGTACTACCCCTGTCACCCCCTCTACAATCCACCACGTCCTCACTACCACCACATTCATTATCGCCCTGTTTTGTTTCGCCTTCCACCGGCTCCACCGACATTACCATTTCCTCATCCCCTGGCCCAACGTTGTTGTTCATGCCTCCATTCATTGCAAATGGAAGTTCATGGCTGCTCCCTTTCATAACTGTTTGTTGGCCCCATTAACTAATTTCTAAAGATGAAGACGTAACTGATAATATATTACAAATTTTCAATATGGGCATGGGTACAAGAGCTATGCATAGGACAACCCCAAGTGTTCCGTTCCATATACCAATTGCCTCACGAACCACACAAACTTACCCTTGCTGGCTAGCTGGTGACTTGATCTCCCCCTACAATGACCACCCCCATAGTTTTTCCCATGTTGAACCACCACCAAAACCAACACCAGCATCAAACTTATCAGTAACATTGGTTGAAAAACTTTTATGGCTTGGATATTCTGAATACAAAATACTAATTGGTTCCTTCTAGGGCCGTTCAAATCGCTCGCTGCTCGTCGCTCGCTTGACGCTCGTTCGGAAATTGCTCGGAAAATGCCCGTTCGATTTGACGCTCGGTTGTAAACGAGCCGCTCCGCTCGGTTCGGTTCGTAAATGAGCCAAGCATGAGCAAAGGTCCGCTCGGCTCGGTTCGGCTCGAATTATTAGTTTTAATTAGTGTGCATATACATATACATATACATATACATATACATATACATATACATATACATATACATATACATATACATATACATATACATATACACATACACATACACATACACATACACATACACATACACGTAAGTATATAAACATGTGTATACACATACATATACACAAATATAAATTATACATATATATACACACACACCTATATATATACACACATTACACATACAGATATACTTAGAGGGTGTTTGTTTACCTCTTAATGAGGCTCTTAATGGTTCAACACTTAATGGTTCAGACTGTTTTTTTTTTCACGAGCAGATGTCTGAATGGTTCAGACATTTGTCTCTGAATGGTTAAGATTTATACAGAGTCTGAATGCTTAAGACCTTTAATCTGAATTGGTCAGACATTTGCCTCTGAACGGTTAAGCATTATACAGGCTCTTAATAGTTCAGGCCTCTTACTGGTTCAACACTTAATGGTTCAGACCTCTTACTGGTTCAGCACTTAACCATTCAGATGTTGTTAAATAGCCCCTTTATGTAAATTAAATTGTAGTTTTATATATACCACTATATTAGATTTTGGTCCACTATATACAAATTTACAACTACATCTGTCTATAACTACTAGACCAACCACGCCAATAAAAAAATTAATATCAAATCTAAAAGTTAAACCCTAAACCGATAAATGACAGCCTGCTTTTCGCCTCAATGTTTCATGTCATTACCCTAAGTCGATCGTCTCCTGCTCTCAACGTAATTGTTCGTCCAATATGATCATCTCCTCGTTGGCCACAACATTGTTATTCATATGAAAAATATTATACCATGAAATGTGCATGTTTTTAAAGACATAAAAACTTGAGACCAAACATTGTCACTATCTCTCTCAGCAAATTTAAATAGGATAACATGGTTGTCCAAATTGCTCGAATTTCGCTCGACGCTCGCTCGGACTATTTACTGCTCGAAAAACGCTCGCTTGATTTGAGGCTCGGTTTTAAATGAGACGCTCTGCTCGGTTCGGTTTGTAAACGAGCCAAGCACGAGCAAAGGTCCGCTCGGTTCGGCTCAGCTCGTGAACAGCCCTAGTTCCTTCCATGCGTATGTTAGACCACCGGAATGGCGACTGCCATGGCAACCACCTTGGCGGCCGGTTGTGACTACACCAAACTCTTTTGGGAGAGTGGAATGGCGACCCCCGTGGGAGTTCATACCGTCCTTGAGGACAAGGACGTTTTCGAGCGGTGGGCATTGATACGTGCACAACTACCCCACGTAACCATGCACCACTACTTGTTTATTTTCCATTGTTTCCAACTATTTATTTTATGCACGTAGCAATTAGATTAAGTCATGCACTAGTTAGTTGTTTTTTATACCCATTTGTTAGAGTTAGTGGGTAGTTATTTTCTTTCATTGTGTAGCCTATAAAAGGCCATTTATGTTATGAATGAATCAAGAGAAAATTGTTGCAAAATTAGTCTTGTACTTTATCTTTGTTTTTGGAGCTTGGGAGTTTGTAGGTTTTCTCCGTAAACCTATCACGATTATAAAACTAATTCTAGATTTTTTTCTCTCAGCATTTTGATACAAATTTTGTTAAAAACAGAATTGTATTTAAATAGAGTTTTTTTTTTTGGTAATGCAAGTTATAATTGAATGGCGTTATCGTGCTGGTATTGTGACAAACCGAACTAATACCGACAACGGTACCAATACCAGTGTTATCGGCACCGATACATGTATTTGTTTTATGATTTTCCATTGATATAAAACATGTCTCAATATCCTTTTGTACATATTTATTTTTTAAGATTTAACTTTTGCTTGCTATATGGGGTGTTACTACCTTACTGATATCGTAACGAACCGAGTTCATACCGAATTATCCTCGCGTAACGAACCAAACCAATACATACCAAATTCCAATCGAGTTAGTTAATAGTAAAGGTCAGCATAAGCGTTTTTTTTTCTAAGTTTCAATTTCACTTCTTATACCATAAATAATATACATCTTTAACCAATTTAATTTTTTTTAGCAATTTTCTTTCTCTTTCGTAACTTATGTTCGTTAACTTAAAAAAATGTCATTGTGCTTGTTTTTTTCATGAATTTCCTGTATAAATTTAACTTATCGTAAACGGGGTTGTATTCAAAATAAAGTATATTTTTTGTATGGTAAGTTACAGTGATTGTCCGTATTATACTGATACCATCATGATTCGAACGATACCGACCTTAATACCGGTATCAGAATTATCAAAACCGTTACCGGTATCCGGTGTTATGATTTTTATGTAAAATACGTATTGACATTTTTGCATATCTCAACTTTACTTTTAAGATTTTCTCTTTTTGATTGATGTACACCGAATAGCAATAACATACCTAATATGAACGAAGAAATCTCACTGGTAACCTAAAAGTCTTCTAACGGAATATGCCTTCGTTCTTGTGGTATATGCGCCGCACATGACATGTGTTGTGTCCCACAAGACCGACCATATAGTAAATTCAAACATATTGATATCGTAAAAGGGTGAGTATCAAATAACAAGTTTATTTTAAGTAGAAAAGATACGAAATAATAGGATTAAAATATGTGGCAAAATTTAAAATAAAGAGGAAGGGTATTTTAGTTAATCTTATTTTTTTCTTCTTTTTTCTTCTTCCCAGTAACATCAAAGCCCACCATTTTCAAAACCCACCATCTTCAACTATTTCTTCACTTTCTATCTCAATAATCACTACATTATAGTGCGATTTTTGTCACCAATCAATGATTCAAACACCCGATCAACGTGTTCTTCAGCTGTTTTTTTTTTAAGAAAACCCCGTTTAATTTCTTTCAAAATCTCGTTTTTTTCCCATGATTTTGAAGTGTTTTTAGTCATTGCGTTTTAGATAAAACACATTTTTAGGTGTTTTCAGTCTATTGCGTGTTAGAGAGAACACTTTCTTTTGTTTTTTAGGCCCATTGCGTTTTATAAATGAGACATTTTTATGTGTTTTCTGGACATTGCGTTTTATAAATAAGACATTTCTTTGTGTTTTTGGTGCATTGCGTTTTAGGTAAAACACATTTTTATGTGTTTTCAGTCCATTGCGTTTTAGAAAACAGACATTTTAAATTTTAAATGTTTTCTGGCCATTGCGTTTTAGAAATAATACATTTGTTTGTGTTTTTGGTGCATTGCATTTTAGGTAAAACACATTTTTATGTGTTTTCAATTCATTGCGTTTTAGAAAGTACAATTTCTTTTGTGTTTTTAGGCTATTGCGTTTTAGAAATAAGACAATTTTTTGTGTTTTCTAGTCATTGCGTTTTACAAATAAGACATTTCTTTGTGTTTTTGGTGCGTTGCATTTTACAAAAATGTCATTTTTTAGGTTTTTTTTCATTCCGTTTTACACAACTGGGTTTTTTATATTGCATTTTACGCAACTGGGTTTTCGAAATTTTTTTTCGAAAATATAGCAATAGTATACTCATTTTAAAGATAAAAAAATGCTCTTTTTTTGGTGCAATTTTTATAAAAAAATAATGTCGTATGAGAGAGTTATTAACGTTTAAAAAATGGAGGGGAGGGGGGATTGGAGGAGAGATAAACTATTGCCTTAAATAGACTAGAATGCCCCTAAACAAACCCACACGCCTCTTTTTTTTTCTTTCATTTTCACTCATTTAATCTTAGTCTTTAATTAAATAAATGGATGATCAAAATTATTTCCTAGGCTTTCTACGTAAATAAACTTCCTATTATATCCTATGAAATTTACGCCATTTTCTTATAAAAAGAATTTTCATTATCGACTTATTTTCCCTTTTGGTAAAATTAGATTTAAAGTCTTATTTTACATGATTAGTAATAAACATAATTATGCGAAACTTGAGGAGTGAGGACACTTATAATATTAAGCTATTTTAAACATTGTTTTCTAACAAAATATATCCTCAATATCATGGAATAAGTAGGGTTGTTCGCAAGGTGATTCAAATCGATTGGAACATTGCTCGTACTCGATTTGTTTACAAACCCAATCGAATCGAACCGAGCGTTTTTTCATCCGAGCCAAAACTCAAACGAGCATATTTCAAGGGAACGTCGAGTGAGTAACGAGCGTCGCAGAACAAAAAAGGAAAGTGACGTTGGAGGTGTTATTTTTTAGAGTAAAGTGTAGTTTTTATCCCTGAGGTTTCGTCCAATTAGAACATAATGTATTAATTTAACACATAACAAGTATAAATGTAACAAATAACAAAGAATATAAAAACACTCAGCTGGTTCTATAGAGATCAATTAAGCGGGAAGATGAATCGTCGACCTATTGAAGGAGACCCTTGTTCTATCGGAAATTCAAAATCGAATGAACTGATTGAAGAAAAACCCTGGCGAGTTGGCGTCATAGTGAGTGGTGATGGAGAAATGGAATAACGATGGCCGATGGGTGGTTTTGATTAGGATTTTGTACTTCTAGATCGAAAGGTGGGTTAATACTTGAGTATCGATTGACCCTTCACATTTCAGTATTTGACATTTTGACTCAACTACTCAAATTGGCATTAGAATATTACAATGGACTATTGGTAATGGACTTCAATCTAATTACTTAAATGGGCTCTATTTAGATCTTAGACCAAACATTCAATATAATAAAAATACATCGAGCTGAACCGAACCAAGTGGACCTTTGCTCGTTCTCAATCTCGTTTTGAAACAGGATTGATATGAACCGAGCGCCTTTTTCCATCGACTTAAATCAAATAAATAAATTCTGGTCATTTTTAGAGCAAGCGTCATCGAGTAACTTCAACGATCCTTGTAATAACTATTAACTCATAATAAAAGTGTTATATATATGTGTGTGTGTGTATATATATATATATAGAGAGAGAGAGAGAGCGGGAGAGAAAGGAGAGGGTAAGGTTCGTCTACAAATGGTATTTTTCTTAAAAAGTGTGAGAACTCTGAGTATACGTTGTGTTTTAATTTTCGGGCATCTGGTTTTAAATTCTTTTGCATGGTATTATATAGAAAAGTATCAAACGTAACAATTAAAACATATTCAAATGTCTACTAGACATTAAATTTAAAATAAATTGATTAACTTTCTTGGCATAGTGTTTTAAATAACCTATATTCGGATCACAAACATTAGGGTGTCTTATGATCACAAACATTAGGGTGTCTTATGAATTAACAAAAACACGTGTCAAAACTATTTTCGGATCACAAACATTAGGGTGTCTTAGGAAGGTCATAACTTATAAAATACAAGTTCAAATAACCTAAATTTATAGAGAAGGTAATACTATGAGTTAGAAAGATTTTCTAATTGGTCCCGTGCTATTTGCTTAAACGTAGGATACATAAACTGTCGCCGAGAAATTACGATTTTGCCTTTTGGGTGATTTAAGATTTTTCATCATAGTTCTATGAGCTCGTGTAACAAAACAAAAATATGTTTGTGATTCTAATTCATTTTGAAACAACTCCAAAAACTTTCATAATTTTATCTAGTCGTTTATAATTTTAATAAAATTCGAGAAGTAGGTGAACAATCTTACCTGAGCCAATTTATATAATCTTAAAGTTCATGGTCGGTGCAACAGTGCCCGACATAATTACAAAAATGCCATGCTTGCAAATTACAATACTACCCCTCCTGTTAAATTATTTTCTTATACATACAGTGTTCACTAAACATAATTTTGTCTTATTCAAGTTTTAGAGCTAATTTTCAAGACATTGGAAATAAACATAAACAAAAAAAAATATATACATTCAAAACAAAAGTCTTCATCTCCGAAAAAAGACAGTTGGCTGCGGTGATGGTTGAGGTGTGGTGGTAGGTCGGTGGTGATTCTTGGCCAAACTCTTCAGCTGGTGGTTCTTGGCTGGAATTATCAGAGTGGTGGTAACGATGGTGGTGTTATGGTTAGGTGAGAGGCAGGGCCGGCTCAACCAATTCGGAGGCCTAAAGCAAACTGTGAAATTGGGGCCCTTTTCGAATTTAATTATAAGTCATCCCACGTATTTTACTACCCATGTTAAATGTCATATACCCTCAAAGCAATCAGTTATAACATTTAGGAATAGATTCAGTAAGTGTGTGAATTTGCGTTTCCAAAAAAAGTACGAGATTAATTACCATGAAATAAGAAAAGGCTCCGGCAGATTATTGAACACATTGATGATCAGATTATCATTTGTGACAGAATATATTTCCGGTCCGGGAAAATGTCCGTTGATCAAGATTCCCTGTGAAAAAAAAACATCATATTCATAAACAAAAAATACTAAATTTAATAAAACCTTATAATTCTCGAATCAGCAATTTGTATAAATGTATGAATTGTACCTGTTGATGAATGCCCGTTGGATATATGTCTCCATATGTTACATTCCACGTAAAGAACCGATACGGGTCTTCAGCGTTAAACATACTCCGTTATGTCTAATGCGTTTTGGGAACTGAAATAAAGAGAATACCAAACTACAAATCATGGAGATTGTGATATCATCTGTTATAGTTTCTTACAACAAGATCTATTATCAATTTGTGATTGCCAACTATTGAACACATCAAGAATTGTAGATTAGAAAATCAAATAGTATTAATGAAAATCGAAAGAAAGAAAACTTACTGGTATTAATAAAGTTTTTTCGATCGCAGAAATAACAATCACTTACCTTCGATCAGATGTGCGTATTACCCAAAAAAAGTATGCGCTTGATGATGATTGATCTTCCCCAATCGTTTCACGACTTCTAGTAACTACTAAACTTAAAGGTTCATGCACATTTAATAAACCTAAAGCTTTAAATTGGCCAATAAGTAAAAAACTAGAACCCTAAAATAAATTTAGAGAACATTAGTCGGTAATAATTACAGAACCTAACTTGATATTTCCATCAAAGGTGTAAACTCTAGTTCTCGTGCAAACCTTAATGTAAAGGATAAATGTTACCAACAACTTTAATCACCAACTTAATGCTTATCAGTTAATCAAACCTACTCCTTATACATGTTATGTACTTTGTAGCTCTCGCGTAGGACGACATCTCATCAATCTTAGCAATTTATTCGTGTGGAATTTAGCAACGTAACCGGTGAGTTTGCAGCACCTTTTTATCAAGTTTTTTTATCTTTTAACTCGGGGGTGGAAAACAAGCTTTTTAAACTATTAGGAGTAAACTTCTGTCTTGTTTCCTGTGGTTTGGTCGTTTTAACGGTTTTGCCTCAATCCTTTAAAAATAGTCATTTTACTCCCTGATCTTTTGGTTTTGTCGCCAGTTTGTTCCACGACCTTAACTCCATCCATATTGTATGTTAACTGAGAGGGTATTTTGGTAATTTCAAGTATAAAATAAGGGTACTTTGGTAATTTACATTTAAAATAAAGTTTGATTATTTATATATTAACACATATAAACACAGAAACATCTATTATCTATATTAAAACAATACATTTTGGTGCCACTTGGCATAATTTTAATCCACTCATTGCGACCTGGCATTCTCTTAACCATTATTGAAACAAATTGAGCGGGATTGCACCACACCATTCATCCCTCTTTTTGCTTGACCGTGATTGATAAGAGATTGATGGACTTTCCATATTTTTGAAATCAGTTTCCTTCCAATCTTAATTGCAATCACAATAACCACGCTCTTTGTAATAGGCCATTCAGAAAACCCTAAATCTCAAACACAAAAATTATCATCAGGTATGTTTATCTCTATCTTTGATGTTGTAATCCGACAATTTTTTGATTCATTCGCTTTAATCGATCTCTAATCTATTATTTACAATCTCCAGATCCCAAGATTTCTTCATCTTCATTCGCGATCGAAAGCAACCAGTTTTTATGGAGAAATAGATTGAAAACCAAATTGAATGCCGAAGACGAGTTGCAGTGATCAGGTAAGTCGTGTATATCTATTATCTAATCTTAATTCCTCTCTTTCCTGTAACAACACATCATTGTTGTGATCTCTGCTCGATTTCAAATAACAGAGCTCTTAAACCGTTTGATATCAGTGCTTTCAAAACTAGAAGATTATATGGTTTTTGCTATTCTTAGATGAACACAAACGGATCAATTTGACTGTCATCTGCTCTGCTGCATCTTTTGTTATTGACTGCGATGTTACAGGGATCTTCATACTCGATATTGATATTGTTGATCTTCGTAGTGATAATGGCCACCGCCATGAGACAACCGAGGAATGATATGCTGCCATTCGTTCCGGCATCAATTTTGATATGGTTCTTCACATGATGGAAGGTATTTTTTTGTTTGATTGTTTACGCTTTGTAATACCTATATTGAATTAGTGGTGGAGTCACAGAGACATGGACAGTATTATCATCCATTGATTTGTAATGCTTATAATGTAATGTTTGTGTGTTTGATGATAATATTAGGTATTAGTGTAGATTTAAGTTTGGTAAATAAAGATACCAGTTGGATGATCAACTGATTGATTACTCATTTATGTTTGGTAAATAAAGATACCAGTTGGATGATGTGAATTAACTACAGAGGATTCCATTACAGTGCTTTTACATGTAAAAGAGATGCTGATGTTAGTTGGATGTTTGGGGATAGATTTTGATGTTAGTTGTTATGTATTGTTGTTTGAAAAGGAGATGATGATTCACAACCATTCAACTGAGATAATTAGTGGCAGAACTAACTGTTGGATGATGTGAATTAACTGCAGAGGATTCCATTAATGTACAGGGAGAAGCATGGCTAATCTACTCCTCTTAGCGATTTGTTGGTAATTGTCTCTACTGTTGTAATCTAGAAAGCCATACATACTCCTCTTAGATATTGTATCTGTTTTAGTATTTTTTAGTAAAGACTCTTTAACTGTTATGTGTACAATAATGCAGCTTGGTTGATGTAGCAATATAAAATTATTCGGGGACTTACTATTCTTGCACCAGTTGGATCTCCCAACACTGGTCGAATCAACCCGGGTAATGACTTATGTACACATTGACTTTTTTAGTTAGATTTATGTTTATTCGAATTGAAATATGTCATGAACTTGACCACGAATAACACTCAATCTGTTGTTTTATCAACCCGGGCTGCATTGAACTTACAACACGGTGGGGTGCTGGACTTCTATATATGTTCTTTATCATCTAGGTATGTTAATTATTTTTTGTTCATGTTTATTGAGCTATGTGGGAATTGAATCTAAGCAATTTGTTATTTTGGTTGCAGAACTGGTGTATACAAAGGTCATTTAAAACCAAACCAGTTGAAGGCGTATTACCATGCAGATCTTGGGAACAGAAGGTTTACGAGCTACATGGCACTGGTAATTATATTTTTTCATAAACTTGATTCTTTGTCTGCTGACTTCACAATTAACAACATCATTGGATCAACCGATTAACGGGAGAGAGATGCAAATGTTGAGGTATGCATTCTTTGATTAATTTATGAATTTCGATTGGGATGCTGGATTGGATTCTTCAGTGGTGAGTTGGCGTGTTCTGCTCACTTCTGGAAGATGCGACCTGTGTTCACCATCTGTATATAGGGTTCAGTGACATCCAACTGTACTATGATGTTCAACTTTCACGCCCATTTTGACAATATTATTAATTAAAGGACATCCATTTTTGGTGCAAATTCATGCTCCATTTTTGGCTTCTTTTAGTTATTGAATTTTAGCTCTGTTAAGGTTTTTGTATTTATTAGTGAGATAATATATTGCTTAGAACTATTGATTTTAGTGGTTTGCCATCACCAACGGTAGGTGAAAGTAGTTTTATTTTAAAATGCATATTACTAGGTGATAATGCATATTACTAGATGATGTGGTTGCTCAAGCCCATGGCAGGGAGATGTTTAAACTTGGTGATCTTAACGACTAACTTTACAAAGAATCACATAGGATTTTAAGGTTTGTTATAATTTTGTAAACAATCGATAAATAATATAATTTACTTCTTATATCTTGCATCTTGGATGATACGGATGTCTTCAGCTGAAAATTATTAAGCAACTTTACTTTGCTGTTGTTTTTGCTTCAAGTAAGATTTCCTTCTCTTGACCTTTATATGACTATCTCAATGATGAAGATTGTTCTCACCCTCAAAAAACAACCACCTGCTTGCTTAACGATGTAGCCTTCTTCGCCATGACGTCTATTTTAACCAATACAGGTATCACTAGAACCTTAATTTGTGTTGTATTCGACTTTTTTACTATATTTTAATTCGAATTTGTTACGGTTATGAACCCATAGCTAATTTAGTTTTGAATTTTAAATTTTCAATAGATTATACAAGAATCACAAAGTATTCAAGAGCCACAGACATGGAAAATTAGTTGTGGAAGATGTTCTCTTGCCAGCAGCTCCATTCAGACTTGACCATGGTTCCCCCTCTGTCCAGGCCACTCATAAAAAAATGGGTGCATCATGTGTTGCTGGCACGAACCCGGCCTGTTTAGAGTTTTTTAATGAATTGTGGGCGTTGCATATTCACGTATTTCAATTTGTCGTCGTAATCTAATCTATGCGGTTGTCTTTTACTGTGTATAAAATCATAATATTCAACCCCTGAAATTCACGGGTTCTTAGACTATTTTATATCTATAGTACGTTGGTTCGTTGTATTTTCATCGTGAACTTCAGATTTCCATAATAATTCCGTGTCAGAACAAATCTTAACAAATATGGGTTCATGCTCACATGATGATGGTTTGTTTTAAAAGGATTATTTCAACAATTTTAACTTATATATTTGTGTGTTAGTCCACCCGCGAAACTCGCGGGATCTTAGGCTAGTTAATCATTATATACACACAAACACCAAAGATCAGCATATTGTCTCTATCACCCTTAACCTACCAACATCAACCACTACCACCACCACCACGGTTAAACCCTCTCCATAACCATGGCTATTCAAAATCATAACATTTTAGCAAAAGCATCAAAAACAACAAAGCCATGAGTATCTATAAACCAGATCTATTTTGTCGGCCTTATCAAGAAACAAAACAATACCAAACAATATAAACCAGATCTCTCACTCTACACCTATCACCAACCAAAAATACTTCTTTAACGGCGCTACTGCCACGTTTGACTTTGGCCCTTTCAGTGCACGTGCGAACTCCGGTGTGTCCCATTGTAGCATCTTCCATTCCGAGTACATGTTTGGATGCATTTGTTGGTCTGAAACCCTAACTGTTGGGACAAATTCTTTATGTATGGCTCTGAAACAGCAGATTAGAGGTGGGTCTTCGTACGGGAAGTCGATTCCGTCGTCGAAATCGTGTAATTCGTCTGAGATTTCAATGTTTTTTGGTGAGGGTTTTTTTGAAGGTGAAGGTTTGGTTGTGGTGGTAGTGGTGGGTTTTTTGTGGGTGCGGCGAGGGGGTTTGGTGGTGTGGTCGCCATTGATGGAGGCTTTGGGTGTGAAAAATGCAGGAAAGGAATGAAAACGAAAAGATGGACGAAACTGATTTTGAATAACCATGGTTATGGTTAGGGTTTAACTATGAGTTGTGGTTATGTGATAGGGTTTTCCTTATCAGGAAACAAGGATTCAAATCAGTTTTGTTGGTGATAGGTGTAGAGTGAGAGAGAGAGAGGGGGGGTGGTGACCGGTGATAGCGGTTAACGGTGGTGGTGGCGACGCCGGCGACGGTGGTGCGGGGGCGGTGGTGGTTGATGTTGGTTGGTTAAGGGTGAAAGAGACAATATGCTGATCTTTGGTGTTTGTGTGTATACAATGATTAATGTTTGTGTGTTTGTATGTGTTAATATATAAATAATCAAACTTTTATTTTAAATATAATTACCAAAGTACCCTTATTTTATACTTAAAATTACCAAAATACCCTTTCAGTTAACATACAATATGGATGGAGATAAGGCCGTGGAGCAAACTGGCGACAAAACCAAAATATCAGGGAGTAAAATAGCTATTTTTAAAGGATTGAGGCAAAACCGTTAAAATGACCAAACCACAGGGAGCAAAACAGAAATGTACTCAACTATTAAACATATATGCTTGGTCATAAATTTTAGTTGAGAAGTTTTAAAATGGAAATGAGAACTTGGTAATGTTAATGAAAGGTATGGAAAGAATATTAGTTAAGATGTTAGCTAAAGACGTTTTATAAGTATGTACGAATTGAAAGTAAGTACAACACGTACTACAATACTTATATACAAGAGTACTAGGTGGTGATTGACTTTAAAAGGTTAAATTCAGAAGTCGGTAGATAATAATTATTTACGAATATTGGAAGTATTACGTAAGAAATGCAATGTGTAATGTAGGACACTCATTAGTAAGGGATTTGTGAGAGAACGTAGGTGAATTAACACCAAATACAGTGAATGAACAAATGAAAATGGTATATTAAGGGATGGTCATGTATTGACCCGTTGAGTACGGGTCAAACGAGTGGGAATGATACATTAGGAAACGGTCATGTATTGACCCGTTGTGAACGGGTCAAAATGAGTTGATAAGCGCCATACTTGAAGGAATTTGAACAAAATATGCTAATCCTAAATCTTATAGATGAAGGAGGTAGAACGCTCGATGTGATAAAGCTAGTAGTGTTAAGAAAGGTTGTGCACGAGCGGAAGTTCATCACACGGATGAATGAGGTTAATCCGGTTATGGTGAGAACTCATGAAGGAGCGGGACGATCCGGGCCGCGGATCATTAGTCTATGTAATGAAATCAAGGTTAGTAAAATGTTTAGTTCTTGATTGATAAGTAAGAATCTGTAGATTGATTTGTACGTGTGAATGAAATAAAGGGTAGGATAATTATGGTATGGTATGAAATGTTCGACTTTTAATGGTCAACATAAGAAGGTATTTATATCATTAAGAGGAAGATATAAAGGTCTTGAATGAAAGTTTAGACTAATTGGTTAAACGCTCGTATGATGCTTTTGCACAACATACTCGGTTAGTATAATAAGTAGTGCATGCAAAGAGTTAATAATAAGTGATACGAAGGATTATATTTGAGGCTAGACTCAAAGTTGTAAGTAGTTCAAGGAACAGTAGAAAATGTAGATTGATGCTTAATCCTCGTGACGAATATGAATAAGTGAGTATGAAAATGGTAATTATGGGTGTATCAATATTTGAATGTTTACAGTAGTGCGTACTATCATATGCTAACCTTCCATGAGGATATGAAAGAAATTAGGAGCAACGTTAGTAATGGAATGTAGTGGTTTGCTCCAGATAAGCGGGAATGAAATAATAATTATCCGGTGGTAACGTTTAACTCAAATGAATGTTAGTAAAATGAGTATGTAAATGGTCCAAATTATTATGTGTTAGCGAAAGTACCTAGAAAGGATGCTAATAATAGAACACCGAGGTAAACTCACGACAAGTATTCGTGGGGCTAATGTTAGAATGTAATATATTTTATGATGTATGAGTAAAGTGGAAATAGAATGACCCACTACGAATGGTAAATGCATGAAAGTTCAACTCCTGATTTTAAGACGAGAACAAGATATATACTTATGACTGTAAGTGAATACTACCTCTTAAATAAGTCACGGTATTCAATTCACCCCGGGGCAACAAAAATGTACCGGTCTTGAAGGCAAACTATTGGTGGCTGGGTATGAAATACGATATTGTTAAGTATGTCGCGAAATGCTTAGCATATTTCAAAGAGAAGGCAGAACATCAGAAACCGTATGGAGAATTACAACCTTTGGAAATTCCGGTATGGAAATGGAAGGAAATAACAATGGATTTGGTGACCAAACTTCCTAAAACGAAAAGTGAAAACGAAAAAGGGGCACGATACAATATGGGTAATTGTGGACCGACTCACAAAAAGTGCCTACTTTTTACCTATTCGAGAGGCCTACTCCTCGGAAAGGATGGCGAAAGTTTATATGAATGAGATAATATCTCGACACGGGGTGCCCGTGTCAATCATTTCAGATCAAGATACGAAATTCACATCTCGCTACTGGTAGAAGTTTCATGAAAATATGGGCACGAAGTTACACATAAGCACCGCCTATGACCCTCAGACTGACGGCCAATCAGAAAGAACCATCTAAAAACTTGTTGATATGTTGAGGGCATGTGCGTAGATTTTGGGGAGGGTAGGACAAAGGGAGCTTGCGCCTAACGATTTGATAGCGATGACCAACGAAAAGATCGATCTTATTAGAGCTCGACTGAAAGCTGCTCAAGATAGGCAAAAGGCTTATGTGGACTAGAGAATACGTCCTATTGAGTTTCAAGTCGGGGATTATGTTTTATTGAAAGTATCCCCATGGAAAGGTGTAATTCGTTTTCGTGAACGGGGTAAATCGGGACCTCGCTATATCGGACCATTTGAGATTGTAGCTTGATTCGGGAAGGGTGCATATCATTTAGAATTACCGTCTACACTAGACGGGATTCACATTACTTTCCATGTATCGCAATTGAGAAAGTGCCTTGCGGATGAAACGACGTTCGTAGCTCTTGACGACATTGAACTAGATGAAGGGTTAAATTATGTCGAAAGACCAATAGTCATTAAAGATGCTAAAGTAAAGAACCTTCGCAATAAAGCCGTTAGACAAGTCCTAGTGCAATGGCAACAGCGGAAAGGATCGGAACTTATATGGGAAGCGGAAGATGAAATGCGGAAGCACTACCCTTTTCTTTTCGGTACGTAGATATTTAATTTGTTATGTGTCCAGGTTTCGGGGACGAAACCTCTTTTAAGGAGGGTAGACTTGTAACACCCCAAAAAGGTTTATTAGGCATAAGTTAAATTAATTAAAATTTAACTTGGTTAATGGGAAATGTCACAATTACTAGTAATAAAATGACAAGCGCTTAAATTAAATAAGTGAACAAACTAGAAGGGCCAAATGTGTTAAATGTCAAAACTCTAATTAATAAAAGAATGAAAAATTAAAACTCACACACACAGTGTGTGTGAGTCTGCAATCGAACAGAGGGTAGGGACAAGGTGAAAATCCTAGCTTTGTCAATTCCATAAATTGAGTAGAGATTTCAAGGATAATCAGTTGCATGACCCTAAATTTCGATCATCTAAAGGTACTCAGTAAAGTGGTAAGTCGAATTTCTTGATTTGGTGAATTATAGGAAATGGGTTTTTCACCCAATCATGAATTTATGCAAACATTTGTGTGATTGGAAGTTATGATTACAAAATAGGACAAGAATAATGTTTGATTTTAGCATTTTGATTGATTTGTAGCAAAAACCCATTTGATGAAAAGTTAGCATGAATAGGATGATGAAGTAGAAATATATATGTGAAATCTTGATGTATGATCTTGTTTGTAATACATGAATGTTAAGTAAATTGATGAAAAATAAAAGAGTTATGTAAACTTGAATGACTGATGATAATATGTGAGATAAACTAGTAAAGTCATGCTTTATATGCTTGTATTAAGTGTCCTATTAATGCGAAATCCGCCTAGTGTTCGATGAAATGTCTAAGAGAACAAATATGTGAAATTTGTTCATTTATGATAATGTTGTCATATGAGGAATTATATGAATGATGGAATGATATAGTTTGGGCTAAATGAGTGAATGTATTAATGTAGGCGTAAAAGAAGAAAGCTCAAACGCTAGGAAATTTGGAAAGCTCGCATTTAATTGTCGTTTGGGCTAAATGTATGAATGTATTAGTGTGCATAGATTACTTGTCGTTCAGCATTCCACAAGACTTATATATTCCGCTACATTTGTATTGATACCAAAATGTCACGCAAAACTCTGATTTTTATGGGTGTTACAAAAACTAATTGTGTATGAGGTTCTTTTTTACCACGTCATGGCCGTCACTGTGCACGTCGTTTTTTATATGTAAGTTATCATTTTAAGACAACGGCTCGGATTGTTGTAAACGTAAGAGTAAAGTACATAGATACTTCCTTTGGTTTTTCAAAATTTTGGATATAATCCCTAGTTTTTCAAAAATACATGATGGTCCTGATCGATGTTTTGCAATTCGTAACACATTTAGTCCCCAACATTTGCTAAAAGTACAAAGATGGTCAATGTGATTTGCACATTGTAACACATTTAATTTCTAACTTAGACCTCCTAAAACCTTTAGATGTGTTGATTAAGGACTAAATGCATTACAAAGTTCAAATCAAAGGGACCATCCGTATACATTTAAAATCTAAGAATCAAATCCAAAATTTTGAAAAGTTATAAAAATTATCCATATAATTTACTCTAACTACGTTTGTTATTTTGAATTTTCAGGACATTTCTAAAATGTTCATCAATGAATTAAATATTTTTATAAATAGAATTTAAAAGGTATATATGTTATAATTATCCATTATTTTATTTCATCATTGTGTCGCTTGGTTTTGGTATTGCTATCCAAAAGAATCCATAAAAGGACGAAAGATTGGAAACAGACGATGTTTTTCATGGTAATTCATTGAAAACTAAAGTCAATTATATAGTGACACTTTAGCAGGTAAATTACGACATTGTTAATAAATATTAATATCTATAAAGAAATATGCTGAATTCGGATATTACAAAAAGATAGAAATATTTTTTTTTTTAACGGCCAACGAATCATTCAAGTGGACTACTGATAAAATTCGTTACATCAGGATACACTCGCCTCCAAACAGGGAAAAACCCTCACCTAGCGCTGAAGCCCATGAACACTCACCCGAAAGCATGACAGTGCGGTGAGCTAAAATCCGCTCAGTTCAAGGATTGAAATAGCGGTCTCCACTTATTCGCATAGTCTCTCATCATCATCAGGTGCCGCGAAAAACAGTGGCGGATCCAAGAATTTTTTTCACCGGGTTCCTTTTGGTAGATTTTCACTAATTCTCACTATTTTTTTTTAAATCATACAAAATTTCAACTATTTTTTTTTCATTTTTTCCAAACCGAGGGGGTTCCCGGGAACCCCCAAAACACCCATGGATCCGCCACCGGCGAAAAATAATGGAGAGGGCAGAAATCAAACTTGAGTCCCTTAGAACATCAGATCTCTCCTTTACCACTCCACCATCATCTCATTAACCCAAATTTCTTTCTTACCACTCTTTCACCACCTCATTAGCAAAAAAAGATAGACATCTAGCAGGTAAATTACGACATTGTTAATAAATATTATATATATAACAATTGCAAGTGTTTTGTTTGTCTTTTTTTCTTTTGTATTTATTATATTTTTACAGTTAAAGTTTCAATATTAACAACTATTGTTCGTCTTTTTTTTTTTTCTTGTCTTTTGTATTTATTATATTACTAGTATTAAGCCCTTACGTTGCAGCGATTGTAATAAAACTGTGTTAAGTAGTAGCAATACTATACCATTGTCAGCGGCCATCAACACTGGAAAAGCTCGTAAAAACAAAATAAATAAAAACGGGAAAAAATAACGATGAGCGAAAAGCAGACGTAAAATCTTTGAATCACGCACGCTCGTTGCTGAGAAATTAAACCGAAACGTAAAACATAAAAAAAATAACTAAGTCCATCCAGGATCCGCGTATTGGATGAACTTGTCAAACGCAGAAAAATAGATGTGACGCGACGAGCCAGTCAAACGGGAAAAAAATATACAAAAAAATGTTGAACCCCACACGCACGTTGCGGTGCGTTAACTCACAAAATTTAGAACGAAACGAAAAACTTGGGAAAGATGAAAAGTATGGTGGACCAAAATTGAAAATAAAAAAGAGTTGGGATTAAATTGGAAAAGATGAAAAACTTTGGGCTAAAAGTAAAAAAAACAAAGGGTCTAAATTGCAAAATTGAAGTTATTTATTAATTTTAGATAAAGATAAGGATAAAAATAAGTGATATCTATATATGGTTATTAATTAATATTAATATTAATATTAAAAAAAATAGTAAACAAATATAAATAAAATTTATGAGGTTGAAGGAGAGAATGCTATGTGGCGTTATTTGACTTTCAATATTTATATTTATAACACTTTAACTTTTTTAAGACTTTATAATCGAGTTTTACATTTTTATATTTATGTACATGTCTGTATAAATTCAAATTGATTTACGTTTCGACGTAATTTTTTTTTCTGGAAATGAGTTGTGTCAAATATAATATGTTTTTATGCTTATTATTATGTACGTTTTCAGTTGATCTATATTTTGACGTAAATTTTATTTTATTTTTCCCCAAAATGAGTCTGATCAAATATAATATGCTTTTGTTGTTATTTTATGTACGCTTTCAGTTGGTCTACATTTTGACGTAAACTTTATTCGAAAACGAGTCAGGTGAAATATAACATGTTTTCAATAGGCGGTATAAATTCAAGTCACTTTACGTTTTGACACCGCTGCAACGCGCCGTACCTTTCTTTTAAAAAACACTATTTTCTTACGTATTTATTTTTATATATGTGTTGGTATAAATCCAATTTGGTTTACGTCTCGACGTAAAAAATTTTCGGGAATATGTGAGATCAAATATAATATAAATATAATATGTTTCCGTACTTATTTTTTATGTCCGTTTTCAATTGGTCTATGTTTCTATTTATAATTAATTTAAAATCAGTCAGTCCTGCTGTCCAATTTAAATACTGAACCAAAATAGATATCGATCGAAATCCCGCAGCGTAGTGCGGGTAATGTTACTAGTTAATTTCGATAAAGAAATATGTTGAATTCGGATACTACAAAAGATAGACATCATAATATAAAAACCTTTAAACACCTTGGGAGAGGGAGATCTTAGGTTCAAGTCTCACAAACGACAGGAATTATAAGGAAATTTTTCGTTCAAACAAAATATATTAAAACCTTAAAAATACTTTTATTACTATTTTTGAAGATAGGAAGGTAAAATAACCACCATCAAAGATAGAAAGGTAATAGTTTAGCCTTTTAAGAGCATTTCTCACTAGGTTGTAAACAAATCAAGCGTTCAATTTGTAAGTTGTTCGGGGGGGGGGGGGGAGAAGTTCGTGTATGTCACTCAACAAATGAACGAACGTAAACGAGAAATTATGTTCGATTAACTAAATATACGAACACGAACAAAGTACATGTTCATTCAATTGTGTTATGAATGTTCGGTAATATGTTGGTTTACATTTGTTCATGGTCCTTTGTTTAGTTCATTGAAGGTTTTTTTATTTTTTTATTTTTAGTTTATTACCCTAACATTAATTAAAACTAGAAACCGTAGTCATTCGAAGCTTGTATCTTGTTATAAATTTAGTCATCTGAAAAGTTGAAACTTTGATATTTAAAACATTATTTTGGGATTATCATTATTTTGGGATTATTATGTTTACGTTTATTACGTTTAACTTGTACCGTTGTTTTGGGATAATTATGTTTATTATTATAACTACATTATGTATAATATTTGGGATTAACAATGTTTTTTTTTCTTTTTTAAAAAGTAGTTTGTGTTCGTGAACCGTTCGTGTTCGCGAACAAGTTTAATTCCTCAATGAACGAACATGAACCAAAATTTTTGTTTGGTTATGTGTTCGTGAACCATTCGTGAACATATTCACTGCTAAATGAACAAAGATAAACATTCGCTCTGTTTAGTTCATTTATAGTCATATCTATCACTAATCAGGGAAATAAGTAGCTTAGGTGGAAGGGGCACTCTAGAGTAGTACCCTAGCCCCGACCAATCATGCGGTGACATGTCAATTCTACACTCAAGTACCCTAGAATCACTAAACCACTGGCGGCGCCTACCCACAAGTACCCTAGAACAATGGACCTCACTCTTTCACCCCACCCACCAATCACCCATCTTAAACATCCCAACTCTCATACCCGTTCCTAAGGTCGGCCCAATGGGCTTCCAACCCTAGGCATAGGCCTAGGGCCACCCAAATTAAAAGGCCTCCAAATTTGCTGTGGGTTTTATCTACAGTAGGCCTATTTTGAGTTTTAAAGCAAACATCCCATAACATAAAGGCCCGTCCAAACTATCCAAACACAAAAGGCCTCACCTCACACAGCGCGCAGAATCAGAATCTAAAGAAGAATGAAAGGCCGCGGCTGCAGAATGAGGTATCCGAACAGTCGCATATGAAACTGAAGAACGAAAGGTCGGTAAGTAATTTATTAACGGCTATTTTTGCTTTTGTACATCTATATCTTCTTCAGTTCTTCGATTTGATAAACATAAACATTAAATCATCAGTTCTTCAAGTTCGATTACAAACAAACCAAACCGTGTGACTTGTTCGATTAAGTTAGTTATTTGATTCAGTTCTTTGATTCCGTTCTTTGATTAAATCAGTTCTTCGATTTGTGGCAATGGCAGACGTTAATTGATTCGGAAATTAGGGCTTATTCAGTTCTTCGATTTGTGGCAGACGTTGATTAATTTGTGGCAGACGTTGATTGATTCAGGAATTAGGGCTTATTCAGTTCTTCGATTTGTGGCAGTGTGGGTGTGGCACAAGTTAGATATCTAATATACTCATTCTTCTTTTATAATTTGCTATTTTTCTTAATCAAGTTGTTGTATAGGGAATTAGTGTCTGCTTATTTGTTGAACTGATCTTGTTATTTAGGCACTAGGCTTGGTTGTTTGTCTATTTAATTTGTTGTTTAGGGAATTAGGGCTCATTATCAAGTTTGTTTGATTAGGAAAAAGAAAACCAGTATATACAGACAAGCCACATAGCCTAAACTAGTTTAAAATTTCATTTTAATAGGTAAGGTAAGATTTCTGAACTTGGATATAACATTTGAAAAACCCATTGGAATTACTTGCGGTAATCTAAAGTAATTCAAAACAAATCTTTTAACAATAACAATGGAACTCGACAACAACAACATTCTAGAGCATGTTATCTTAGCAAGGAATCACAGATGATGGAGGTTTAATAACAATGAGAATCCAAAAAGGGCCCCAAAATTATATTTCGCTTAGGGCCTCTATAAACGTTGGAACAGCTCTGCCCGTTCCAACAAACATTTGCAGCTAGGCAAACTACCCACGGTGCATGGCTAGGGGGTGACGACGGTGTTGCCGCGGTGCAACGAACCCGCAACCCTCAACCCGTGAGATGCCCCGTCACCGAAAAATGAGTCTAAAAAGAACTAAGTTCATTAAGATGACGTGAGTTGCATGGATAACACGAGTCAAGGATGATCTAATAACTTATGTTCATCTTCTAAACTCTCTTGTTAATAATATAGCTTATTATATAATGATATTAACACAGTCCGGGGCGATGCTTTGAAGGGGCCGGGAGGGACGCCTGACTCCCCGAACTTTTCGGCCAGTAGTGTGTTATATATGTAGTTTTCATATTTTTTTTTTGACAGATTAAAGGTGATCTGAAGCTTTTTTTTTTTTTTTTTTTTTATCTTCAGATTCATTCAATCATTACACACGAAAAAGTGCAATTACAAAGCAATGGCCGGTAGTCGGGCAACAAGTTGCGCCGCCACCCTCTTTCATATAGAAATTTTTGGGCATATATGTTTTCGACCCCCTGTTTCTATAGAAATTTTTGGGTATATAAGTTTTCGACCTCACGTAAAAAATTTCAAGCTTCGCCACTGAACACATTAGATAGCTTTTTTCTCATTGGTAAAACATGTGTTGTCGTGATATTGGTCCACAAAATTGTACGAAAATGAAAGGAGGGACCAGCACCAATAAAGCTTAATTGCTACGTGTTGGAATATAAGTGCACATACTGATAATTCGACGAATCCGTAGTTAAAAGGTGGGATTCTCTCCTGTCTTTTTATCACCCACTGAAGACATCTTCGGCCCTCCACGTTTAATCAGAAAGAAGAGACTAGCTGAACCACAGTAAAATGACATGTGTATCAATTATCAGATAGCCCTGTAGTTTATATAATAAATATATGAATATTAAATATTAAATACATATTCGAAGGATATTCTAACCATTTAATATTTTTGGATTGTTTATTTTTTAAATTCTTTTAATTACTACTTACATGCATATATTATATGTATATTGTTATTTACCTAAAAACTAGATATTACTACTTACATGCATATATTATATGTATTGTTATTTATATAGAAATGAGATTTAATATTCACACATCTCTCCTTTTTATACATGCATAGATATATATATATAGAGACAGAGTGAAAAAGAGTGTGAAAATAAGATACAGAGATGTAGAAATAATGAGGGCCAAAAACTATCAAAGATTGTTCCTATATTTTTAATTTTATTCCTGAAAATTTATAATAAATTTATAAAAGCGAGTAGGTTACTTTAGAAAAAAATCATTAAGACACGAATAGACAAGTGCATTTCACGTATATTAGGGTGTAAGGAGTGGTTAAACACTTTGAAGTGGCAAACCAAAAAACCGACCAATTAGAGCGCGCCATGTCAATCAGTCAAAAGTGTTTAAACTTTGGTGAAAAGTGTTGGCAATGGTTTAAACACTTGGTAAAGTGGTAAACTATTTTTTTTTTAAAAAAAGGAAAAAGTTGTGATTGGTTGAGATATGAATGGACCCCACCCACAGTACCCCCTCTCTCTCTCTCACTACCCTCTCTCTCTTATTTTCCCGATCGGCAATACGTCACCGAGCGACAACCAAACCGACGCGGCAAAGGGGTTGGCGGCGGTGTTGCCGCGCGGCAAACCAGTTTGCCACTTCCCTTTGCCGCACCACACCGTATATCCTTAGTTGGCAAGTAACGGGATTGTCTGTCGAAGGGACATATGCAACATTCTAGTACTAAGTAGGCATCACTAAGCCCACATGTACTATCCATTCATAATATTATTTAGACATTATTTGCATCTATAAATTTAAGTGAATCAAATTAAGATAATCGTGAGAGCATTTATTTACCACTTTCCAAAACATGTACACAAAAATAAGATAACTATGCGATCAAGTTCAATTACAAGTTATCATTTTTTTTAACCTCAAAACACTTAAAATAATATTACAAATACTATGCTTATTATACAACCGCTACGGTGTTATAACAAAATAATTTGTTATTATCATAAGTAACCTAAACTCGTAAAGTAAAAAAAAAAAAAAAACAAAAACAAAAAAAAATTTCCTTAGCCCCTATATATATATTTGACTACATGACCGATTAAACAATCTGAACTCATTTATTGACATCACAAATGCTTCAAGTGCTTCAGCCTCCATGCAAGAGGTTGAAACCCCCATTAAACGATCTCTCACCTCTGTCGAAATTCTATGGTTTAAGTACACACAACTAAGATTGTGTTTGTATGTGTGTCTCTCAATATATATATATAGGGTTAGGATCGTGTGAGAAGCACTAGGCTAATTGAGAAACTTGAGAAGGATTCTGGACCACACATTTTCTTTAAGCTTTTCGTTATATACATATATGTATAATTTAAAATTGACTATATACACATGTGTATAATTCAAGATTTGACAATATACATATATGTATATAGTTGATTTTAAACTATACATATGTGTATATTATGAAAAGCTTAGGAAAATATGTGGTCCAGAATGCTTCTCAAGTTTCTCAAATAGGATGGATTTCTCTTAGGATCCCTACCATATATATATATATATATATATATATATATATATATATATATATATATAATGACGCAGGGTGAATCGTTTTCTACTCTCACCAAGGTTGTAGGTACCACAAAGAGAAGCATCCAAAGTTAGGTAAACACACACTTCACACTAAAATATTTAATTCACATGAATTATTAATATTCGACTCTCTCTCTTTATATATATACACACACATATATATATATATATATAATAGCATATATGTATCGACCTTAAACAAACTAAGAGGCGAAAGTTAAATATCACTCTCTTTGGGATTTGTATGACTAACTTTTTGAATTTGATATACTGAAAATCCTTATATTGATTTTATGTAATATAGTTGAAAGATGGCTCAAAAAGCGATGGATCGTATGCTTCTACACCAGCTATCAAGCCGGGTATTTAACCATCTTCAATTCTTCTATAGATTAGAAACTTCCTTTGCTTATTTCACATGGTGGATTTACAAATGACGTTTTATGGTATCTTGTTTCATGAACAACTTTTATATATATATATATATATGTATATATATATATATATATACATATACATATATATATATATATGTATGTATATATATATATGTATCTATATACATATATATGTATGTATATATATGTACGTATATATATGTGTGTATATATATATGTATATATATGGGTGAATTATAGGGAGAAATCCCATTTGAGTTGCAAAAACTCTGAAAACCTAATGGATTGACATAATGTTGCCACGTGTTACACTTTTTCCCTACAACATTTTTATTGACGTCTGCAACATTTTCTGACACTGACACACTTTTCGTAACAGTGGAGAGTGGAGAGAGAATATGTTACATTTTTCAATTGTTCACATTTTTTGTAACTCATCTGTAACATATTTTTATTATGTTTTTAAATAATATAAAGTGTATAAATTTTAGAAATTATAATTTACGAAATTATTATTTTGTAATGTGCGTAAAAATATTTTACATTTTCTACAGCGAAATTTCTATGTAACAATGATGTTGTCACATTTTTTTGTGTCAAATGTGAGAGGAGAGAGAAAAATGTAACACTTTAGACTTTTTGTTAGACTTTAACATTTTTCTGAAAAGGTAACATTTTTGTACCTTCTTAATATCCACCATTGATTAAAGGTGGAGTTGAAGTTTTTTGGGTTTCTTTAACTAAGGTGGGTTTTCGATTAATCATTTCCCTGTACGTATGTATGTATATATAAACGTAAGGGTTTGTCTACAAAGGACATTTTTCATAAAAGTGTGAGAAGTCTATATAAACATTGTGTTTTAAATTTTAAGCATGATATTTTAGATTCTTTTAATATGCCATTACATAGAAAAATACCAAATTTAACAATTTAAAACAGAATTTAATGTATTCTAGGCATGAATTTTAAAACACCATAGAAAGTTAAGCATTGTGTATTAATTTTCATGCCTAAAATACCTTTGACTATGTTTTAAATTGTTATGTTTGGTGTTTTTGTGTATAATACTAGGCAAAAAAAAAAACACTAAAGCATCAAGCCCAACATTTAAAAACAATGCCTAAGTAAACTTCTAACGCTTTTAAGAAAAAAAATTGTTCTTTGTAGACGTGTGCATGCTCATGCTTTTGCATATGAAATTCAATGAATAGACTAAGTGAGTGTGATCCTTACAAATTACTCATTGTGTTTATCAATTATAATGTTGTGTGTACTATTTGTAACACGAAAGTTTACTCTTTTTTCTCGGTAACCAAGTCTGTGAAGCAACAACTTGTGACAACATTAAGCATATCAATGAATTTATAAACAGTGTCATAATGTTTGGATTTTTGGATGTCCATTAACTTAATTTATGATTCTCTTTGGGTTTGATTAGGATAATAAAATTGGTTTCACCGGTGTCACAATGTTTCCATTTTCGTGTTGCTTGATTGTCAAATGCATATGTAACACTACAAAATTATAATATTTTATGAATGGCACATAATACGCTCCTACATGCCTAAGTTTGCATCTACTTCTAGTATCGATAGTTGACTTACATAATCTTAATGTTTTTCTTACACAGACTACTATGATATAAATTCTATTCTTGATCAAAACTTAAAACAAAAACATCCAATAATTAAAGTAGAATTAACCGAAAATCTTTAACACCATGGAAATTTTAGACGAATTGGTGTAACTCTAGTATCAAACACGTATATGAAACATAATAATTGATATGTGATAATAGGCAACATAGGACAACATATACCTATGTAGCAAAGGTTCTATATATACGATATGACACGAAACATTAAACCTCTATTGATACATAAATGAAGATCATAGTATCACACTTTTAACTCACGGATATGTTGTTACTTGACCTAGTGGAAACTTTCTAAGATGTCCCCCATCGTATATTACTCTCACTCACGCATGTCTGCAGAATTGTGAAATTGTCTCATAATCCATAGTCAATGTACCCAGAACACATTGACCTATAGTGGTTGACACGACATAAGGGGAGAACGGGAGATGATTGAATTTTCACTTTGTCAAAAGTCATTATTTATTTTGTCATTGATAACTCTCACCCCACACCCCCAAATCTAATCTACTTTTAATTCTACTCCATAATTCAAAGCTGGACTAAACATGCGACCTTTATGAAAGGGAACACCATTTACAAACCAAGATATCATTGAAATAAATGCGCTTATGTATGTTTTATTAGTTTAGGTCCCTGAAAAACCAATTCTAGATTTGAATGGTTCAAAAGATCTTCAAAATATATTCCAACAAATAAAGTCTTGAAATGGTATAAATCATCTTTTAAAAGTACGGTTTTGTATGAGAAAACATCGGGGAGTGTGCTTTTTAGTTGGGAGCCTTGCTCACTTCACTTTCAAGCTAGAAATGAGGTTACAAGGTCTGTTGAGCTTGATTTCAAAACAAGTCATAAAGGTATAGTATCGATTGAAAAGATTTCGTTTTTCGCCATGGTGATGCATGGGAAATTCATAAACGTCCATTTCGGGACATAAGGAATCGTAAAGTCGATATCTTGATCTTTTTTTATGTTTGATCCAAAGTTACCATCAACTCAATCGAGTTAGGGTTCCATAGAAGAAAATAGGTATGTCCGCGCGTCAATTTGCGTGCACGCATTAGACTTAGTGCACAATGATTGGTGTGGTACTTTGCGCTTGGATAATTTTAAGTTTGTTAGTAGTAGTTTACACTCAGCCCTAAGCGAAACTATAATTCGCGCAACACTTGACTTTGTGTGTGGGAATAGTCCGCGTGTAGACTTAGTTTACACATAAACCTAGTTTGCACAAGTTGGGGTTTGCACACTTACATTAGAGCTCAATGTTGGTATTGAACTTGTATGTTGACCCTCTTTGACTTAGGACTCTTGACTTAGGACTCCGAGTGTCGAGATCTTTCTGATTACAACAGATTATGACATATTATCAAAGTTAAGTTTCTAGGTCCTCTTTATAATATTTTTTGGGGTGATGTGCATACTTGACCTAGTTTTCATTGTAAAGTTTATGTTTTAAAGTATGGCATAGTTTGATGAAGCTTTTAAAGTAATGATATAGTTTTCAAAGTAAAGTCTACATTTTAGAATATGACATAGTTTGATGAAGCTTTCAAAGTAAGGTGTATGTGTTAAAGTATGAAATAGTTTGATGAAGTTTGCTAAAGTTAAAATATAGTAAAGTGACAAAGTGTTATAGTATAAAATGCCCATAGTTTTCATGATGCATATTTTAAAGTCTAAAGGAGACTTTCGCGTCTAAAATCAATATCGGTGTCTAAGTTTAACACCGTGGTCACAAATAACGTCTAAATTTAACGATGTGATCTTGAAAGGCGTCTAAAGTTAACGCTAAGTTAACACCATGACCAAAAGATAATTAAAGGGGGGTTGCATTTGTGGCTTGCTAGTGGTTGTATAACTACGTATAGTTTAGTATGCATGTTACAGTTTTATAGTAAAATCTATGTTTGTTGCATGGTGTAAAGTTATAGGTCGTAATGATGTGCTTTATATGTGTTTCGTGTTAACTGCTTCCTAAAGTTTGTCGTTGCCTTATTAAACTAGAACTCACTCCGCGTAGTGGACTTTTAATATTTTTTTTTGGGATATGGAGTGCTCGGGAAGGTGATGAAGGTTTTAGATAGAAGACTGGCATCCCATCTATCTTTTTTAGTTATTGTTTGCTAAAGACTTGTTATGTTTAATTATGTTTTAACAATTATAACGACCTAAAGTTTTCGATGTAGTTGAATGGAATTTATGGCTATGAATTGTTTGTCAAAGTGTAAATTCAACAGATGACCCCCCCCCCCCCCCCCGGGTTTGGGGCGTTTCGAAGTAACACCAACATAAGGGAATAAAACGGATACTACATGACATCTATTGGGGTGTGTGTGTGCGCGCACATGTTGATTTTTTCCATCTTAAGACACATGTTGATGATAAATAAGAGGTTATTCACGTATGTCCATGAATTTTAGCTTACATTGATGGAATAAAGCATGATACATGAGCAAAAATTGATACACCACAACGGTATTGTGCATCTTATGGTCATAGGTGTAATTAGGGGTGTAAAGTGTAAACGAGCCAAGTCTCTTATAAGTTACTTGAAATCAGTTCACTAAAATAATTGAATAGAGCTAAGCTAACACAGATATGACCCTAAAACTAAGCGTGTTTAGTAAATAAACCCGAACCCAAACCCAAAATTTACTTTTTTTTTAACGGCAAATTTGAATCACTTACAGACCACTGGAGTATCATCATGACATCAGCGGAACCACCAGATCATATTTATCTCCACTAGGCAATAATGCTTATACACCAATTCAAGAGGAAACCCAATAAATCTAAGAAAAAACCTCTTATGAAAATCGAACTCAGGACCTAATAGCCCCTAAAACTTATCCCATCCTAAAATACTACTAGACTATAAGGATATAATGCCATGGCAACCCAAATTTTACTTATCAGGTCAAATAGCTTAAACAACAAAACACCACTTAAACCACCTTGCTGGCCACCTTTATATAATTATGACCCATCACCCTCCACATGACAGTTTTGGCAAGTGGCAGCGACAAACCTTCGCGTCTTGCAAATTCTAGAAAATGTTTCTTTTAAAAAAGTGTGCACAAGGTTATGGTCAATATTTCACATTAATGTCATTAGAAGTTTCAATATGCCAAGCACATGTGGTTTTGGATCAGTGAGACAGATACATCACATCACACACTTATTTATGGGATTGTACATTACCATGTGTCTTCACAGTATAAAATTGAAATTTTATGTTAGACTCAAAAAGTAATTTATCCTATACGATATTAAAACATCTATTGTTTGTTTTTTCTTTCTAAAAAGTGACATTTTATGTCACATGATTAAGTAGATGAATAGTTATCCTGCACAAATCCAATTTTTTCATTGTGAGTTACATACCCATATAACACTAAATCACGTAGTAATGTATTTTTTTAAGTACGGAAAGGGCCTTGTTATCAATATTTTTATTTGTGTTTGAGTCATAACCCTTTATGTCTTTATATACAGTTGCTAGTATTTCAGGTAACATACTCAAAGATAAAGGGAAGAGTAAAGAGCCTTTGGGTGGATCGAATATATTGTAAAAGCTAATGTTTTGTATGTTAGAAATAGCCTATTATGTGGCCATCATGATTATTTAGCTAAACTTTATCAAAATGACGTAACTATAAGTCTCTAACGTTTACTTGATGCTCTAACGTTTACTTGATGGAAGTAATTGTTATAAGTTGAAAAAATTTTATGATTCCTCTTAAATGTCTTTAATGGAGAGAATACAAAGAGTTTATAACCAACCATAATTATTGATCATAATAATGGATCATTAGTGATAATTATGATTCATATTTATATCTATATCTATACAACTTTCGTGGACAATCATGTAATTTAGCTTCAATTTAAGAACACTTAGACCACACGGTGTGGGCGTCGACAAGCGGCATTGTTGCCAATCAACGCCTACAAACCCGCACCATCCCCGGGCATTATGTCGGCGTTGTCAATTGGGCTTCAAGATCTCCACCGGCGTTGAGAGCAAACGTTTAACGACGTGGGACGTGGCGAAGTATGATTGGCGTATTCAAATTAGCCATTCAACGACTAGTTTGACCTTAAAAAACTTTCTTTTTTAAAAACTCTATATATACTTACACATTTCACACTAATTTATAAAAGCAACACACTCAATCATCCATTTATTCTCTTCTCAACAACATATTCTCTCCCATTTTTTTACAAAATTTATAGATAAATGGAAGGCTCAAATTCTTCACTTTCATCTTCCTCGTCATCGTCTGGGCTTAACAACTTAAGTTTATTCTCTTCGGATGACGACGGACCGACACTCATGATTTTGAAGGATGATAGACGTGCAATTTGCGAGTATTACGAGGAGACAAGTCAACCAAACACCGTACAATTAAATAAGTGCCGAAGAAAAAGAAGCGAACTTGAACTTGAATGAAATTAAACATAATACAACACATCACAACCTTCGAGCGGATTTGGTTAAACACATTTGAAGTGTTTCATGAGATGACCCTAAGGAAGACGAAGACGAAAATTAATGTTTATGTAATTTTTAATTTTTAAGTTTACATAGTTTTTAAATTTATATTTTTTATTCAATTAAAATTAATGTTCTTGAAATAATTTTAAGTGATTTTATATAATCTTAATTGAGTTTATATAATTTTAAATAGAATATAATAATATTAAATAGGATTCACGTGTCGAATAACGCCCCTTTTTTCCACCACGTCACTTTTCTGACGCGTGCTTACGTGACGTCCACATGTCTCATAACGCTCTATCTTCAAGCCTCTCCATACCGTGTGGTCTTATAAAAATATATAATGCATTTGGTATAAATCTTAATGGATAAACGACTTGTCATTTACCATTTTGTCGCTTTTGTAAAATTAATAAATTATCCAACGAAGGACATAATATTTAGTAAACATGGCATTTAATGACATAAATTCCATAAATATAGTTTTAATTTTTTATAGCATAACATTTATATAGTATCAATTTGTAACATTTGTTTTTTTTTTTTAAGGAAAACTTCATTAAACAAACACCAACGGACTATCTCCAAGACGGAGAAAGTCGAGGACAAACACAATTACATCGGCTTAAGGAAAAAAGAATCCCAACCTGTCCAATCTACAACCACATCCTTACCCCTACTTCTATACCAAAGAAAGCTTAACGATTTTATATCCGAAACAACATGGCTCACACTCCTAGAAATGTTGGAAAAAACCTTTTCGTTCCTCGCCTTCCAAATTCTCCAACACGTTATCATCGATAGAAAACATAATCATCGGAGGTAACCTGCACCAAGAAGCGATGCCATTCCAAACTCCATCCGCAAACCTGCATACAGTAAACAAGTGATCTGCTGTTTCGTCGTCATCTTCACAAAAAATGCAGCAGCTGTGACTAGTCGATATGTTCCTTCTACGAAGCGCACATCGAGTGGGAATTCTGTCTAGAAGGGCTCTCCACATGAAAATATTGCACTTGCTTGGGATCCACTTGCACCATTCAAATCGGTTACTAACCTCCTCAGAGCCAGTGCTTTTTAATCAATTTTTTACCTCTTTAACCATGTAATCCTTCGAATCGCCAATACTCCAAACCCACGAATCTTCGGCCTGTGAAAGACGAGTCCCCGTGATCTATCTTTGACACTCGACAACTTCAATAATCTCTTGCTCAGTTGCCGGGTATCTCTTCCAATCCCAAGTTATCAAATTACCATCATTTTGAGTCTCAATCCTATCCGCCAACACACACCAATTATTCGAATCAAGCCAAAATAGAGACGGAAATTGTTGTTTAAGAGGCATGTGGTCGATCCAAGGGTCGATCCAAAACCTTATATTTGTACCATTAACCACACTACCTTTAATCATTCCAATAAACGGAACCTCTCCCACTTTTAGCTTTCGACCGCACAAGACTATTTTAGTCCATGCTCCTGAAAACTTGTTATTACACAGGAACATATCCCATCTTCTACGAGACCCATGAATAGCATCTATAACTTTCCTCCAAAGTGCTTCTCGTTCTTTACGATACCTCCATAACCACTTTAAAACCAAAGCATTATTACTAACCTCTAGTCTATTGATGTCCAAACCACCATTTTTCTTAGAACATGTAACCGTCTCCCATCCAACCCAATGAACTTTATTCACATCGACACTTCCACCCCAAAGAAACTTCCTGATCAAAGCCTCCAATTTATTCACCACCGCAACAGGCGCTTTATATAACGAAAAATAATACGTCGGAAGGCTCTCTAGAACCGATTTTATAATAACAACCCTCCCGCCAATGGAGAGGACCTTAGCCTTCCAATTTGATAACCAATTATTGAAGATCTTCACAACAGGATCCCAACTATTTATCCGACCCATATTAGCGCCCACTTGAACTCCCAAATAAGTAAACGGAGTAGAACCCGCTCTACACCCCAACTCAACTGCTTTAACACCCACCTCATCTAAACTCTTCCCAACCCCATAAAGAGTAGATTTATGAATGTTGATTCTCAAACAAGAACACAAATGGAAAATCCTCAAAATACGCCTCATAGTCTTGAAATTAAAATCTGACCACTCGCCCATCACCATGGCATCATCAACATACAACTGGTGAGAAATAACGATCCTCCATTAGGGAGAGACACCCCATTAAAAGACCCAATATCACTCGCTTTTTTAATAAGACCTGAGAGCGCTTCCATAATAATGATGAATAGAAACGGAGAAATGGGATCACCTTGGTGAATACCTTTCCCACAACCAAACTCAAATGTCGGAGACCCATTAACCAGAACCGACGACCGAGCAGAAGAAACAACACCATAAATCCATTTACACCAACTTTCCGGGAAGTTCATTTGTCTCATAACCATCATTAAAAAACCCTAATTAACATTATCATACGCTTTCTCGAAATCGATCTTAAATAAAAAATACTCTTTCCCACTCGCCTGGCCCACGACAATATTTCATTGATCAAAAGCGGGCCGTCTAAAATATACCTCCCCGAAATAAATGCTGACTGAGTTTCATTAGTGATGCTGTTCATAACATTCTTCAATCTATTCGCTGGGACTTTAGAAATAACTTTACTGATCACCCCAATCAAGTTAATAGGACGGTATTCACCAAGCTCAATAGGATCATTCACCTTAGGAACCAATGTGATGAAAGAAGACCCAACTTCTTTACTGATCGAACCCGTATGAAAAAAATGATTAAAAACACTTACAAAATCAGCCGCAAGAGAAGGCCAAAATCTTTTAACGAACCGAAAATTAAACCCGTCTGGACCAAGAGCTTTAGAACTACCGCAACCAAACACCGCTTCTTTAATTTCGTTTTCGGAAAATGGACGAGAAATATCAATCGCTTGCTGATCATGAAGTTTTTTAATACCATAACACGCAAGATATGGCCGAACATTTAAGTCTTCAACAAACTTATCTCTGAAGAATCGAAACACTTCTCTTTTTATCTCGGTTGGTTTAGAAATCCATCTCCCATTCACATTTAAGCCCAGTATAGAATTACTAACACGCCTGCTATTAATCATACCATGGAAAAATCTCGTGTTCTCATCCCCATCCTTAGCCCACCGAACTCGAGACCTCTGTCTAAGATCGTTTACCTTGAAACTTTCAAGTTCGAACACCCGCTTCTTGGCTTCTATGTACACCCATTGTTCCACCTCATTTAAATCTCTATCATCCAAAATAGAATCCAAATTTTCTACCTCCGCTCGCAAACCCGCCTCCTCTTCCTTCTCATCAGCCACTATTTGTTGTGCCCATTTGCTAATTACCATCTTGAGCCTTTTAAGCTTTCTTAACAGAACCATATCAGGAGGGCCCCTTCCCACGCAATCTTGCAACCCACGTAGAACAACTTCCTCAAATCCTTCCCTTTGTAACCAAGAATCGAAAAACCGAAAAGGTTTAACGCCAAAATTCCTACTCTCCACCTTTAGAAGTAAAGGACAATGTTCAGATTTATCATGAGCAAGTGTCCGGTACACCGCATTAGGCCATTCATTAACAAAGTTCCAAGAAACAAAAATCCTGTCTGTGCGACTAAGTTTATCACCGGCTTTGAATGTAAACTTCATACCCCTTAATACAAATTCATATAACTCTGAACCTTCAAGAAATTCATTAAACTCATTCGCCTCCGTCATATTAAACTTAGAGTTCCTCCTTTCCGAACTCTCACGAACACAATTAAAATCACCACCTACTATCCAATAATTATCATCTGAGCCAATATTCCTAGATAATTCTTCCCAAAGCAACCTTTTATCACCCAAAGTTTGTGGAGAATACACATTAATCACCGTACAGATCTTCCCACTATCCTTTATCGAGCCTTTGATAGCAAGAAACCACCAATTCTTGACAACCGAATGCAAAACAAACCTATTGGGATCCCAAAAGGAAATAATACCACCGGAACGGCCCGACGCCCCCACCGATTCAAACTGAAAATCACCCGAACCCCAAAATTTATTAACATCTAAATTTCCAATCGACTCAAATTGAGTCTCTTAGAGCATAAGAAACCCAACTTCATTAACATTTCTCAGTTTCCGAACCCAAGCACTCTTCATATCCGAACTAAACCTTCCCGAACCCAATCCTCTAATGTTCAAAGATAATATGTTCATTTATTAACCACTTGAAAGCCTTCTTCCACAATATAATTCACTAGATTAACTTCAAAAGAATCAATATTATCGGCTCCAAGTACCTTACCCAAATTGATCGTTTCTGAAACCTCAACCATGACTTCATCATCGATCCTTTGGGAGAACGTCTCTGGCCCCGAATCCACATGAGCACCTGCATGATTCACATCTTTGACCACTACTTCACGGTTCAAATCGGGTGTAAGAAAATTAATTGGAGATCCCTGATCCTGATCACCATCTTGCGCGCCATTAGCTCCCTCATGAAAATTAAAGATTAATCCAAATCAAATGGATCGTCCCCGTCCCGGGACCTTTTCTTCGGCCGATCATGCTCCGAAGGAGATACAATGCTTCACCTCTTGATTTTTTTTCTAGAAAACTTACCCCTTTTTTTCTTACTCTCTTTGCCTTGGGTAGTATCCTTGAAATGCTTACTGAAAACCTCCATCACCTTAGGAATACTCCCCTCTGTTTGACCATCAGCAACTACATTCTCCTCATTACCCCCTACACCTGATTCCTCCATAATAACTTCCTCCTCCCTCATATTCCCATCTCTGTCTCTAGGCACCTCGGTTTCTTGAACCTCCGGAATCAACGTTCCTTCATCATCCTCCATAGACACTATACAATCTGGTATCCACTCCCCACATTCCTCTTCAATCAAAACCGAAAAGGTCTCCTGCTTCCATTTCAAAGCAACCTTCTCTTTAATTCTTTCCACTTTGTTACAAAGGACACCTACCAAAGCATAGGACAAATCCTGTTCGGATTCTGCGAACTGAGCCGATTGCACCACCATACCCATTTTTGACCCAATATCATTAAAAACAATATTCTCTGACAAGCATAAGGGAACACCAAATATTTTCAGCCATGCAATTCGTTCAAACGACAACACTTGTCCCTCCCAACATTCCAACGAATCAAAAATCGGTAACCACACATCTTTATTGTCAAGAGTAGCCTGCTTCTTCTCTTGGCTTCGAAACACCAACATTACATTAACCCCCCCCCCCACGTACTTAATCGATACGTTCCCTTGATGCAAAGACGACAACAAACCCCTAAGATTTGTAAGCGTACCAAAGTCTTTAACCCTACCAATCAAACCTACCCCATTCCATTGCGAAAAAGAGTGTCACGGAACGATCTATGACCAACAACACTTGGCGCCGGCCTGACACCGACTACATCCGCCACAACATCATCCAGTTTCTCATCCTTCTCCTTTACCGGTTTCCATATTTTCTCCTCCTTTCTAATCACCTTCTCACCATCTACGAATCTTGCTAGGTTTATGAAAAGTTTATAACTACCAATCCATACATCCTTTAAATCCTTCTCAAGCTGTGTCACATCACTAACATTTTTTAATGATACAAATCCAAACCTCTTACCGAGTTTATCCAGTTTCCTGGCTATGTACGTGTCATGGATCTCCCCAAAACCTTTCAAGACTTCGACTATATCGGATGAAGCACATCTTCCTGGAAAGTTGGAAACGAAAAACTTAGTTATCTCCATATTCAACGTTGTATTGGCTTCTGATCTCGATCGTCTTCTTGTAATTCGCCGTTCGTCGGAACCACTTTCAGTTAAGAAGTGAAGTAGCTAACATTCTTTTTATTGTAGATACGTAAATTGTATCATTTATGAAAATTCACTTACCTAAAGCCCTTATTGTGAGAAACATGGTAAAGTATAATTATGAGTACTAGAACTCGAGTCCGGTAAGGTTAATTTGTAACATTTGTAGGCATAAAGGATTGTACCCATACGTTTGATAGGTTGTATTTATTTCTGGGGTTTTTATCTTTATTTTTTTTTTTACTTTAACCATAAATCACTTTTAAGCATATAAAAGTTAACATTTGTAGGAATAAGGGGTTGTACTTGTATATTTGGTGGGTTGTCTCCGATTTTTTTTTGTTTTTTCTTTAATTTTTTTACTCTTATCCCAATACTTTTACATTTTCTACATTTTAACCAATCACTTTTACACCACAAAGATTTTTTGTATTACGTTTTGGTCAAAATTTTACGAGTTAACATGTTGCAACGTGTGTGTGTGATTCAATGTTTTTATGCCTAGTTTACCTGTTTAACACCCCGTCACAGCGCACGGTTCTAGAACAACTTAGTTATTGTTATCTATATTTTACGCTTAGAGTGTGTGGTGCAACATTGTTTCATCGTCTACTTTTCGTTCGGTTTTAAATTTTTGTTATTTATTTATTTTTTAATACGAGCCTTTCTGGTGTTGATGGTCACTCACGGTGGTATTACATTGGAGCTACTTAGCACGGTTTTACGCCCCCGCCACAACGTGGGGGTTTAATACTAGTTTAATATTTATTATTTATTAATTAGTTAAATTTAATATTTTAATTTTAAGTTATATTTTTCTTATAATAATACGTTTGGAACTTAATAATATGTATTGCTCGAGTTAGGTTGTGTAACATGTCGTGAAAGAACATGTCACATAACAAGAGTTAATTTGGTTTGGGTCAAAACAGTTTAGGGACTGAACAAGTCACATAATATTTGATATTTATTAATTAGTTGAATTCAATATTTAATTTTAAATTTCTTTTAATAATACGTTTGGTACTTAATATAACGTATTGTTCGGGTCGGGCATCCTGTTGCATCGGAACAAGTCACATAAAAAAGGTTATTTTGGTTCGGATCAAATCAGGTTCGGGTCAAAACAGGTCACATAATATTTAATATTTATTAATTAGTTGAATTTGATTTTTTAATTTAAAAATTTTTTATTAATTTTTCTTTTAGTAATACATTTGGTATTTAATAAAACATGTGTATGATCAAAACCCACATTTTATTGGTCGGGTCACTTAAATATGCCACTCGTATCAAAACCTGGCAAACCTCACTGTATATCGTGGGCTCAATTGCTTATATAGTTATCTGAAGAACTCTCTTAAGAACATCAATCATACACACTATATAAAGGCATCAAAATGAGAATCATGCAATCATCATCTTCATCAAAGTTATCAATTCCAACTAATAAGTTCTTATTGTTTTGAGGTTAGATTACATTAATAATTAAATTATCATCGTTAGGGTTTCACACATATTTAAAGATATAATCAACATGAGATATCTAATGTTGATTATATCAATTCTACCATGAATTTGAATTTCGATCTTTCGAAACCATGCGATCTTTCGAAACCATAAAGGTTTTATAAAACTATAACAATCTTCTCACTATGGAGTTCATACAAAAAAAAAAAAAAAATTCTCTTAGTTGGCATAATATACATATCTAAAATGCCGCCACTGTGAAGGATTCGCAAATCAGGGGCGGAGGTATAGTGTAAGGAGGTGTAGCACGGACTACGGATTAACCCCGTCTTTGTAGTGTAATTTTTTTTATGTTTTTTTCAGTTTTATATAAAGGATACCCTGAACAAATACGAAATACCTCTAAAAAATTAGGATACTTTAATTTATTAAAATTCCGAATTTTTATAAACCCAAACCTTTTACAACACCAAACTTTTATAATAATTAAACCCAAATGATAGAGTTAACCCAAATTAAGAATAATATAATTGAAAGTGACCCAATTGATAAACCTAGTCCAAGCCCCAAAACAATAATATATCACAGCGAATTGCAATTGTCCCAACGCCCCTGCTACTACTCGACAACCCTGCTGTTGTTGCTCCGTTGAACGGCGGTTGACCTGCATGTTTGGTGAGTGTTTCTTGTCCTTTGATTTTTTTTTTTTTTTTTGGTGTTATTGTTTATGTAGCATTATTGTTTGTAGATTTGTCAGTGTTTAGTGATTAGATAAGTTAAATTTTACAAAAAGTTACAGTTTTCTAGTTTTCTTGTTAAACTAAGTACTTGAATTCTTTGAAGTTGAAGTTTGATTCCTTGAAGTGAAAATGAAATCACAATCTAAAATACAATCTGGAATGGGTCCGGAATATTTAAACAATGCTATGGTTTGTGCGGTCGAAAAAAAAACTTTTGACAAAATAAAAAGACGACAATGTGATTGAACGATTTCAAGCTACGAAAACAAGAAGATAACAAATCTATAGGTATTTGTTTTACTTTATATATTATCTATTTTTTTATTATTATTGTATGATTGCACGCTAATTTTTTTATGATACCTCTGAGTTAATGGCCTAACTCCGTCACTCTGACAAATCACTATTAATTTTCTGTGATCTTCAATGTGACCACTGAGTTTTAAATGGATCTTAAGATGGTATGTTGCAAATGAGTTTTTTAATTTTCTGAGTTTTCGTTTTTTGATCTTCAACCATAATATGTTTCAACTCTTATCTAAATTTTCACTAATGGGTTCCATTAGTTAATTATTATTTTGCATCCAACACCACATTGGTGAAAAACAAATTATATGTTGTTTTCCTATTTTGATTGGTGAAAAATATTTGGTTGATTATCAATCTAGCTTTGTAATAATAAAATTAATTGTTATCGTGGATGTGTATTGGAATCCATGTGAATTTCTACGTCATGTTATTTTGATACGCAATTATTTCGAATAACCTTTGCATAGACAACTACATAAATTATATTGGTAGTTGGATTTAAATTAACCCACTATATTAAATAATATTTTTTCTGACTTCCAAAGTTAAATCCCATTTCTAGCTTTCTAAGAGGATGTTTCGTAGCCTCTGAATGGTCATTAAGAGGCTACCTCTTAATGGAATCATTAAGAATTTTACCAATGAAAAGGTAGAAGAATGTGACATGTGATGATTTACCATTCAGAGGTTACCTCTTAACCATTCAGACTTGAGGTTACCTCTTATTCATTCAAAGGTTTTAAACCATTAAGAGGTAGCATCTGAATGGTCATTAAGAGGTTACCAAATAGCCCCATGTTAACATGAAGTCATACTCACTGGATTAAATTTTTTTCGTTTTTATCCAACAAATAAATTTTACAATTGAATTAGTATTCTGTAAAATTGTTGGATATGTTAGGAATCCAAAGCTTCAATGTTTTTTTTTTTTTTTTTTTTTTTTTTTTTTTTTTTTTTTTGAACGGCAAATTTGGATCACTGACGGACCACTGGAGTATCATCGTGCCACCAGCGGAACCACCCGATCATATCCATCTCCACTAGGCATAATGTCTATACACCAATTCAGGAGGAAACCCAATAAATATGGGAAAACCCCCTTGTGGGAATCGAACCCAAGACCTATTGGTCTTAAAGTCTTATCCCACCACCAAGATGCCACTAGGCTATAAAGCCATGGACAAAAAAGCTTCAATGTTAACTTTCAATGAAAAATTATATGATCAACCCAACAGTACATCATTCAATTTGACATTGAAGTTTACTAATAGCATTTTATTTAATTATGTGTATTCTTTTACAATGAACAACGATTAATTGTTTGATGACACATATCATAGATTATTAGCCTAATTTATATAGATGTATCATTTCTTTTTCAAAGGTGTTAAGTTATATTTATATGTTTTACTTTATGATATGTGTGTATGTCCATAAATCATAATACATGAATTTTCGTCAAAGCCTAAGTTCATGTAGAGCATTAAGTGAGTCTATTATTTGTGAACTAGGGTTAATACGGAATCGAAATTTTGGGCATTACTAGTCTCTTACACGTTAATTGTATCATTTAATACGAGATTAACCTATGTATTGCATCTATTTCGATTATTGTTCAATGATTTCAAAACTAGAGTTTATAATGGTGGAATTTAGGATTTGGGGAAGATCATCAATTAAGGAAAAATTATGGTGAAATTGTAGTTTAACCCAATCAAATTGATTGTTTTTTGTTAAATATATCATGGGAAAGGTTAAAACAGTTCATTCTTTTTTCAAAAGAAAGGATGATGAACAAGAGAGAAAATGTCACAAAGCTTTAACTAGTGAGTCACAAGAGCATGAAGCTCCACCATCACAATCAAACACAAATGAAGTTCCACTGCCACAATTAAACACAAATGAAGCTCCGCAACCGCATTCTAACACTAATGAAGTGGATGTTAACCCTTTAGAAAGAGACCCCGCTAAACGAAAATCAATGTGGGAGTATTTGGTTAATTTAAGGGAACAAGTAAGACATGCTTATCTTTCTTTAGGAGTTTAGCAAATAGAACTTATAAATTACAAAGTTAACAATCAAAGTCGTAGGTTCCGACATCCTTGGTTCAATTTTTTCCCTAATTGGTTAAAGTATTCTCCAACTACACATTCGGCTTATTGTTTTCTGTTTATTTAGTGATAAACCAACTTTGAGCCATGGTTGTGATACATTTACGGTTAAAGGATTTGATAATTGGAAAAAAGTTGGTGGGAAAAAATGTGCATTCATGATGCACATTAAATCTTCATATCATAGGGATGCCTTTGTATTCACTTAAAGCTTATTGAACCAAGAAGCACACATTGATTATTCCATCGAAGCCAAATAAGGAGATAACAATGAAAAACCGTTTACGATTAAAGATTATTGTTGATGTTGTTCGTTGGTTGACATACCAAGCTTGTGTTTTATAAGGACATGATGAATATGCTAGTTCTAAAAATCAAGGTAATTTTCTTGAATTACTAAAACTTCTAGCTTCTTACAATGATGAAGTTGCAAAAGGTTATAGCAAAGAATGCTCCATATAATGCGAAGTATACTTCTGGAGAGATTCAAAAAGAAATCCTTAGTATAATTGCGAATAAAATTTGAAAGCATATTCGAAGTGAAGTATTCAGCCTTTTGTGTCATGGTTGATGAGTCACGAGATGAGTTTTTGTGTCATGGTTGATGAGTCACGAGATGAGTTGGAAAAAGAGGAAATGGCCATAGTTGTGAGATTTGTTGATGCAGAAGGGATGATATTGGTTCATGTTAGGGATACTTTATCAGCAACCCTAAAATCAAGTTTGTGGAAACAACTTTAGCATGCATCAAATACAAGTGCTAGATATGAACGCTCCATTTACTTCTACTCGGTATCAGGCTCGTAAAAACGATATTCAGTTTACATTTGAACATTATTACTGAGTAGATTTGTTTACATCCACCTTGGATAAACAAATACATGAGTTAAATAGTATATTCAATGAGCACACAATTGAGTTGTTTTCTCTTAGGTCTAGTTTAGTTTCAAAAGAGATTAACGTTGATCAGATTTGTCTTCTAGTTGAGAAGTTTTATCCTGAAGATTTTACGGAACAAGAGAGGACTGGGTTACGAACTCAGATAGAGCTTTTTAATCTTGAATTGTCAAAGAATATCAGGCTAAGTAGTTTATCAACTCTTTTTCTAATCTATGCAAAACTCTTGTGGAAACTAAAAAACGTGATGATACTATTTGGTGAGGTGGTCCCAAGAGATGGTTGGTGGTGGAGGTGGTTTATGAGGGTGGAGGTGATGGGGTGGGTGAAGAAGGGTGGGATAATTATAAATTAAGTTTAAATAACAAAAAATAGAGGCCTCTCATTTTTATATATTTCTTTTGACTTTGTCTTTTAGGAGTGGTAAAATGAATATTATATACCCACCTAATTAATAGTTTTAATGGTGTTAGCTGGTAAAGACCACCATAGTTACAATATTCATACCACAAGAATTATCAAGTAATAAGTTTACAACAATCAGCATTAATTATGTAATTATTCAAATTTAAAGACCAAGTGTGCTAAATATACAAACCATATAGACAGATCAAGCATTTAACTGTAAATCAAAACCTTATACTACTAAAATAATAATTGTTGAAAAGCAATTTTCAATGATAGATGGAAAACCATGTGGTGTTGCTTATCTAAAAATTTTGCCTATGTGCCCAAAATCAAAAACAGCAAAACACGACAATTCTTGAAGTTACCCTGTTAAATACAATACAATAAAATAAAATAAAAAATAAAACAAAACAAAACAAAATAATAATAATAATAATAATAATAATAATAATAATAATAATAATAATAATTTGAAATATATAGGCAATAATGTTATATGTGTGATGGTGGACCCAAACCCAATGAAAAGTAAAATAAATAATAATAATAATAATAATAATAATAATAATAATAATAATAATAATAATAATGTTATATATGTGATGGTGGACCCAAACCCAATGAAAAGAAATACATTCAGAATTATGCCATTTACAAAAAAGAAAATTAGAAAATTAAATTATAATGAAAGTACAAAAAAAGTTAGAAAATTAATTAAAATATAATGAAAGAAACCAAATGTGAATTAGTCGAGCTTGTCCGTTATGAATGGGCCATCGGCCCACCACCAATAACAAAAAAAATGACTGTGATGACTGTGACGTATTTGGAATCAAAATAATGCTAGGTATAATAACTTGCACACCTGTTGATAATCTGATGCATCTACGTGGGGACGTGAAGTTCTTTCTTTTTTCACCCACTCAGGAAAAAAAAAAGGAGACACTAGGTAAACCCATTGTAAATAAATCTATGTAAACAAGTCTTTTTTTACTTTTTTTATAATCTATTTCGTGAACAGTAACTTAATATATTGTTTGTGAAAATATAGCTATACATAGAGAAGGGTATCTTTATTTATTTTTATTATGTATTTTATTGGAAAAAATAATCATTTTCCGTAAATTATTCTCTTCTCTTGTGCGAGTGTTTTTCTTATTTTTTTCCTATTACGGGCATTTCGTGTGTTTTAACACCACCAAATCAAGTTTATCTGCTTTTGGAAAACACTAACACACGAATAGACATATGTGTATAAAATATGGTTGGTAAGTAACGGAATTGTCTATCATAGTGAGCGGTGCAAGCGTGTAACATTCTAATACTAAGAGATCATTACTAATGCCACATGTTGTCCCTCCGTGATTTTATGTAGCGAGTCTTTTTCACTAGAGAAAGTGGTTGTCAAAATAAGGAAAAACTCTTTAGATACAAATTGAGTTTTGACACCTTATAAAAATAAAAAATGAAAAGTCGTCACGTTATTTTGGGACTGTAAAGTTAGTGACTAAATTAGAATCCTTGACATCCAACCATTATTTAAAACGTATAAGGATAACTATATGGATTCATTTTCCATTTATTATTTTTTCACTAAAAATCCATGCCTCTCCTTTTCAACCATTCCTTTCCTCTACTCCCATATTATATATATATTTGACAATCTGATTGGTTGAACAAACTAAAATCGTTTCTTGGCATCACAAGTCACAAATGTTGCCCTACGTTTCCCTGCAAGAGGCTCAAACCGCCATTGGCCGACCTCTCACCACTGCCGAAACCTTATGGTTTAATTACACGGCCAATATGTCCGATTACATCATCTACTGCCACAACATTCCCATTATGTTTCTCCTAGACACTCTTGTACCTGTCTTCTACCTTGTTATGGAACACATGTTTCCTACTTACGTTGCACCTTACAAAGTTCAACCCAAGATTAAGTATTCGTTAAACGATCACTTCAAATGTTACTTGCTTGTAGCGCGAGGGTACCTCCTCGTTGTACCTTCACTGCTCGTCTCTTATCCTACAGTAAAAGTGAGAAGTTTAAATTTTAAAGAATTTTTAAACCTTGAACATATTATTATATGTAAGTGTCCTAACTTATGTTTATATGTAGATGATTGGTATTCGAACAAGCTTGCCACTACCATCATCGACGGAGATTATATTGCAACTGATTGTCTACTTTGTTATCGAAGACTACACGAACTATTGGTTCCATAGGTTATTTCATGTGAAGTGGCTATATGAGAACGTTCATAAGGTTCATCATGAATACACAGCACCTATTGGGTTTGCAACTCAGCATGCACACTGGGTGGAAACACTGGTCTTTGGTATTCCATCTATTCTGGGACCTGCACTTGTTCCGGGACATATGGTTACATTCTTGTTGTGGCTTGCCTTGAGGCAGACTGAGGCCATTGAAAATCACAGTGGGTAAGTAAGCAACAAAATTAAAAGGCTAGTTTGAGCTTAATATCATATAATTTTAACATGCAGAGTGATAAAGATAGATAAATAAATTCAATAATTTAATTAAGCTAATTACCATGCACGTGTTTAAGGTATGACTTTCCATGGACATTTAGAAAATACATCCCATTTACTGCTGGTGCTGATTACCATGACTATCATCATTACGTAGGAGGCCAAAGCCAAAGCAACTTTGCACCAGTCTTCACTTACTGTGACTACATATATGGTACAGACAAGGTAATTAAACTATATATAACTTCTAATTCTTTACATAGGCAGTTATTAACTTATTATACAAAGATTTCTTTGATTAATACATGACAACATACATGGGATATAATCACGTGCTACTATATTATATAAGCAAATATCAGGTCATATGATAATGTATAATCACGTTCTGACCACATTATATAATCATGTTGTATGTTACATAATCACGTAGCATGTTAAAAAAAAATTAACGCAACTATCACTATATACTATACTTAAGTTAGAGCATTCACAACAACTCCACCATATTCTACCATGTAATTCAACTAAAAAACACATTTTTCAAAATTTATTTCTCAATTAAAAAATCCTCCAACATATCATCCATCATTTTTATGTTTGTCTTACTCATAAACACTTATTATATTATATTTCTCGTTTCAAACACTCTAAATAATTTGATGGAAGATAAATAGTATTTTTTTTATATATATAAAGATATAAAAAGCTACTGTAGCACTTTTTTTTCAAATTGCAAAAATAGGGTGTAGATTGGGTGGTTCTGATGCAGAGTGAAACGTATTTATGCATTTACTTTAAGTTTTAAAGATAGAGGAAGCTATAGTGGAGCTTTTGTGAATGCTTTTAGAGCATTCAATATCATCTTTACTATTTTTTACCCTATAATTTAATTAAAATCATATATTTTTAAAAATTTATCTCTTATTTTAAAAATCTCCTACATCTCCTTCATTATTTTTATCTTTATCTTACTTATAAACACTTATTTTATTATATTTCTTATATTTATACACTCAAATAATATAATGAGTAGTGTAACAATTTTAAAAAATAAAGGAGTGATGTAAAGAAATGATGGATGAGATGTAATGGATTTTTATTATATATATATATTTTTTTTAATTTTAAAGATATGGGAGAAGTTGTTAGATGGCATGTGAATGCTTTTGAGGATGATAAAGTTCTCTATCTTATGGTATAATTATATAAAAAATAGTAAAGCATTAAAAAGTTATTGGATTTAAACAATTATGAAACTAGATTTAACCTAAAAAAAGTAAATAATTATGGTTATTTCACTTAGAGCATCTCCAACGATTGTTGCTTGGAGATACTTGTTTGAAATCCAAAATCATAAAACGGGCGAGGGGTATTGTTGGAGATGATGACAAGGACTTGTCCAGTTTGGTGTATCGGACTCGTCCGGAATTGCAAGGGTGGGTCCCCTTGCAATTTTAAACCCTTTTAAAATAAAAAAAAAAGCCTAAATTGATTAAATATTAAAATTTTAAGTAAAATATATATTAAAAAAAACAAAATAACTTTAATAAACTTTTTAAACTTTTATATATATATATATATAATTGAGAGCTCATATGTTTCATGAAATCGTGAGAACTTTTTCAAAAACCATTCAAATTCGATTTTTTTACACTTATCGTTAGTATTAAAATCCCACATCCAAAAAAAATTACGCGTTTAAATTAAACGTATACATATATTACAGTAATTTTCTTTTTTTGTTTATTATACATTTTTAATATAATCTCACTATAAACAAAATATTAGACATAATTTATAAATATATTAAATAAATAAAATATAGACAAAATAAAAAGAAAAAATAGTTAATGAGGTGGAGGTTTTGAATGGTTTATTGTATGAGAAAAAAGTGGGTTTAAAATAGTTACGAGATTTGGAATGATGTGGTGTGCTGATGTGGCAGGTTTGAATTTCAAACCTGGTTTATTGATGGAGATGCTCTTAGCCTTAACCAAAGAACTGGTAATCAAATGGTTTAAAATCTAAACTGCACTTTTCATCGAAAAAAAAAACATTTTCTATATAATTCTTCATATGTGTGTATGTATTTGTATATAAATGTATATATATATCATAGTACGTACGGTGGGTGAAGCTGTGTTTGTGTTTGTTTTCTACTCTCATCAGGGCTATAGGTACCGCAAGAGACTCCTACAGAACAAGCAGGTAAACATGCACTTCATATCTAAATATTTAATAGACGTAAAACTTTATATTCATATCTTATTATTTGTAAAATAATAATATACTCATGATTCTTATATCTATTTGGTGTAATTTAGTTGAAAGATGGCTCAAATGGTGGTTTGTCATGTGCTTCTACGTCAGATATTAAGTCGGAGTAATGAACCATCTTCTTCCGTATGGTAGATCAGAAAATTTATTGGTTAATTCGCATGGTGGATTGCCAAAGGAAGAACGTCTATTTACTTATATATATAATTGAGTGAATAGAATAAGTGAATGTGATCATCACATTACACACAGTGTATATCAATAATAATGTGTATGTACTATGTCAACCTTAAGCTTCACTCGTCCTGATAGCCTAGTCTGTGTGCCCGGATTGTGTGGTTACAATTTGTGACAATATCAGTCAGTGGCGTATCAATGAATTTTCTTATTAGTATTATAATATGTGAGAATATCAGTTAGTGGTGTATCAATAAATGTTCTTATTAGTTTTTTTTTTTTTTTTTTTTTTTTTTGAAAGATCAACAAAAACTTTTTATTCCATATTCACCTGGACAATCAAACTATTGGCCAGATGATCACCAATGTTATAATATTTTTGGTTTTCGAATATTTATGAACTTAGGGTGAGCGGGGCACTCCACTAAGAGGGGAGTCCCCTCTCTTACGCACACCCAATCAGGTTATGCCACGTCAACTCCCCTCTTAAACTCCCCTCACACCCCAATTTGATGGCGGCACTCCCCTCTTAGGTGACTTATTTTTTTTATTAAAAAAAAAGAAAAAAAAAAGAAAATCACTGATTGGTTGAAAATGAGGCTGGCCCCACCAAAACCCTCCCCTTCTTCGGTGAACTCCCCCCGACCACCATCCCCGAATTGGGTCACCGCAGGGATGGCGGCGGTGTTCCCGCTGGGGGAATTAGGTCACCACGGCCACTCCCCGCTGGTGCCCCGCTCACCCTTAATCTACAAATTCCTTGGGGTTCGAGTCGGCTCACCAAAGTTCAAACATTTGAATAAGACATCCAATATAACTGAAGTGGAGGTAAATTATAAAAGTTCACTATTGTCCCTAAGAATTCAGATTTCTTGTGCGACAAATAAAAATGGGTCTTTGAAAATAGAAAAATACACATATATAAATAAAATTCATTACTTCATTATTACGAAAACAATCGTTATATCAATAAACAAAACAAAATTACTAGAACATAATAATTTTACATATTTAAATTAATCGAAAGACTCTCCTACCATTTTAGAAGCAAAGTTGCTCATCAACTCTACAATCTATACTCTCTAAATATATTGTTCACAACCGTTATCATTACCAATACACTGAGTCTCTCTTAGAAAATTAAGGATCGAAAGTATAACTTCAACAACTTCAATAAATTCTAGAAGGTACAAACCATAACCGCAGTTTCAAGTGAAGAATCATAGGAAAAAAAGTCTCCCAACCCAAACATCATATTTTCACAAATCTATACAACATGTATAGAGTTATACTGACCATATTGGAGACTGCTACACAAAAATAATGTTGGAAATGTTTCTTTTTGGTTTGATCTTTTTTTTTTTTTTTTGAAAGGCCAACAAACTCAATCCCGAGCACTCTCGGGGCACCCACTGGACAAACGGAGTACTCCGAGAGTAACCCGAGTCCACCACCAATTCCGGGGAAAACCCGGTAACCCACCCGCCCGTAGGCACGACGGTAAAATTACCGGTAAAACCCGTTTGGCTTAAGAATCCAACCCACGTTTCCCTGGGTCTCATATCATTGCCCACCAATGCCTCACTCTGCACCAAGTGGGAGTCGAACCTGCATCTCTCAAGAGAGATGCAAGCCCTCCACCACTTGATCTAGAGATCATTGGCTAAACGACCCAACCCCAATATTTTCGTGTTATACGAGTTTTATAGCATTATACATGTCGTATAGAATGTTATACGACCCATATAATGCTATACGACCCAACCCCAATATTTTCGTGTGTTTTTATGACTTTTTGTGGTTTTTGAACCTCTATACGGGTCATATAACCATATACGACCCGTATAACTATAATAAATTTTTTTAGTAAATTTGCAAAAGCGTCTTTGGGCATGCATTGTTGAGGTCCTTGTAATCCACACACATTCTCCACCCTCCACCTTTTTTGCCTACCATCACTGGATTTGAGACCTAGGTAGGGTACCGTACCTCCTTCACGATGCCGACCCTCAGGAGCTTCCTGGTTTCTTCGCATGTCACTATTCTTTTTGTGGCCCCACACTCCGTTTCTTTTGCTTAATCGGTTTATCCAACTATGAGTGTTGTGTTGGTTCTCTGTTAAGCTTCGAGGTATGCCACACATGTCCCCGTGCTGAAATGCAAAGACATCTATGTTAAAAAGCAGCATCTCCTTGAGGGGCTTTTGCATTTGTCGCTCAGGTATGCACCTAATCTTACGCTTTGTTCCGAGAACCTTTAATTCAAAACTCACCCCTCTATTCCTTCCTCTTTAGATTTCTTTCCCGTTCCTCTTTCGGAAACTTAAGACACTACTTCATAAGAGGATTTTACCTCTGGGGTCTGGAATACTAGGGCTCCATGGGAAGTTGAGGCTTGTGCTTGGAGGTCCCCGATACCCGATCTCCCTAGTATGACATTGTACTTTGAGGGTGATCTTACTACAGTGAACACCAGCTCTATGGTTCTCACCCTATCACCTACACCCACTATGAACGGGAGTCTTATCTTCCCCCATGGATGAGAGATAATGTTGTTGAAACCCACAAGGGGCATGGAGTCTTCCTCCAGTCTGTTCCTTATGTCCCTATCAAATCTGAGGAAACAATGTTCGTATATCACTTCTACCCCACTCTCACCATCTACATGTATTCTGCTACTTTATGTCCTGCTATCTTTGCTGAGATGTTGAGGGGAACCTCTGAATTTCATGTTCCTCTAGGTGAGGCATGGGTATAGGTGCTCTCATGTAGTTTGGGGGTCCTAGCACCCTGGCCTTGACACTCCGCGTAGAGTTGTACTCGTTTATTCGCCTGATCATGTCCATGAAGCCTTTTTCCGGCTCTTCCGCTTTTACATCCTTCCCTTTCTTGTCTCCCCATTCCTTTATTTCCCTTATCAAATGAGACAACTTTCTAGTCTTCACCGTTAGTTCAATCTCTCTTTTCAAATACATGTAATTGTCTATTTTGTGACCGCATCCCTTATGGAACTAACAATATTCATTCGGGTAGCTTCCGGTCCGGGCTTGAGTGGAGGTGGTTTTCGGAAGGAGTTTTTGGAGTAAATTGTCATTTTAGTCCCTGAGGTTTTTCACAAATTGTCATTTTAGTCTAAATAGTTTTTTTCCTCCTCTGGGTCCCTGAGTTTTCCATTTTTTTACCATTCTAATCACATTGCATAAGTAAGTCTAAAAACCTGGTTATAACCAGGGGTATTTTTGGCATTAACAAAAAAAAGTTTCCGAATTGTCATTTTCATCCAAAACCATTTTTATAATTTTTTTTCTTTTATCATTTTTATTAAAATATAACTAAAATCTCACCTCATCCCTACACCGCCTTCCGTACCATTCTTCTCCGGCAACCTACCCTACCCCATGCAATGATCTGCTATTTTTCTGACGACTCGTTCAAATCAAAAGCCACAACATACAAACTTAAAAATACCCTTAATATTCACTACCCCTATAAAACTCAATTGAAATCATGATAACAAACCAATTCAAATCACATTCACACACACTAATTTGGCCGTCGGACCTTCGTCTCACCATCGCCTTCTCGACCTTCGTCACCCACTCGAAATCATAGCAGAACCCTAGCCACCGTTAAGTTTTTTAGTCGAACGGGATCTGAAATGGTGGTGCTTGTCGGCTAGATCTGATGTTGCAGGTTTGATGGTGGTGTGATAGAGAATCTTCGGCCGGAGTTTGAGGGTTTGGTGTTGTGGGTGTGAATCGATGTTGATAGGTGTGATGGTGGTGTCTCACAGGTTAGGTGGTGGAAGGTAGTATAGTGACGGAGTGTTAGACAGTGGAGTGGTTATGGTGACGACGGTGGATAACGGTAGTTGGTGGTTCCAGGTTTTGGTTGTGGAGGTGGGTGGCGGATAGGTAGGTGACTGTGGTGGAGGTGGTAACCGGTGTTGGTTGTGGTGGGGGTGGTTGTCACGGTGGTGACTTGTGCTAATGGCGGCGATGGAGCTATGTGATAGTGTTAAAGTTTTCTAAGGAGATAAATATATGGAGAGTATAACTGTATTCTATGAGTGTGTACGTATATATATATTTATATATATATAATTAATATTTAATATATATATATAATATAATTAAAAGAAAAAAATTATAAAAATGGTTTTGGATGAAAATGGCAATTTCATAATTTTTTTTTTTTGGTAATGCTAAAAATACCTATGGTTATAACCAGGTTTTTAGATTGAGTTAGCCAATGTGATCAAAATGGCAAAAAAAAAAATGGAAAACTCAGGGTCCCAAAGGAGAAAAAAACTATTTGGACTAAAATGGCAATGTGACAAACCTTAGGGACTAAAATGGCAATTTACTCGAGTTTTTGACTCTTTCGGTTTCCGGTATTTCGCTTGGCGTCTTGGTCAGGGGAGTGAAACTGTCGTAATAGGGGGGCGGTCCCCTTCCCCGAGGCTTGTAAAGGGAAAAGGTAGGTCCGGACCTATCATGCTGCACTTTATCATAAAGAGATCTTTTGGAGTAAAGGTTACCTTTTTCTTGTGGCCGAGGAGTGGTGTTGGTTCTCCGGGATCCAATATCCAGCTCTTTGGCCTTGCTGCTGGTGTCCTTTCCCCTAACGAAGGCCCTGACCTTGTCCATGAGGCCATCAAACGTCTCGGGGAACTCATCCTCTAGCTTCTCACACAACTGAGTGTGTTTTAGTCCATTGATGAAGCTATTTATCTTCATTACCTCGGGGAACCCCTTTATATTCATGCTCTCCTTGATGAATCTCTCCATATACTAATCAACTCGTTCGTTGTCTCTTTGACGATTGTGCATGATATCATTCGGGTTTTTCACTACTTTCTTCTGCTGGTTGAAGTTCCTTAGGAATTTTCACATAAGTCTTCATAACTGTTTATGCTTCCCGCCGGGAGGCTATTAAACCAAAGACAAGCTCCCTCGGTCAAACTTTGTACAAACATGTGACACCATGTGGGCATGGACCATCGGCCTACCTGGTCGGCTCCCCTGAAGGCATGTAGGTAGTCCTCACGGTCTTTAGTCACATCATACCTGTCCAGGTTACTGGGTGGTTTGAGTTTTGGAGGTAGTGGTGCTTCAGCTATTCATCTAGTGAACTTGGAGACCTCTGCCAGGTCCTTTGGTAATAAGATCTGTGTAGCACATCGTTGTCTATATCCCCATCATGCTTATGGTCTCTTCATCCTTTCTCACATCCCTTTTCTTCCATTATTATGTCCTTTTCTTCTGGCGTTATTTGTTTGAACACCGCCATGAAGATGGCTAGAGGATCTGAGTTAACATCCCCATCGCGAGAGGAGGTGTTACCCTCACTCTGAGGTGTGTAAAAAATAAGCCTTGCTCGTAAGCTTTCCAACTTTTCCATTTTGTCTAGGTCGTCGAGTTGTCTTCGTAATTCATCTTTGTGTCTTGACACAAACTCCGAGGTGATATCATTCTTCTTGGATGGTGGTGACTCTATGCCAGTGATGTTTTCGAACTCACCAGTGACGTCCTCGACGGTGACCTGTTTCTAAGTTGTCTGGGTCACCTTTGAAATCTTAGTGTTGGTGGGAGGTGGTGTCGTCATCCTGTGTTCTATTTCTGAGGGAAGATCTTTCTGAACGTTAGTGTTCTTGTTGGGATACCTCTGTTGACAGGGGTCCACGGATGGCGCTAATGTCGAATCCCCTAGCTCTGGATTGTATTTGAAGAGACTCGTCAACATCCAAAGAGATACTTTCTTGGGTCTGTAAAAGAGAATACCGTTAGCCTCGTCATGGAGGGCCCCAAGGGTGAGTCCGTGATCAAGCTCCGGCGTGAGAATAAGTAAACTTGTAGGAGAGGAGATGATATTCTGGCATGATTAAGTTGCCGGAATGTATGGTGTGAACCCTAAGATTCGAGTATTCAATGCAAATCAAGGAATATTCGAAGTAAATGCCTGTTCTTGTGTGTGTGCGTGAAGGTTACTCAATGCTTACCTTCAACGATCATGAGGATAACTTATATAGAGAGATAAGCTTATCAGTCGGTGGGGATCTCTGTGTAATCTAACGGTCTCTTATTAGCCAGAGAGGATATCTGCAGCGTCAAATACGTGTCTCCTTCTCGCCGGAGAGATGGTCTTTGCCATTAATGAGGTCAGTACCAACCTCGTACTTGCTCCGGCTGTCATTTTCTCTCTCTTGTTGCAGGTCATTAATGTTCTGACAGGGACGATGAATTGATGGTTTCTCTTGTTTCCGCTCTTTCATCGTGCATGATACCTTTGAGAAATAAGAATTGGGCCTTTTAGGGAGCCCAGGTGAGCAGCCCAAACGAGGACCCCTCGTCGACAGGTATGGTACCGGTATTTACGGGTAAAAAAACGGTAAATAACGGTATCGATATCGAACCCGTATATTCAGTACCGGTACCAGTACCAATTTTCCTAGTTTTTGGGTACCGGTTCAATACCGAACGAATACCATGCTCATCTCTAGATTACACGGTACATGTCTGTTTGTATAAATTTCACTTTTCATCCCTAGCTTTGAAAATTGTAAAAACCACCTCAAGTGTTTGCTAGATTGCCACGCTTTTTTCTCTGGGGTGAATGTTTCTTTAAGTTTTTTTTCTATTAAGTAGGTGTAAACCGACTATTTTACACTTTCACTAAAAAAACTAAAACCAAAAAGATAAAAACAAAAGAGAAAAGCCCCTGGAAAAATGTTGGTTAAAGTTTTTTCTATGAAGTGAGTATAAATTGACTATTTTCCCCATCTAAAGTAAAACTGAAACCTAGAAGACAAAAACAAAAGAAAAAAAGTTAAGTTTCATTAACAACAATCCACACGTGAGTAGTCGTTAGCATCTTAGTTTTTTTTATTTTTCTATTATAACTTTTTAGATATGGTGTATTATAAAATCCGAGAATACCATTATACCTTGTAATGGTTTCAGTCCATAACAGAATCATACCGATACTAAAATGAACCGGTACTGATACACACATAAACTAACTGTTTTAGATCGGCAACCAAATCTGTTCAACCACCTGTGGGTTTTGCTCGTCGTCGGTAGGTAGCGGAAAAATGTGGTGGTGGGTTGAGGAACTAAGGAGACAAAAGGGGTGGGTCCATGTGCCTTTTTATTTAGTTCATTATGTTTTTTTGTTTTTATTTAAACTTTTTCTTTATAATAGTCAATAGATATTTGAGAGTACAACAAAGACATTTTAAATTGACTATTTTTTCCTTTATAAAGACATGATTATCGTTTAGTTAGTTTTCTGTTAAAGATAAGTGAAGAAATATATAATGATAACGATAACAAATTGACACAACACTTGGGTAGTGTTTGATATGCAGGAATGAGAGACGAAATGTAATAGATCATTACGAGTGAACGAAGAAAAAAGTGTTTGTTTGGTTAATGGAATGAAATCACTAATTCCATAAGGCATTCCATTCCATCAAAATCATTACATCTATCTCCCATGTTTTTTTTCATTCCATCCCCTCTCTGTAACGCTTCGCATTTTGATACTTCCTTATTTAGAAATTGTATTCATATTTCTACTTTGGGAAACTTGTAACCGTATCGTATTCATATTTCTTTTCCAACTTTTAATCTAAGACTACGATCATAATGGAAATTCACTTTGATACTTACACTTGTTATACTTGTGCTTATACACAATCAAACTTTGGATGCACATTTTCGTGCAAACCGAGACTTATTACACGCCTAAAGTATCATTTATACGTGCACTATACTTAAACGACACTTACAATCACATTTCATACCCGAAAACAAGCCAAAACATGAACTTTGGGCATAAAATAACAAACAAATGGAATTTCAGGGATTAAATTGAAAATAAAACAAACCGGTTGGTCATACCTAGCGCCACGTCACGCGAAGGGTAACACCCCGTTTTATAGACACACACACACACACATATATATATGGGGGAAGGTTCTATGCAGAACACTAAATATTGCGAGAACTAGGGGTGTGCATGGGTCGGTTTGGGTCGGTTTTTACTATTATCCATAACAATAACCGCTAGTTCGGTTATGTAGTTTTGGTAACCATAACCATAACCAAACTTCGGTTATGGTTAATCGGTTATGAAGTCGGTTATGGTTTGGTTTTGGTTAATTTCGGTTAAGTAACCAAGCAAGGTTTGAAATAAAAAGGGTTGTGCACGATTTGAACTTAGTTTGAGCCTATTTTATAAGATAACGGAGACTAAACTTTTTAGTTAAACTACCGATTTAGAGTTCTTTTTAATAAGGTAATTCTCAAACAAAAACAATTATGACCATAACACCTTAGTTCTTTATCAAAATAAATGACATCTATATCAAGATCATTTTGTTACTAACATACTTTTATCTTAGTAAAAACCCTCTATATGGTTTTGTAAAACACAAATCTATTATATAAAGTTAACATAACAACTTCGGTTCGGTTTCGGTTATATTCGGTTAACCAAAGCTTCATAACCATAACCATAACCGATTGAGCGGTTATACAAAGTTTCATAACCATAACCATTGGTTATATTGGTTATCGGTTATTAGTGGTTCGGTTATGTCAGTTATGGTTCGGTTATCGGTTATGGTGGTTAATTTGCTCACCCCTAGCGAGAACATGCAGAACAAAATGAATCACTCATTTTTTCAATCCTAAAAACCTAAAAAAGAAATGAAAATATTATAAATGTAAGATTTATTGTTTCTCATACTAAAAATTAAAAAAAAAATATGAAAAATCTTCAGTTTTTAAATAACCTATACACTGTAGGTTATGTGTAGGCTAAATTACCTACATGTATGTAGATTATGTGTAGGGAAAAATTTATGATTTTTTATGTATATATAATATACATATGAATGTAAGAAACATAAAATTTAAGAGATATAAACCTTAAATCCCAAAACTTAGTGATTTAGAGTTGTTCTTTTTGTTCTCGCAATAGTTAGTGTTCTGTAATGATCCTTATTTTATATATATATATATATATATGGGAAGGTTCATTTGAGAAGAAATTTAATTTGAGAAGAAAAGAAGAAAAGGGCATAATGGTAAACCACTAAATAGTTTATAACTCCCCTATTAATTATGTTATCTCTCATTAATAAAGCAAAAAAATATTTTATTCCTACACATTTCAAAATTTATCCTACATATATCTTACACTTACCGAAATTTACCCTATGCATATCTAAATTAATCATGCACATTTAAGAATTTATCCTACACATACTAAAATTTATCCTACACATGTCGAAATTGTCCTTCATACTAAATTTTTTATCTTCAAAGAGTATATTTAAAAATGAGTTACAATTTTAGTTTGTTAGCTAATTAATTACGATTAGAAATTTACATATATACTCTTATTAATAACATTAAATACACATACTAAATGAAGTAAAATAGAACATTGCTATTGGTTTAAAAGTTATTCTTTTTATTCTTACAAAATTTTTCTTCTCATTTGAACCCTCCACTATATATATATATATATATATATATATATATATATATATATATATATATATATATATATATATAGGGGGAGGTTCATTTGAGAAGAAAATTAAATTGAGAAGAAAAAGAATAAAGAGTACAATTGTAAAACATTAAATAGTTTTTCTCTCATCTCATTTATTATTATTTTTGACTAATTAATTAGTCATAAAGAATATCATACTACACACTAAATTTTTTGCCTAGACACATCAAAATTTATCCTACACGTTTTTGAAATTTATCTTACACATACTGAAATTTATCCTACACAACTCGTAATTCATCCTACACACCTCATAATTTATCCTACACTTTAAATTAATTTTTTTCTTCTTTGAAAAAATATTTTTTTTTTAAATAAGTTACAAATTTAATTTAGTTAGCTATTAAAAAGGAAGACTAACAATTAATGATCTATCTAATTTTACCAACATACCCTTACACCCATATTAAATACAAAAATTAAATAAAGTAAAATGAAGCATTATTATTGGTTGAAGTTTGTTCTTTTTTATTCTTACAAAAAATTTCTTCTCATTTGAACCCTCCACTATATATATATATATATATATAGGGTAGGGATATGGTAAAAAGTGTCTAAAATGTAAGAAGGGTAAGAAGTGTTTTAAACCATTGGATATTTGATCTAATGGTTGAGATCAATAGGGTATAAAATGTAAATTGTGTTTTAATTAGAAGGACCTTATGTAAAAATTAAAGGGCAATAGTGACTTTTCCAACGTTTCAAAATATGGTAACCGTTTCAAAACCCCCATCAACCTTCCTAAAGATCTGCGAATTATATGGTAACCAGCGAATTATATGGTAACCGTCATCAATCTCCAAAAAATCAATGAATTTCTTCATACTTTATCATAAATAGATCTATAATCAGATTCATGGCGTGGTGTTTTAAAAAACTGGATAAATTGATTATGATTCAGGTCATGGTGTTTTATCTGGAGACATTGTTCATGTCGTGGTGTTTTATACGCTTATGATTCAAGTCATGGTGTTTTATCTGGAGACATTGTTCATGGCGTAGTGTTTTATCAATAGAAAACGTTCACAGATTTTAAAACACCATGACTATGATTCAAGTCATGGTGTTTTATCTGGAGACATTGTTCATGGCGTGGTGTTTTAAAACATCTATGATTCAAGTCATGGTGTTTTATCAGGAGACAATGTTCATGGCGTGGTGTTTTATCAATACAAAAACATCCCCAGATTTTAAAACACCATGACTATGATTCAAGTCATGGTGTTTTATCTGTAGACATTGTTCATGGTGTGGTGTTTTAAACATCTATGATTCAAGTCATGGTGTTTTATATGGAGACATTGTATAATCAGATTCATGGCGTGGTGTTTTAAAATAACTGGATAAATTGACTATGATTCAAGTCATGGTGTTTTATCTAGAATCCAGAAAACATTGTATTGTGATTACATCCATGGTGTTTTAACATCTGGACAATCAAAATACAAAACATTCCCATATTTTAAAACACCATGACCATGATTCAAGTCACGATCAGAAATGAGGATGACGAAGATGAAAGACGATGACGGTGAATGATTTGTGGAGACGAAAGAAATTGGTGACGGTGGTCGGAGATGCATGTGTGTTCAAATCGGAGAAGATGACATGAAGATGATGATGAAACAATCAATCCCTAAAAATTCTCATGGCTAGTTTTTTTTTTTTTCAGTTATATTGTAAATCAATTAAATGACAAAAATGTACAATTACTAATCTACCCTTTTGAATTAATTAAGAGGAGGGACACTTGTCATTCCAAGATTATTTCTTACACTTCTTACAAAAGATGGACTTTTTACAGGATCCTTTACCTATATATATATATATATATAGGGGAGAGTTATCTTGAGAGCACTAAATATTGCGAGAACCGTGAGAACGAATGAAAAAACCAATCAAACCCAATTTTTTTTAATACAAACCTCATTGTAATTAAGATACAACATCAAAAAAAAGAATTTACAACATCAAATGATTCATTTCTCCTTTCAAAATCACTCTTTTTAGATTTTTTACACATGTGTAAATACAACAAATTTACACATGTGTAAATGGCAAACTTACACATGTGTAAATTTTCTTTATTTACGAATTCACGTAAATTTAAACGTGTCAATTAAATTTTTAACATTGTATTCGAATAATAATGATGAGTGTAGAAAATTTTTTTGAATTTGAATTGTTTTTGACTAAATTCTCGCGGTTTTTTCATTTGTTCTCACGGTTCTCACAATATTTAGCGTTCTCATTTAAACCCTCCCCTATATATATATATATATATATATATATATATATATATATATATATATTGTAACACCTTGAAAAATTACGTCCAATAATGTCTTGACACGTGTCATAAGGTTCCGGTATGTGAAAATATACTTTAGAGGGACTAAAATTGACAAATAGTGAAAACTATGGAACGTAAGGGTCCAAAGTGTCAACAATGGATAAATAGACTCTATGATAACCCTACATAATGTTTATAACCTTAAACGGATGGATCATGGATCATACGACGCGGAAATTGCACAAAAGTGAGGAATTACAAACTATAGGGGCCAAAAGTGTCAACATGTTGAATTTATACCTCTGAGTGAACTTTTGGCAGACCCGAAGCATTGTAATGCTAAAATACACTCATTAGAATATGTGGTAAAAATTTCATGAAGTTTCGATATCGTATGAGAAAGTTATGGCCAAAACCGTACTTGAGGGACTAAAAGCGTCAACGTCGAATTTCATGGCTTTTCGGTTGAGCTCAAAGTTATCCGAGGACATTACCATGTTGGTAAATGTCCCAAGGTTCTTAAAAACCAAGTTTGGGGGTTTACGAGTCGAAATAAGTAGCCGAAACATCGCGTGCAAGGACAGGGACCAAAACTGCCAAATATGAAAGTTGTTTGACAGCAGCAGAGGCCAGGCGACCCGCCTGGACAAACCCAAGCGGGCCGCGTGACCCTATCAGATACAGAAATTCACGAATATTGCAATTTGGGTCCGAATTTGAAGTGGTAAACAGCTCATATCACCTCCTTTTGCACCAATAAACTCCCTTGCATGCCTAGGACAACAGTAAGCTATCCACAAACATCTGATCCCTCCATAAATCGGATCATTTCTTCACTTTCTTGGCACTTGCATTGTGATCAAGAACACTAGCACCCTCAAGAACTCTCAAGGCACTTCTGGAGCAAATCTGAACGACAAGGCTGACTCTAAGTGTTAACTAAGCTTCAATAGGACCATTCTAAGCTTCTATATCAGTCTCTAATTCGTTCTTGCCTTGATTATTGTTAAAAGTCAAACCGTTGTTCTTATTATTTGACTTTTCGATTTAACGAGTTTTACTCTGTCATTTCTCAAATTGAAACCACTGATATGTTGGTATTTATGTGGGAAACAAACCCTCAAAAGGGTATTCTCTGATTCCCACTCTAAGCATGCTATTTGTCGAGTCAAAGTTGTTTCTAAAAAGTCAACAGAAATCGTTTTTGCGACAAATAGCTCAAATGGTAATGTAGAGGACATGCAATCTGTTTGATCATCATAAATAACTTATAATATATGTAAGAATGTGTTTTATCATAATCAACTCGACAATCTTGAGTATAAATACGAATCGGAACCGAAAGTCTTATAAAACGATTTTTTCGTAGACTATCGATTCGGATCCGTGCATGCATGTTTGAGATCTGTATTAGAGCATATTTTTTGACCATTTTTATTTTGGTTAAACTTTCTGGAATTTTTGATACTTGAGTCTATGTTTAGCCGATTCATTTGCATGTTTCCGATTTATGCTTAAAGTTGACTATTTTGCCCTTTTTGATATAAAACGTGATTTTTGGAAAAGTGAAAGAGTAGAAATCTTTATTTCTAATTTATAAACTTGCACCGAAAATTTGAGATCAGTTGGTGGTCCAGATTTTGAGTTATGGCCGATATCGTAAAACTATATCTTATTATTACATAATCGGCGCATTTCGCGTGTAACCCATTTCAGGCCACGTTTTGATACAAAACTTTTTACCCACTGATGTTATATATTATTTTGGGAATTTTGATGATTTTTATTTAATTTTTGGCTGATCGTATCATAGATCGCTTAGTCGATTCGGTTAATGCCGGTTTTGACCGTTTAAGCCATAAATGAGTTTTATACATTCTTTTGACCCGAAATCTTTTTCTACTGATTTTATTTGTTAAATAAATTATTTTGAGCATTCTGGAAATATAAAAATCTCAGCTTTCTTTTGAAAACCCGGAAACGGCTCCAAATCGCATTTTAAGCGTTTTTTTAGCGCATAGTAAGCGTTATACCCATTTTAAACATATAAGACTCATGCCTACTGATGTATTTAGTACATTTTCATATAATAACAGTAAGTATAAATGTTTGAACTCAGATTTCCAGTTTTGGCAGTTTTAGCCCATGTGAAATTACTAAAATACCCCTACGGTGCATAGTTTGATTTTAAATGTTAAGTTTGGTATATGGGTCATACCCTACTGTTATAATATGTTAAATGAAGTATATTTACTGTATAAATCAGACCCGTAACTCAGATTTCCAAATTTGCTCTTTTATAATCTTTTAAATGACCAAAATGCCCTTCTAAGGCATAAATTGAGTTTAAATTCAATCGGAGCATAATAGAGCATAACTTACTGATGTTAAATCATATTTAAAGCATATTATATCAGGGAACTTGCATTTGACTCTTTTGGCTACCCGTAGCGCCCTTTTGCGTTCGGTTCGGTTTACGTAACTAGTTTGCGTAAATTGACCGAAACGGGTCAAACGTTATCGTTTTTATCTCAAAATCCAGAATGTATTTAGTATACCCATATTATACAAGTACTCAAACTTGTCGGGTATAAATCACATTCTATCCGGTCTTTCGCTTAATCGTGCGCTTGTACCGCATCATCCTTAAAACTAATCGGTCAAAGCTTAGGCTTAAATAAAAGACCCGTTAGGAATCTAATAGATTATTATAAACCTTTGTTCCAGATTAGGAGGCCCAGTAAAAGCTATCCACACTTACCAATTGTGATTCATACTTGCTCAGGTAAATACATTTTGACTTATTTTCCCTATACGGGCTTGGGGTACGGTATATAGAATACCGCTTGATCGAGCGCACAAATCCTGCGCCCTAGTGGTGTACAGTCTTGAATAGTTTGTGCGACTCATTTAAACAGTCTTGTCTTACTTTAGGCTTTGGGGGGTTATTAACCGTGTCCCGGATATCCTTGGCATTATCTTACGAGATGGCCACGACCAGAGCACGGGGTGTAGGCGTACACCCGGCGTGTATAACTCTTTAATGTGGTGTGTCATTTAATCTTTAGCCCGGACAGCAGATCCCGGGCCACCAAATGTACGAGTACATGTAATTCGTTCACAAGTTTATATTGCATAATTATCCCAAGTTAATAAAATATTTATGCCTTGTGCATTTAAATCAATTTTCAATCATTTTCAAAATGAGTCAGTCGATTTGTATTTACCAGTGTAAACTGACGTATTTTCCCAAAAGGTTAAGTGCAGGTACTAAACAAACTAGGCTGGCTGTTTCCTAAGAGCGTCCACTATAGTTTCGCAAGCTCGGACGACTAATAAACTGTTGAACATTATATCTTATTATTTTTATTTGATCCGCCTGTGGATCCGTTTCAACTACAGTGATATTTATTATGTCAATTTAATTAAAGTTGAAATGTATCTATTCTGCTTCCGATGTGCATTATTATATTGTGTTGTTTGTCTATGACGATGCCAACCACGTCACTGTACCCCACACCGGGCCCACCGGTGACACGTGGAGATCGGGGTGTGACAGGTTGGTATCAGAGCCAACGCTGAGTGAATTAAACACTAGTCTTTTGTGTTTGATCTCAGTTACACAATTGCACATTCCTCGATTTTCGAGTCTAGACAAAGAACTTAGGAAATGTTCAAAATTTCGTTTATTTTTATTTTCATTTTCTAACTTTGTCTCATATATATATTTTTGTTGTGCAACTTGTTTGATTTTTGACAGGTTCATCATGCCGCCACGTATGCGAGGACGAGGAGGATTCGCCACATCACATGACCACGAGGCAGGGCCTTCGCATAGGCGAGCCCCATCAGCATCGCACAACACTGCTGCCCACGATCTTTGGAGATCATTTGCTGAACCAGCCAGGCACTCGGTATCACTGAGTACCTCACCATCCCTACCTCACTCCTTTGGGCCACATTCTGAAAATGGGCCCCACGACTCCCATGGATCTTTCATACCCCTACACCAGTCACCTCACCACTACCCAGCACCAGTTTATCAGGGCCTGTATAACCCTGATACCTATTTGGATGAACCAGTGGGTCATAACCCACTAGGACCTGAAGACCACTTCTCTGGTGGTAACGAGATGGAGGTCGACGAGGACACTGACCCTTCCCTGCCACCGTCCGGCATGCCTAACCATCCCATTGAGATATCGGATGGGTCACCATACAGGGGATCACCATTCAATGGTGTTGACAGCTACGAGGAGAGGTTTAAGCAGCACGACTGGGTCTATACCCCCAGCTACCACAACTCTCCCATGCACCAGTCTTACCACGGTTCTCCCGTGCACTCTCAGCACCACTCCCAGCAGCAGCAGCTTCAGCAGCAGCCTCAGCAGCAGGACCCATCTGAGGCCTTCTGGCGCGACGTGGTCACTCCGTCGCCACCACCACCACCGGTTTTGCCTCCTCCGCCTCAGAGGCCAAGGAGGAAAGCGCGTATGTCTGCGCGAGGAGGGATTCGCATTGCCACCCCTCGACATTCGGGTAGCAGCCGCTACTCGCCGCTCCACGAGGAGTCAGAGATGGGAGAGTCTCAGCATCCCGTCTCAGAGGTTACTTCTGCGACTATTGCGCCACTACCGCCGCAGAACTTTGGAGAGCCCATTCCTGCGTATGCTAGCGCAGCACAGTTCAACCCTTTCGAGCCGACTTTTCCTCCCGGTTATGATTATACGGGAGATCCCTACTGGTTAGCTTCAGGCTACAACCCTCTCAATCAGGAGAGTACTTTTGGCGGTCCCTGGGTTATGGGACAATCGGCTTTCGGATTCCCACCGCAGGGATACCAGCAGCCGCAGCCTCCACAGCCACCGCAATATCAGCCACCGCCGCCGGCGCCGATGATGTCGCCACCGCAGGTCCAAGAAATCCTGCAAGGGATACACGACGTGCGACGGGAATTGCAAAATGATCGCCGACACAACCGCGGTATGTTCAAGAAGATGGTTGACTTGATCAAGGGTAAGAGTAAGAAGGATTATTAAATCCTTTGGTTGTTAGCTCATTTACTCATGTCCCTGTGAGGACATTCATTCCTATATTCTACCCCTGCGTGGGTATATTTCTCTTGTTCTACCCCTGCGTGAGTATGTTGTTTCTGTTAACCCTGCGTGGGTTTTGTCTGTTTGTTTGTTTTGTTTGTTGTTATTTGGTTTAGCCCCTGCGTGGGCATGCTATTTGAGAAAAAGTCCCGTTTAGGGCAAAGTTGTACTAGTTTACTTTAATTAAAATGGTTAATTTAAAATTTTTCTTCATTTTATTTATGTGCATGAATATAATATTCAAATAAATGGAAAATATCAATTTTTATTTGATTTGCCATTTAATAAGGATCTTAGTAAGGTAAAACCTAGCTTGAATGTCTTATTAACAGGCCTGGCCAATATGGTAAAACCTGGTTGAAAAGATTCAAATCTCTGTTAACATCTGTAAACATGTTAACATCCCTGGCTAAAGCGTGATCTGCAAAATCACATAAGCCACCCTTTTAATAAATTACCTACAGATTATATCTGTATACTAGTCTGATTATGACTTGATACCTACGGGTTATGACTATGTCATATAAAGCAAAAAGGCAGTGTGGTTTATGACTCCCTGCCAAGTAAAGGATTATTTGTTTAATTATACAATGCTAATCCTATAAAAATCTAAATTTATAATTTAGAAGTTGTCCGAAGTGCCAATATATATATTTCATTCCATAATATAGTTGCTAATAAAAGCCCTGAATGAAATTAAATGAATTAACTATTATGATTCTTAATATCATGGTTAATAAATCGTCTAGAACGATAATACTGTTAGGTTTCTAAATAAGACCTTGTCCTTTTATGTAGCTTAAAGCTACATGGCCAAATCGGAGGAGACCAACAGTCATTCTGGAGAACACCCAGATGATACAAAGATTCACGTCACTGGTGCGGAACTGCAAGCACTAGTTGAGAACGCTGTTGCCAAAGCTATCGATAGGCAATTCAGGGAATCTAGCGGGACTCGGAGTAGGACCCGGACTGTAACGCATGTCAAGCCCAAGACTCATTCAGAGGCTCATAGTAAGCCACCTTCTAAGAAGAATGAGCCGAAGAAGGATGAGGGGGATAATCACTCCTCCAACCACAGCAGTATTCCTAAGCAAGAAATCAAGCTGAAGCATGATACGCACAGCAAGTCCTGTACGTACAAGTATTTCGTTTCATGCAAACCCAGGGATTTTACTGGGGAAAAAGGAGCAGTTGACTGCATGACATGGATTGATGAGATGGATACAGTTGTTGACATCAGCGGGTGTGCTGATAGGGACGTTGTGAAGTACGTGTCCCAGTCATTCAAGGGAGATGCTCTAGCATGGTGGAAGTCACTCCTACAAGCTGCCGGTAAAGCCGCTCTGTACAGCTTGACATGGGATCAGTTTGTAGCCCTAATCAAAGAGAATTTCTGCCCGCAGCACGAGGTCGAAAGGATTGAGTCGGATTTCGTATCCCTTGTGATGAAGAACCTCGATTGTCAGGCATATCTCACTACATTCAACACCTTATCTCGTTTAGTGCCGTATTTGGTGACCCCGGAACCGCGAAGGATTGCTCGATTTATTGGGGGTCTGGCACCAGAGATCAAAGCGAGCGTTAAGGCATCAAGGCCTACGACATTCAGATCCGTAGCTGATCTATCCCTCTCCCGCACTCAAGATGTAGTCAGATTGAGAGCTATGAAGAGCTCAGAGGAAAACAAGAGGAAACGTGAGGATGACACCTCACGAAGATCTGAGAAACGACACAGAGGGAACAACGACCATAGGAAAGGGTCGGGATTCAAGAAGGGAGATCATCAGTCGGGTGAGAAACCCAAATGCAAGATCTGCAAGAGACACCATTTTGGGAGGTGTCGTTTAGAAGCAAAATCCCAGTCTTCCGAGAAACGATGTGGAATCTGCAAGTCCACAGACCATAAGGCATTGGATTGCAAGAGGATGAAGGATGCAACTTGTTTTGGTTGCAACGAGAAAGGGCATATCCGGCCAAATTGCCCAAAGAATGCGAAGAAGGTTGATTGTTGATGCGTGTCAGTGTGTATATATTTTATATATATATTTAAGCCCTTTTTACACTTTTAGCCAAGTTTTAAATTTATAAAACACGATATTCGCTAACACTAAACACACATATGGGCAAGTGCACCCATCGTGGACGTAGTATAGTGTTGGTAAGATACCGAGGTCGTCCAAGGACACAAGAGCTTTTAATACCGGTTTATCCTCAACGTCTAATCAAATCAAAAAGTTAGAAAAATGTTTTAAACTAAGAAAAATAAAAACTAACTAAATGCTGAAAAATAAAAATAAAATAAAAACAGATAGACAAGATGAATCACTTGGATCCGACACGTGTATTAGTATAACCTTTGATTATTTTCGCACTTTTGCACTTGTTTAAGAGATTATCTTAGTTATTGTAGTAGGCCCCTCTTTTGAAGGCGAAGTTACCCTCAACCCAGTAGTTTGAGTCAGCAAGGATACAATCCTAAAGGGTCGGATTATTGAAAGATAATGAATTAAGTTATTAATGCAAATTGTGGTAGGCCCCGCTTCTGGCGGTGACGTTACCCTCGGCTAAGTAGTCTGAGTCAGCAGGGATACAGTCCTAAATAGCCGGGTTATAGTATTAATAGTAGTTAACTTATGAGGGGGTCAAAGAGTTTGGATCCCCGCCATCCAATACCTATGGGCATTGAAGGAGATCCTACTAAATTTGACCCAGGTCCCAAGCAGGACCTCTAAACGCTGAACAAGGGCAAGACCTTTACCAAACTGTTCCCTTAACCACCGACCAGGTAGCCAACATACCTCCATATAGACCGTGGAGATATGAATGGTGAAAATCTTTTATTTTATATAGACAGTAAAATAATGCCAAGACACCACGGACAAACGATAAGGAAAGATCACCTTCAACATAAGTAACTAGTTATTAAAGTCATTAATACAAAACCAAATAAAAAGTGCAAAAGATTAAAAATAAAAAGTATTATACTAAACACTTGTCTTCACCAAGTGATGTAAGAGACTTAGGCAAACATGGCCTTGATTGTCAAGAACTCTTACGATCAATCTTGGATCCCGAGACGACTCACACACTCTACGACGGACAATGGATGATGGTGGTGGATGATGGTGTTATGGTGGTGGTGGGTGGTGGATGAGGTGTGAGAGAGGTGGTGTGCCAAGGGATGAGAGAGAATGAAGCCAAGCTCCTCTATTTATAGGCTGAACAGAAGGCTGGACACGGCCCCGTGTCCGCTGCACACGGCCCCGTGCCCGCTTGACACTCTCTCTCCTCATTAATTGTAATTGCGAATTACAATTAATGCGCCTGCTGTACTTTCACCACGCCCCCGTGCCCGCTGGACACGGCCCCGTGGTGGGCAATGGAAGCTTCTATTGTTTGTCTTTTATGCTGCTTCCTGGGCACGCCCCTGTGTTCGCTGGACACGGGGCGTGTTCAGACTCTGTTTCTTCTCCTTTGCCTTGGGAGGTGCCGTTGAGGGTCCGGGCAGTCCACTTTTGTTCCTTTTCTTGTATTTTATGGTAGAATTAGTTGTCTTTTTGCTTCTTTTGTGATTTTGAGCTCATTTCATCCTGAAAATACAAAAGGAAGACAAAAACACTCTTTTTCCAACATTAGTACTTAAAAAGGGTTAGTTTTATGCCTTAATTGATGTGATTTATATGTTGCATTTTACACACATCAAATACCCCCACACTTGAACTTTTGCTTGTCCTCAAGCAAAACTCTTTAAATGTGGCTTACACTCCCAAATGGAATAGGTAGAAGAGAAGTTTTTTTAGCTTGTCCTAGAGTGTCGGGAATCCAAGGTTTTCATAGGTTTTATTTTTATTTATTTACAATCCTATTCGTTATGATTTATTTTGAACTTTTCATAAGATGAATTACTTATTTGGGCATAGCATGCCTTATTAAAATTCCATTTATATACAAGTTCACATACCTCACGGGAGATCACTCAACACTCGGCCGAAGGTGTATATTTTAGTGAATCACTCGAGAGCGGCACGGAACTTATGTCTTCCATAGGCTTGCCAAGCAATCAATCCTCCTCCTTTTTAACTTTTTACCTTTGTAAATATCAAGAGGACTTTTTGGGTGAAGGCTTGGGTTTAAAGGTGGGTGGTTGGTTAGTGGTTAGTAAAAAGGGCGAAAATCGTAACAAGCGTCGGTTTTCGTGAAGTACCTTGTTTTTAGTGACTTTTTATTTTGAAGTATTTCTCCAAACAAGCTTTTATAGCTTTTGTTTGTTTTTGACTTCATCATTTTTTTTTTTGATCGTCACATAAAAAGGTGAGTTTACGAAAAAGCGAACTTGTTACTAAAATAAAAAAAAATAAAAAGGTTTTTGGTGGGTAAAAAGGGTTTTGGGGTAATGAAATGAAAAGGTTTAGGCTCGAAGGGGCTATCTAGGGGGATTTTGGGTAGTAAAAAAAATGAAAAATAATGGTTTTGAAAGAAAAATGGTTAGTCCTAATGCCTCCATCATTTACTTACTTGGGTTTAAGTTGGTAAGGACCGGGAATGTATCGTCGTGGCAAGTTCTAGATTTGTAAGGACCGAGCGGCTATTCACACAAGAAACGAAAAATGAGCATTTAATCTAAATATGTGTATTTTTATGCTCAATAAAGGCTCAAAACTCACTTTTGTGGGAATGGGTTTTTAATGTGACCAAGCATATATAATCGAATTTTAAACTAGACTTGTTATACCGTTTCATAATTTTCTTATGTTGGTTCCTTTTTTTATCACGACGCTATCGGTTGTAAACTTGTAAAAATATAACCTTTTTAGAACTTGTTATTCCCAACTTAAACTAAGACAAGTAAATAAATAAAAAAATGAAAAAGTTTTTGAAAAAATTTGGGGTGTTTAGCGGTTCCAATAGAGTTTTGTGTAAGGCTTGTGTTTAGGATTTTGCAAAATTTCAAGGTTTTAGCATCCCCCCCACACTTAAATTACACATTGTCCTCAATGTGTCCAAAAATAATGTTTTTGGTTGATTAGAATGTATAAAAGTGGGTTAAAAAGCAAAGATTTATGTTACTGGCATCCTGGACACGGCCCCGTGTTCACCGGGCACGGCCCCGTGGTCAAGTGCCAGTAACAAAAATTACAGAATTGAAACAGAAGCCTGGACACGGGGGCGTGTCCGCTGAACACGGCCCGTGTCCAGTTACCTGAACTGGGTGATTTTCTGCAGGGGCTCAGCACGGGGCCGTGTTGGTTGGGCACGGCCCGTGTTGAGCCTTCTGTGATGGAGATTTTTGTCGGTTGCTCTGTTCTTCGTGCATGGTTCCATTTTTCTCGTTCCCTTTTTCATCCATTACCACCATGAGTGTGTTTTATTCTCACGTCAACCATCAATCATAAAAACCATCATAGCATTGCAAATCATAGAGAAACATTACATAAAGATAAAAATTACATAAATATTAAACTTATGGAGTTCTAGCCCTATGTTTTATTTTAATTTAGCATAATTTCCAAGAAGCTACTAGTCTTGGTTAGATAAGGCTTTGTAGAACTCCTCCCTTCGGGTGCGGTTCTCCTCATATGTCGGCAAGCCACTCCTCTAACTCCCTTGGAAGGAGAAAAGAGGGCTCGTTTGCATTGGTTTGAGGAGTTTCGACTTCCGCTGGAACTTCTTGTGGGTTTTCCATAGGAGGTTCTGCGGGAAAGTCTTCCCACCCGGTAGGGTTGTTAACACCGAGTGCCAAGTTCCAGTCTTGTTGTGGAAGGACTGGTTCCATAGGGGGTGCCACCAAAATGTTTAACCTTTGGTGCAAAAGGTTAATCTCTTGGAAGCTGCTTTCAAGTCCCATTGTAAGATCGTTAATACGGTCAATGAGGACCTCCTCTACTGACGTCATTTCGTCGAGAGCTTCCCTTAGCGCTATCACGTAGTGCACAAGTGTAGCTTCAACGGAGGGCCTCCTTCCCCTTCGGCTGTTTGATGAATGAACGGATGATGTTTCGCTGTTTTCACTCGCCATTCTACGAAAAATAAACCAAAAGCAGTTTATATGACGAAACAGTTTCTGGACACGGCCCCGTGCTCATTGAGCACGGCCCCGTGTTCATCTTTCTGCAGAACTTTGGAGCAAGGAATCTTTGGTTTTTAAGTTATTTTCTGAGTTTATGCAAGCTTTTTGACAGTAAATAACTTTAAACAATGTTACATAACATGTTTTTACCAAGATTCTATGATCAAAACTCATTGTTCCCTACCACAAAGATTGAAAATTCAAACTTTTCATGGTAGTTCTTGAAGAAAGATGAAGAAGAAGGAAATGTCTAGAAGAGGAAAGGACAAGATGGGTTGTTGGAAACTTCTTTTAGACTTACCTAGGATTGTTTGAGAGAAGATTCCTTCAAATCTCTGTCCCCAAGTTGGTCCAAATGTGCAGGATTTTTGGCTGCATTTATAGAAAACGACAGCCTGCTGGACACGGCCCCGTGTCCGCTGGACACGGCCCCGTGTGCAGATGAAATTCTGACACAGTTTGTCCGTATTCTGACGTTCTGATCAGAGGGGAATCTTTTGGTGGACACGGGGGCGTGTTGGCCGGGCACGGCCCCGTGTCGGAAAGCTGTCTTATGAAGTTTTGTCTTTACTAAGGAGCTAATCTATATCGGGTGGCTCTTGACTTGTTGGAACAACCCCAAAGTGCCTAAGATACCTTAATTGTCCTATACTAAGGCGAGAACGCAAGAGGTTGTCGGTGAGGGTAATTCCTATTTTCATTCTAGGTGGACAAGTCCAACCCTTTCCCGGGCTCTCGTTAAAGAAGGTGTATGCCGAATCGCTCAGGTCTATGTATGCATCGAACGAAGTCGATGGGGAGTCCTTCACGGCACAATCGGCACAGGGACGACTATCGCCCGCGTCTTTTCTAGGTAAGAAGGTATTTTCGGGAGCAACGAGGTTGTCGGAATGCGGTTCCAACATTTCCTCATGGTTATCATCTTGGGATGGATCTAAAAAATCCTTCCTAAGTTCTTTTGACCAATTGAGAAGTAGTTCTTCTAGTTGAAATAACTCATCAAGGAGCATTTCTCCTAGAATATCTGGCTGGGCGCATTCGAGGGAGAAATAGTGCTTATTTTTACTTTCGCCCCTCTTAAGGTTACAAGGAATCGGTGGGTCTATATAGTGGGGCCTATAAGTGAGGAAAAAACATTTTAATTCCTCATGTTCGCCTCCACAAATTCGACACCACAAACCATAAGAGTGCCGAAAGTAAAAAGAATTACTATCACTCATGTTTGTGTCAGAAATTACCAACCGCCGGGATCTAACGGTTCTGTTTTCAGCAACTGAATCTTGGGCACGGGGGCGTGTTGAGTGGACACGGCCCCGTGTTCAGCCTACTGTCTGACTTAAAACAGGATTGCCAGTTCCAATGATTGAGCACGGGGCGTGTTCAGCGGGCACGGCCCCGTGTTGAGCTCTGCAGAAGCTAAAAATCTAAAAAAAAAACCCTAAAAAATTAAAGAAAAATAAAAATATGATTAGGCCGTTGATTCCTAACTTTCTTAAAATCCTTGTGTCCCCGGCAACGGCGCCAAAAACTTGATGCGTGTCAGTGTGTATATATTTTATATATATATTTAAGCCCTTTTTACACTTTTAGCCAAGTTTTAAATTTATAAAACACGATATTCACTAACACTAAACACACATATGGGCAAGTGCACCCATCGTGGAGGTAGTATAGTGTTGGTAAGATACCGAGGTCGTCCAAGGACACAAGAGCTTTTAATACCGGTTTATCCTCAACGTCTAATCAAATCAAAAAGTTAGAAAAATGTTTTAAACTAAGAAAAATAAAAAGTAACTAAATGCTGAAAAATAAAAATAAAATAAAAACAGATAGACAAGATGAATCACTTGGATCCGACACGTGTATTAGTATAACCTTTGATTATTTTCGCACTTTTGCACTTGTTTAAGAGATTATCTTAGTTATTGTAGTAGGCCCCTCTTTTGAAGGCGACGTTACCCTCAACCCAGTAGTTTGAGTCAGCAAGGATACAATCCTAAAGGGTCGGATTATTGAAAGATAATGAATTAAGTTATTAATGCAAATTGTGGTAGGCCCCGCTTCTGGCGGTGACGTTACCCTCGGCTAAGTAGTCTGAGTCAGCAGGGATACAGTCCTAAATAGCCGGGTTATAGTATTAATAGTAGTTAACTTATGAGGGGGTCAAAGAGTTTGGATCCCCGCCATCCAATACCTATGGGCATTGAAGGAGATCCTACTAAATTTGACCCAGGTCCCAAGCAGGACCTCTAAACGCTGAACAAGGGCAAGACCTTTACCAAACCGTTCCCTTAACCCCCGACCAGGTAGCCAACATACCTCCATATAGACCGTGGAGATATGAATGGTGAAAATCTTTTATTTTATATAGACAGTAAAATAATGCCAAGACACCACGGACAAACGATAAGGAAAGATCACCTTCAACATAAGTAACTAGTTATTAAAGTCATTAATACAAAACCAAATAAAAAGTGCAAAAGATTAAAAATAAAAAGTATTATACTAAACACTTGTCTTCACCAAGTGATGTAAGAGACTTAGGCAAACATGGCCTTGATTGTCAAGAACTCTTACGATCAATCTTGGATCCCGAGACGACTCACACACTCTACGACGGACAATGGATGATGGTGGTGGATGATGGTGTTATGGTGGTGGTGGGTGGTGGATGAGGTGTGAGAGAGGTGGTGTGCCAAGGGATGAGAGAGAATGAAGCCAAGCTGTCACACCCCCAATTTCCACGTGTCACCGGTGGGCCCGGTGTGGGGTACAGTGACGTAGTTGGCATCGTCATAGACAATCAACACAATATAGTAATGCACAGCGGAAGCAGAATAGAAACATTTCAACTTTTAAATAAAGTGTAATAATAAATATCACAGTAGTTGAAATGGATCCACAGGTGGATCAAATAAAAATAGAAATAAATAGTTCAACAGATAAATGTCGTCCGAGTTTGCGAGACTATTGTGGACGCTCTCTAGGAAACAGCCAGCCTATTTCCGTATAGTACCTGCACTTAATCTTTTGGGAAAAATACGTCAGTTTACACTGGTAAATACAAATCGACCGACTCATTTTGAAAATGATTTAAAATTTATTTAAATGCACAAGGCATAAATATTTTTATTAACTTGGGATAATCATTTAATATGAACTTGTGAACGAATTACATGCACTTATATCTCTGGTGGCCCGGGATCTACTGTCCGGGCTAGAGATTTAATTGACACACCACATCAAAGAGTTATACACGACGGGTGTACGCCTACACCCCGTGCTCTGGTCGTGGCCATCTCGTAAGATAATGCCAAGGATATCCGGGACATGGTCAACAACCCCCCAAAGCCTTTAAGTAAGACAAAACTGTTTAAACGAAATCACACAAGCTATTCAAGACTGAACACCCGTAGGGAGCAGGACTTGTGCGCCCGATCAAGCGGTATTTTAAATACCGTACCCCAAGCCCGTATAGGGAAAATAAGTCAAAATGTATTTACCTGAGCAAGTATAAGTCACAAACGATAAGTGGTGGTAGCTTTTACCGGGCTTCCTAATCTGGAACAAAGGTTTATAATTAACCTATTAGATTCCTAACGGCCTTTTATTTAAGCTTAAGCTTTGACCGGTTAGTTTTAGGAATGATACGGTTTACGCACGATTAAGCGAAAGACCGGATAGAATGTGATTTAGACCCGACAAGTTCAAATACTTGTATAATATGGGTATACTAAATACATTCTGGATTTTGAAGTAAAAACGATATTGTTTGACCCGTTTCGGTCAATTTACGCAAACTAGTTACGTAAACCGAACCGAACGCGATGAGGGCGATACGGGTAGCCAAAAGATTCAAATGCAAGTTTCCTGAAGTAATATGCTTAGAATATGATATTATATCAGTAAGTTATGTCCTATATTGCCCGGGATAATTTTAAACTCAATTTATGCCTTAGAAGGGCATTTTGGTCATTTAAAAGATAATAAAAGGGTAAAATTAGAAATCTGAGTTGCGGGTCTGGTTCATACAGTAAATATACTTAATATAACATATTATATCAGTAGGGTATGACCCATATACCAAATATATCATTTAAAACCAAACTATGCACTGTAGGGGTAATTTAGTAATTTCACAAGGGCTAAAAATGCCAAAACTGGAAATCTGAGTTCAAAATATCATACTTACTGTTATTATATGAAAATATGTGATTTACATCAGTAGGTATAAGTCTTGTAGGTATAAAACAAGTACAACGCTTACTATGCGCTTAAAACGCTAAAAATACGATTTAAGGGCGTTTTCGGGTTTTCACAGTAAATCTGAGATTTTTATATTTCCAGAAGTCTTATAATAATTTATTCATCATACAAAATCAGTAGAAAAAGGTTTCGGGTCAAAAGGATGTGTAAAACTCATTTTATGGCGAAAACGGTCAAAACCGACATAAACCGAAATGGCTAGGTGATCTAGGATCCGTTCAGCCAAAAATTACTTAAAAATCATCAAAATTCCCAGAATATTATATATAATCAGTTGGTAAAAAGTTTTGTACCAAAACGTGGCCAAAAACGGGTTCTACGCAAAAAGGACCGTTTATGTAAATTTATAACATAGTTTACGCTAATGGCCATAACTCACAATCTGGACCACCAACTGATCCGAAACTTTCGGTGCAAGTTTATATAATAAAAATAAAGATTTCCATCCTTTCACTTTTCCAAAAATCCCGTTTTAAATCAAAAAGGGCAAAATAGTCAACTTTATGCATAAACCGGAAACAAGCATTCGAATAGGCTAAACATAGACTCAATCAAGGAAAATTCCAGAAAGTTTAACTAAAATAAAAATAGTCAAAAATGCTATCCAATACAGATCTTGTACATGCATGTATGAATCCGAATCGATAGTCTACGAAATAATCGTTTTACAAGACTTTCGGTTCCGATTCGTGGCTATACTATAGAGTGTCGAGTTGATGATGATTAAAACACATTTATATATATGTTACAAGTTATTTTCAATGATCAATCAGGTTGCATGTCATCTATATCATTAATCATGTCATTTTTCGCAAAAATCACTTCTGTTGACTTTTTAAAATTTGGTTTGACTCGACATTAAGCATGCATGTAGTGGGAATCAGTTAGTACCCTTTAGAGGGTTTGTTTCCCACATAAATACCAATCTATAACAAGTTTCAATTCGAGAAATTTCTGAAAGAAATTCGTTTAATCAGAAAGTCAAAGGTTATGAACACCCAGTTTGACTTTTACTAATTAACACAACATGAATGGATTAAATAACGAATTGAAGGCTTACAATAGTCCTATAGATGTTATATGATCACTAGGAGTCGGCCTTGATCTTCAGAAATGCTCCAGAAAAGCTTTGAGAGCTCTTGCAAGTCTTGGTGTTCTTGGTTACTAGTGTAAATGATCAAGAATGAGCCAAATTCGGATTTAAAGCTGAATATTTGAGGTTTACTGTTGATGTAGGCTTGCATGTAATGTTATTGGTGCAAGAGGAGGCAAGTCCAGCTGTTAGCAACTCAAAATCGGACTCAAATATGACCCAAACACGATTTCTGTCGCTGGGCAACCCACGCGGCCCGCTTGGGCAATCCCAGGCGGGTCGCCTGGCCTCTGGTTCAGCCAAACAACTTTCGTGTATTGACAGAATTGGTCCCTGAGCTTGAACGTGATGTTTCGGCTACTTTTCTCGACCCGTAAACCCCCAATCTTGGTTTTTATGAACCTTAGGACTTTTACCAACATGGTAATGCCCTCGGATAATTTTGCGCTCAACCGAAAAGTCCTGAATTCGACGTTGACGCTTCTAGTCCCTTAAGTACGGTTTTGGCCATAACTTTCTCATACGTTGACGAAACTTCATGAAATTTTTACCACATATTCTAGTGAGTATATTTTAGCTATACAAAGCTTCGGGTCTGCCAAAAGTTCACTCAGAGGTATAAATTGAACATGTTGACACTTTTGGCCCCTATAGTTTACAATACTTCACTTTAGTGCAATTTCCGCGTCGTATGATCCATGAACCATCCGTTAAAGGTTATAAACATTATGTAGGGTTATCATAGAGTCTATTTATCCATTGTTGACACTTTGGACCCTTACGTTCCATAGTTTTCACTGTTTGTCACTTTTAGTCCCTCTAAAGTATGTTTTCACATAACGGAACCTTATGACACGTGTCAAGACATTATTGGACGAAATTTTTCGAGGTGTTACATCCTCACCCCCTTAAAAGAAATCTCGACCCCGAGATTTATTCAAACAAATGGGGATATTTTTCTTTCATCGTGGATTCCACTTCCCACGTGTATTCGGGTCCTCTACGGGCATCCCACTTGACCTTAACAATAGGCACGTGCTTCCTTCGAAGCTTCTTTACCTGTCGATCCTCAATCGACAAAGGTTTTTCCACAAATTTTAGACTTTCGTCTATGTGTATATCTGTATGCGGTATAACCAGTGAATCGTCAGCGAAACACTTCTTCAAATTACAGATATGAAACACATTATGAATGGCACTAAGCTCTTCAGGCAAGTTTAACTTGTAAGCGACTGCCCCGACACGTTCGATTATCTCGAAAGGTCCTATATATCTCGGGCTTAGCTTGCCTTTCTTTCCAAATCGCATTACACCTTTCCAAGGTGATACCTTAAGCAACACTTTTTCACCTACATCAAAGTGAAAATCTTTGCGCTTAGGATCCGCATAACTTTTCTGCCTATCCCTGGCAGCTTTCAAACGATCACGGATCTGAACGATCTTGTCTGTCGTCTCAAAGACGATGTCTGGTCCAGACAACTGGACATCTCCAACTTCTGCCCAACAAATGGGTGATCTACACTTCCTACCGTATAGGGCCTCAAAAGGCGCAGCCTTTATGCTGGAATGGTAGCTATTGTTGTAGGAGAATTCAATCAGTGGTAGGTGCTTATCCCAACTACCACCTAAGTCGATCGCACATGCGCGAAGCATGTCTTCCAAGGTCTGAATAGTACGCTCACTCTGACCATCAGTCTGAGGATGGTAAGCCGTACTAAAATTCAAACGAGTGCCCAACGACTGTTGGAAACTTCTCCAAAAATGTGACGTATATCTAGTATCTCTATCAGAGATAATAGATATAGGTATACCATGTAGCGCTACTATCTTATCGACGTATAATTGAGCTAACATATCTGAGCTATACGTCTCTTTGATGGGTAGAAAATGAGCTGACTTAGTCAGTCTGTCAACTATGACCCATATGGTATCATTTCCCTTTTTCGTTTTTGGCAACTTGGTGATAAAATCCATTGTCACCATTTCCCACTTCCATTTGGGAATTTCAGGTTGTTGAAGCAAACCTGACGGTTTCTGATGCTCAGCCTTGACTTGCGCACAAGTCAAACATTTGGCCACATACTCGGCCACGGACTTTTTCAAACCAATCCACCAGTAGTTTGATTTCAAATCCTGGTACATCTTATCAGCTCCAGGATGAACTGAGTATTTAGAGCTGTGGGCTTCCTGAAGGATAGCATCCCGAAGTCCTCCATATACCGGAACCCATATTCGTCCGTTTAGACGTAGCATTCCATCTTTGTCGTGGGATAACTGCTCCTCAGTTACTCCCAACTTTTCCGCAGGATAGTTAGCTTCCAGCACAGCTTCCTTCTGTGCAGCTAACACCCTTTCATTCAAATTATTCCTTATCTCAATGCGCTTGGCATTGATTCTGATCGGTTTAACCCTTTCCTTTCTGCTTAAGGCGTCGGCAACCACATTTGCCTTGCCTGGATGGTATCGTATCTCGCAATCATAGTCATTGAGAGTTTCCATCCATCGCCTTTGACGCATGTTCAATTCCTTCTGATTGAACAGATGCTGAAGACTCTTGTGATCCGAATAAATTATACACTTGGTTCCATACAAGTAGTGTCTCCATAGCTTCAATGCAAATACAACCGCACCCAATTCCAAATCGTGGGTGGTGTAGTTCTTTTCGTGCACTTTGAGCTGCCGAGAAGCGTAGGCAATGACTTTGCCTTTCTGCATGAGTACGCAACCCATGCCAGTATGTGATGCATCACAATACACCACAAATTCATCTATTCCATCAGGCAATGTCAATACTGGCGCATTGCTCAGCTTCTGCTTCAGAATATCAAAGGATTCCTGCTGCTTAGGGCCCCAATCAAACTTAATCTTCTTACGGGTCAATGAAGTTAGGGGCGCAGCAATCCTTGAGAAGTTCTCGATGAATCTCCTATAATATCCTGCCAATCCGAGGAAACTGCGAATCTCGGTAGGAGTCTTCGGCTCCTGCCAATTCATGACTGCTTCTACTTTAGCGGGATCTACTTGGATACCACGCTCACTTACAACATGTCCAAGGAATTGGACTTCTCGAAGCCAAAATTCACACTTCGAGAATTTGGCATAAAGCTTCTCTTGATTCAGAAGTTTGAGAATACAACGAAGGTGTTTCTCATGATCAGCTTGGCTCTTTGAGTAGATAAGAATGTCATCAATAAAGACGATGACGAACTTATCTAAATAAGGTTTGCAGACGCGATTCATGAGATCCATGAACGCGGCTGGTGCATTAGTGAGCCCAAACGGCATCACTAGGAACTCGTAATGTCCATAACGAGTCCTAAACGCGGTCTTGTGCACGTCTTCATCCTTGACCTTCAACTGATGATATCCTGACCTTAGGTCAATCTTGGAGAAGTAACTTGCTCCTTGTAACTGATCGAACAGATCGTCGATCCTGGGTAACGGATATCTATTCTTGATAGTGACCTTATTCAGCTCACGATAATCGATGCACAGACGCATCGAACCATCCTTCTTTTTAACGAACAAGATTGGCGCTCCCCAAGGAGATGAGCTAGGTCTAATAAAACCTTTAGCTAATAGATCATCCAACTGCGTCCTCAACTCCATCATCTCCGTTGGTGCCAATCTGTATGGTGCTCTCGCTACAGGTGCAGTGCCTGGAATGATATCTATCCGAAACTCTACTTGCCTATCCGGTGGCAAACCGGGTAGTTCTTCAGGAAACACTTCAGGATATTCCGAGATAACAGGGATATCCTCAATCTTCGGCTTTGGCTCATCTATGGTAACTTGTGCCATATAAATGACACAACCCTTCTGCATGCATCTGGATGCCTTGAGCATGGACACTTGCTTGGGCAATCCATGTTGGGTATCTCCTTGAATAGTAAGTGACTCACCGGACGGAGTCTTAACTATTACTTGCTTTCTGTTGCACAGAATCTGGGCTTGGTTACTCGACAACCAATCCATGCCTATTACTATGTCGAATCCAGTTAACTTAAAGGGAAGCAAGGATAGCGGAAAAGAATGATTCCTAATGGATATAGCACACCCATCTAGAACAGTCGAGGCGGTTTCTAAGGTTCCATCGGCTAATTCCACCTCATATTTCACACTTAAGGATTTAACAGGAAGGTTCAACAGTTTACAAAACTTATTATCTACGAACGACTTATCAGCCCCCGAATCAAACAAAACTCTAGCAAAAATATCGTTTACAAGAAACGTACCGGTAATGACGTTATCATCAAGGACTGCTTCCTTTGCGTCCATTTTGAAGACTCTCGCGTTAGTCTTCTTCCCTTCCTCGGCCTTCTTCGCAAACTTTGGACAGTTGGGCCGAATGTGACCTTTTTCGTTGCAACCAAAACACGTTGCATCCTTCATCTTCTTGCAATCCACAGCCTTATGATCTGTGGACTTGCAGATTCCACATCGCTTCTCCGAAGACTGGGATTTTGTTTCAAACCGACACCTCCCAAAGTGGTGTCTCCTACAAAACTTGCATCTGGGTTTTTCACCCGACTGATGATCGCTTTTCCTAGACCCCGACCCTTTCCTGTGGTCGTTGTTCCCTCTATGTCGCTTTTCAGATCTTCGTGAGGTGTCCTCCTCACGTTTCCGTTTGTTCTCCTCAGAGCTCTTCATGGCTCTCAATCTAACCGCATCCTGAGTGAGGGAGAGGGATAGATCTGCTACAGATCTAAATGTAGTGGGTCTTGATGCTTTGACGCTGGCTTTAATCTCCGGTGCCAGACCCCCAATGAATCGAGCAATCCTACGTGGCTCCGGGGTCACCAAGTAAGGCACTAAACGAGACAGCGTGTTGAACGTAGTAAGATACGTTTGACAATCGAGGTTCTTCCTGACTAAGGATACGAAATCCGATTCAATTCGCTCGACCTCGTGCTGCGGACAGAAGTTTTCTTTAATCAGGGCCACAAACTGTTCCCATGACAAGCCGTACAGTGTGGCCTTACCGGCAGCTTGTAGGAGTGACCTCCACCATGCTAACGCATCTCCTTTGAATGACTGGGACACGTACTTAACGACGTCCCTATCAGCACACCCGCTGATATCAACTACAGTGTCCATCTCGTCGATCCACGTCATACAATCGACGGCTCCCTTTTCCCCAGTGAAATCTCTGGGCTTGCAGGATACAAAATATTTGTACGTACAGGACCTGCTGTACGTGTCACGTTTCAGCTCAATCTCCTGCTTCGGGACGCTGCTGTGGTTGGAGGAATGATTATCATCCTCAACTTTCTTTGGCTCACTCTTTTTAGGCGGCGGCTTACTATGAGCCCCAGAATGAGTCTTAGCCTTGACATGCGTCACTGAGCGGGTTCTACTCTGAGTACCACTAGATTCTTTGAACTGCCTATCCATAGCCTTGGCGACAGCATTATCAATCAGTGCTTGCAATTCTGCACCGGTAACGTGAATCTTTGCATTATCTGAGCGTTCCCCAGAATGACTGTTGGTTTCTTCCGATTTGGCCATCGTAGCTTTAAGCTACAATAAAGGACAAGGTCTTATTTAGAACCTAACAGTATTATCGTTCTAGACGATTTATTAACCATGGTATCAAAAACCTTAGCAGTTAATTTAGTAAGTTTCATTCAGGCTCTTATTAGCAATCAAGGAATGAAAATATATATATTGGCACCATAGGCCTAGTCACAAGGACAATCACTAAATTATAAATTTAGATTTTTATAGGACTATAAATTGTATAATTAAACAAATAATCCTTCACTAGACAGAGAGTCATAAACCACAACTGTCATTATATAACATAGTTATAACCCGTAGGTATCAAGCCATTAATAGACTTGTGTACAGATATAATCTGTAGATATTTCTTTTCTTGGCAGGGAGTTATAAACCACAACTGCCACTATATGACATAGTCATAACCCGTAGGTATCAAGTCATTAATAGACTTGTATACAGATAAAATCTGTAGATAATTTATTAAAAAGGGTGGCTTGTGTGATTTTACAGATCACGCTTGGCCAGGAATGTTAACATGTTCTCAGATGTTAACAGGGAGTTGAATCCTTTCAACCAGGTTTTACCATCAGGGCCAGGCCTGTCAATAAGGCATTCAAGCTAGGTTATACCTTACTAAGATTCTTATAAAATGGCAAATCAAATAAAAATTGATATTTTCCATTATTTTAATATTACTCATGCATATAAATAAAATGATAAATTCAAATTAACCATTTAAATTTTCCAATAAAATACCAGTACATAATTGCCCTAAACGGGACTTTGAAATAACATAACTAGCATGAATGACATGCCCGCGCAGGGGCTAAACAAGTACAACAATAACAAAATAAAATAAAACAAACCCACGCAGGGGTTAACAGGATAACATACCCACACAGGGGTAGAGAAAAAAATAGATATACCCACGCAGGGGTAGAGTACTGGAATAAATGTCCACGCAGGGACATGAGTACATGAAATGATAATCGAAGGATTCAACGATCCTTCTTGCTCTTACCCTTGAGCAAATCGAATACCTTCTTAAACAAGCCACTGGTGCGTCGGCGATCCTCTCGCATATTGTGCTGAAACTCGCGTCGCATGCTATCAATCCCCTGCAGGATCTCCTGAACCTGCGGCGGCGACATCATAGGCGCCGGTGGTGGTGGCTGGTAGTGCTGCGGCTGCGGCGGCTGGTAAGACTGCGGCTGTGGTGGCTGCTGGTAACCCGGAGGGTAACCAAAAGTAGATGGGCCGGCAGCCCAAGGGTCTCCAAGTGGACCACTATGTGGGAGTGAGCTGTAGTTGACAGCTTGCCAATAAGGGTCTCCCGTGTAGTCATAACCCTGAGGGAATACCTGCTCGAACGGGTTGAACTGAGCGGCACTAGCATAAGCCGGAATCGGCTCTTCAAAATTCTGCGGCGGCAGAGGCGGGATCGGAACAGAAGTAACCTCCGATACGGGATGCTGAGACTCCCCTGTCTCAGACTCCCCTGGTAGCGACGTGTAGCGGCTGCTACTAACACGTGGAGGGGTGCCTATGCGAATCCCTCCGCGCGTAGACATGCGCGCATTCCTCCTAGGCCTCTGGGGCGGAGGAGGTAAAACTGGCGGCGGCGGTGGTGACGGAGTGATCACGTCACGCCACAGGGCCTCAGATAGGTCCTGCGGTAGAGGCGGCTGCTGCTGGAGCTGCTGCTGCTGCGAGTGGTGCTGTGAGTGCACCGGCGAACCATGGAGCGATTGAAGCATCGGAGTACCATGGAGTGATTGAAGCATAGGAGAGTTGTGGCTAGGGGTGAAGTACCAATCATGTTGCTTGAACCTCTCCTGGAAGCTGTCCACACCATTAAATGGTGATCCTGTGTATGGCGACCCATCCGATATCTCAATCGGGTGGTTTGGTGTGCCTGATGGTGGGAGCGAAGGGTCCGTCTCCTCGTCTACGTCCATCTCGTGACCACCAGGAAAGTGGTCCTCCTGTCCAAGTGGGTTATGGCCCACTGGCTCCTCCACATAAGTATTAGGGTTATACAAACCCTGGTAGGCTGGCGCTAGGTGCTGGTGTGGTGACTGGTGCAACGGTATGTATGATCCAAGCGAATCATGGGGCCCGTTCTCCGAATGGGGCCCAAACGAGTGGGGTAATGACGGAGAAGTGCTCGCGGAAACCGAATGCCTAGCCGGCTCGGCAATAGACCTCCAAAGGTCGTTGGCGGCTGAGTGGTGTGTAGCAGATGGGGCCCGCCTATGCGAGGGACCAGCCTCATGATCGTGCGATGTAGGAAATCCTCCACGACCTCTCATCCTTGGCGGCATCCTGATCCTGTCAAAAGTCAAACAAGTTGCGCAACAAAATATATAAGACAATGCATTAATAAATAAAAATAATTAAACGAAATGTTGAACATTTCCTAAGTTCTTTGTCTAGACTCGAAAATCGAGGAATGTGCAATTGTGTAACTGAGATTAAACACATTAGGATAGTGTTTAATTCACTCAGCGTTGGCTCTGATACCAACCTGTCACACCCCCAATTTCCACGTGTCACCGGTGGGCCCGGTGTGGGGTACAGTGACGTAGTTGGCATCGTCATAGACAATCAACACAATATAGTAATGCACAGCGGAAGCAGAATAGAAACATTTCAACTTTTAAATAAAGTGTAATAATAAATATCACAGTAGTTGAAATGGATCCACAGGTGGATCAAATAAAAATAGAAATAAATAGTTCAACAGATAAATGTCGTCCGAGTTTGCGAGACTATTGTGGACGCTCTCTAGGAAACAGCCAGCCTATTTCCGTATAGTACCTGCACTTAATCTTTTGGGAAAAATACGTCAGTTTACACTGGTAAATACAAATCGACCGACTCATTTTGAAAATGATTTAAAATTTATTTAAATGCACAAGGCATAAATATTTTTATTAACTTGGGATAATCATTTAATATGAACTTGTGAACGAATTACATGCACTTATATCTCTGGTGGCCCGGGATCTACTGTCCGGGCTAGAGATTTAATTGACACACCACATCAAAGAGTTATACACGACGGGTGTACGCCTACACCCCGTGCTCTGGTCGTGGCCATCTCGTAAGATAATGCCAAGGATATCCGGGACATGGTCAACAACCCCCCAAAGCCTTTAAGTAAGACAAAACTGTTTAAACGAAATCACACAAGCTATTCAAGACTGAACACCCGTAGGGAGCAGGACTTGTGCGCCCGATCAAGCGGTATTTTAAATACCGTACCCCAAGCCCGTATAGGGAAAATAAGTCAAAATGTATTTACCTGAGCAAGTATAAGTCACAAACGATAAGTGGTGGTAGCTTTTACCGGGCTTCCTAATCTGGAACAAAGGTTTATAATTAACCTATTAGATTCCTAACGGCCTTTTATTTAAGCTTAAGCTTTGACCGGTTAGTTTTAGGAATGATACGGTTTACGCACGATTAAGCGAAAGACCGGATAGAATGTGATTTAGACCCGACAAGTTCAAATACTTGTATAATATGGGTATACTAAATACATTCTGGATTTTGAAGTAAAAACGATATTGTTTGACCCGTTTCGGTCAATTTACGCAAACTAGTTACGTAAACCGAACCGAACGCGATGAGGGCGATACGGGTAGCCAAAAGATTCAAATGCAAGTTTCCTGAAGTAATATGCTTAGAATATGATATTATATCAGTAAGTTATGTCCTATATTGCCCGGGATAATTTTAAACTCAATTTATGCCTTAGAAGGGCATTTTGGTCATTTAAAAGATAATAAAAGGGTAAAATTAGAAATCTGAGTTGCGGGTCTGGTTCATACAGTAAATATACTTAATATAACATATTATATCAGTAGGGTATGACCCATATACCAAATATATCATTTAAAACCAAACTATGCACTGTAGGGGTAATTTAGTAATTTCACAAGGGCTAAAAATGCCAAAACTGGAAATCTGAGTTCAAAATATCATACTTACTGTTATTATATGAAAATATGTGATTTACATCAGTAGGTATAAGTCTTGTAGGTATAAAACAAGTACAACGCTTACTATGCGCTTAAAACGCTAAAAATACGATTTAAGGGCGTTTTCGGGTTTTCACAGTAAATCTGAGATTTTTATATTTCCAGAAGTCTTATAATAATTTATTCATCATACAAAATCAGTAGAAAAAGGTTTCGGGTCAAAAGGATGTGTAAAACTCATTTTATGGCGAAAACGGTCAAAACCGACATAAACCGAAATGGCTAGGTGATCTAGGATCCGTTCAGCCAAAAATTACTTAAAAATCATCAAAATTCCCAGAATATTATATATAATCAGTTGGTAAAAAGTTTTGTACCAAAACGTGGCCAAAAACGGGTTCTACGCAAAAAGGACCGTTTATGTAAATTTATAACATAGTTTACGCTAATGGCCATAACTCACAATCTGGACCACCAACTGATCCGAAACTTTCGGTGCAAGTTTATATAATAAAAATAAAGATTTCCATCCTTTCACTTTTCCAAAAATCCCGTTTTAAATCAAAAAGGGCAAAATAGTCAACTTTATGCATAAACCGGAAACAAGCATTCGAATAGGCTAAACATAGACTCAATCAAGGAAAATTCCAGAAAGTTTAACTAAAATAAAAATAGTCAAAAATGCTATCCAATACAGATCTTGTACATGCATGTATGAATCCGAATCGATAGTCTACGAAATAATCGTTTTACAAGACTTTCGGTTCCGATTCGTGGCTATACTATAGAGTGTCGAGTTGATGATGATTAAAACACATTTATATATATGTTACAAGTTATTTTCAATGATCAATCAGGTTGCATGTCATCTATATCATTAATCATGTCATTTTTCGCAAAAATCACTTCTGTTGACTTTTTAAAATTTGGTTTGACTCGACATTAAGCATGCATGTAGTGGGAATCAGTTAGTACCCTTTAGAGGGTTTGTTTCCCACATAAATACCAATCTATAACAAGTTTCAATTCGAGAAATTTCTGAAAGAAATTCGTTTAATCAGAAAGTCAAAGGTTATGAACACCCAGTTTGACTTTTACTAATTAACACAACATGAATGGATTAAATAACGAATTGAAGGCTTACAATAGTCCTATAGATGTTATATGATCACTAGGAGTCGGCCTTGATCTTCAGAAATGCTCCAGAAAAGCTTTGAGAGCTCTTGCAAGTCTTGGTGTTCTTGGTTACTAGTGTAAATGATCAAGAATGAGCCAAATTCGGATTTAAAGCTGAATATTTGAGGTTTACTGTTGATGTAGGCTTGCATGTAATGTTATTGGTGCAAGAGGAGGCAAGTCCAGCTGTTAGCAACTCAAAATCGGACTCAAATATGACCCAAACACGATTTCTGTCGCTGGGCAACCCACGCGGCCCGCTTGGGCAATCCCAGGCGGGTCGCCTGGCCTCTGGTTCAGCCAAACAACTTTCGTGTATTGACAGAATTGGTCCCTGAGCTTGAACGTGATGTTTCGGCTACTTTTCTCGACCCGTAAACCCCCAATCTTGGTTTTTATGAACCTTAGGACTTTTACCAACATGGTAATGCCCTCGGATAATTTTGCGCTCAACCGAAAAGTCCTGAATTCGACGTTGACGCTTCTAGTCCCTTAAGTACGGTTTTGGCCATAACTTTCTCATACGTTGACGAAACTTCATGAAATTTTTACCACATATTCTAGTGAGTATATTTTAGCTATACAAAGCTTCGGGTCTGCCAAAAGTTCACTCAGAGGTATAAATTGAACATGTTGACACTTTTGGCCCCTATAGTTTACAATACTTCACTTTAGTGCAATTTCCGCGTCGTATGATCCATGAACCATCCGTTAAAGGTTATAAACATTATGTAGGGTTATCATAGAGTCTATTTATCCATTGTTGACACTTTGGACCCTTACGTTCCATAGTTTTCACTGTTTGTCACTTTTAGTCCCTCTAAAGTATGTTTTCACATAACGGAACCTTATGACACGTGTCAAGACATTATTGGACGAAATTTTTCGAGGTGTTACACAAGCTCCTCTATTTATAGGCTGAACAGAAGGCTGGACACGGCCCCGTGTCCGCTGGACACGGCCCCGTGCCCGCCTGACACTCTCTCTCCTCATTAATTGTAATTGCGAATTACAATTAATGCGCCTGCTGTACTTTCACCACGCCCCCGTGCCCGCTGGACACGGCCCCGTGGTGGGCAATGGAAGCTTCTACTGGTTTGTCTTTTATGCTGCTTCCTGGGCACGCCCCCGTGTTCGCTGGACACGGGGCGTGTTCAGACTCTGTTTCTTCTCCTTTGCCTTGGGAGGTGCCGTTGAGGGTCCGGGCAGTCCACTTTTGTTCCTTTTCTTGTATTTTATGGTAGAATTAGTTGTCTTTTTGCTTCTTTTGTGATTTTGAGCTCATTTCATCCTGAAAATACAAAAGGAAGACAAAAACACTCTTTTTCCAACATTAGTACTTAAAAAGGGTTAGTTTTATGCCTTAATTGATGTGATTTATATGTTGCATTTTACACACATCAATTGTAACAACTGCCACTAAAATCCATAATTAGGATGGTAATTAGCTATTAAGGAAACCCTAATTGAGAAACCCAAGTGATTCCGCATAAACCCTAAAATTTTCGTAACAATCGGAATCAGGATCAGGGCCCCTAAAACTCAGGGGGGGTTAAACCCTAGTGACGTTTATCCTCTAAAACTTGCTGGAGAAGTAAAAATTTCGTTGATTAACAACTCACCAAGGCTAGTTTGGACACGAAAACACCTAGGCTAAGAAATAGACCCGTCGCGCCACGCGACGGGTACACAGGTCTTCTTCGCGTGGCGCGAGGGAGGCCAAATTCCAGCTATAAATAGAGGGCCGTGGGACTTAGTTCTGTGCTTTAATTCGACGTTAAAATTCTAATTGAGCTCTGAGTTATAGCGAATATCGTTCACACAAAACACACATCGATCACGAAGTGCTGCTGCAATCAGGGTAATAACTCGATCGCTATTACGATTCAACGTCCGATCGATTATAACTATCCAACGATAGTCCAGGTGCTGCTCAATTGAGCTTGTACTTTGATTATTCGTCGTGATTTCGACTTGAATATTTGAGTGCTGTTCGAATTCGGACTATGCTCTGTTATTCGTTGTGAATCCGATTGAATTATCGAGTATCGCACTGATTAATCGTTGTGAAGGTTTAATCTCGTGAATTGACGTAACTGCTGTATTAGTTACTAACCTGCCTGTGTGTGCATTGTGTTAAACTAGGTGTAATCAAGGCTAATCAGTAGGCTTATATCTATTGCTCGTTAATCTGCAATGTGAGTCATTCTTCTTTTTAAACTGTTTTCTCACAGTTTGTGAGTAAGTATTACAATACCTCAAGTTATTTTCAAGGTTATAATTACAGGAATTAAGTCTTTGTAATCACCAAATTACAGCTGGTATGTGGGGTATTGTGCACATTACTATTTTATCACTCTATGTGAGTGAATATTACTCTATGTGAGTGATTATTACTCTGTGTGAATAAACCGTCACTATTAGGGCAACGGGACCAATAGTGATATGACCACAGTCACAGATCCGGTCGAGTGACAAATACCCATTCTTGATAATTGGTTGATAGAAACATTGTAATCGCTCTTAATACTGTAAATTTATAACTAACGGGTCGTTTTAGAAAATAGAATGATTCACTCAGTATTTCCCGCTGACAAAACCTTTTTCAAACATGTTTCAGGTGATCTGTGTGATCCAGGAAAAGTGCAGTAAAGCACTATCAAGCTCAGAGAAGTGGCTCAGTGTAAATAAACGAATAAAACATGTTTTGGAAAATAAAGATTTCTGTGTGAAATCAACTTATTGTAAATGATGGGATTTATCCCTTAAACTTTGTGTAACATATTAAACGAGCATTTTTCCGGTGAAAAGATCCTGTTGAAAAAAGACTTCCGCTGTCGCATAAATTAAATACCACGGGTACCACTGAAATCTGCATCGCGGGCCCCGGCTCCGTCCAGGGTGGGTCGGGGGCCGCGACATTGATGATGGAAAGAAGACTAATGCGAGAGTCTTCAGAATGGACGCTAAGGAAGCAGTTCTTGACGATAACGTCATTACAGGTACTTTTCTTGTAAATGATGTTTTTGCTAGAGTTCTATTTGATTCAGGAGCAGATAAATCATTTGTAGATGATAAGTTTTGTAAATTGTTAAACCTTCCTGTTAAAACCTTAAGTGTGAAATATGAGGTGGAACTAGCCGATGGAACCATAGAAACCGCCTCGACTGTTCTAGATGGATGTGTTATATCCATTAGGAATCATTCTTTCCCGTTATCCTTGCTTCCCTTTAAGCTAGCTGGATTCGATATAGTGATAGGCATGGATTGGTTATCGAGTAACCAAGCCCAGATTCTGTGCAACAGAAAGCAAGTAGTAGTGAAGACCCCGTCTGGTGAGTCACTCACTATTCAAGGAGATACCCAGCATGGATTGCCTGAGCAAGTGTCCATGCTCAAGGCATCCAGATGCATGCAGAAGGGATGTGTCATTTATATGGCACAAGTTACCATTGATGAGCCGAAGCCGAAGATTGAAGATATCCCTGTTATCTCAGAATACCCTGAAGTATTCCCTGAAGAACTACCCGGTTTGCCACCGGATAGGCAAGTGGAGTTTCGGATAGACATCATTCCAGGCGCTGCGCCTGTAGCAAGAGCACCATACAGATTGGCACCAACGGAGATGAAGGAATTGAGGACGCAGTTGGATGATTTGTTAGCTAAAGGTTTTATTAGGCCTAGCTCATCTCCTTGGGGAGCGCCAATCTTGTACGTTAAAAAGAAGGATGGATCGATGCGTCTGTGCATCGATTACCGTGAGCTTAACAAGGTCACTATCAAGAATAGGTACCCGTTACCCAGGATCGACGATCTGTTCGATCAGTTGCAAGGAGCAAGCTATTTCTCCAAGATCGACCTGAGGTCAGGTTATCATCAGCTGAAGGTCAAAGACGAAGATGTGCACAAGACAGTGTTTAGGACTCGTTATGGACATTACGAGTTCCTAGTGATGCCGTTTGGGCTCACCAACGCACCAGCCGCATTCATGGATCTCATGAATCGTGTCTGCAAGCCCTATCTAGATAAATTCGTTATCGTCTTTATTGACGACATCCTTATCTACTCGAAGAGCCAAGCTGACCATGAGAAACACCTTCGTTGTATTCTCAAACTTCTGCATCAAGAGAAGCTTTATACCAAATTTTCGAAGTGTGAATTTTGGCTTCGAGAAGTCCAGTTCCTTGGACATGTAGTAAGCGAGCGTGGTATCCAAGTAGATCCCGCTAAAGTAGAAGCAGTCATGAACTGGCAGGAGCCGAAGACTCCTACCGAGATTCGCAGTTTCCTCGGATTGGCAGGATATTATAGGCGATTTATCGAGAACTTTTCAAGAATTGCTGCGCCCCTAACTTCGTTGACTCGTAAGAAGATTAAGTTCGATTGGGGCCCTAAGCAGCAGGAATCCTTCGATATTTTGAAGAAGAAGTTGAGCAATGCTCCAGTGTTGACATTGCCCGATGGCGTAGAAGAATTTGTGGTGTACTGTGATGCGTCACACACTGGCATGGGCTGTGTACTCATGCAGAAAGGCAAAGTCATTGCCTACGCTTCTCGACAGCTAAAGGTGCACGAGAAGAACTACACCACCCACGATTTGGAATTGGGTGCGGTCGTATTTGCTTTAAAGCTATGGAGACATTACTTGTATGGAACCAAGTGTATAATATATTCAGATCACAAGAGTCTTCAGCATCTGTTCAATCAGAAGGAATTGAACATGCGTCAAAGGCGATGGATGGAAACTTTAAATGATTATGACTGCGAGATAAGATACCATCCAGGCAAGGCAAATGTAGTTGCCGACGCCTTAAGCAGAAAGGAAAGGGTGAAACCAATTAGAATCAATGCCAAGCGCATTGAAATAAGAAATAATTTGAATGAAAGGGTGTTAGTTGCACAGAAGGAAGCTGTGTTGGAAGCTAACTATCCTGCAGAGAAGTTAGGAGTAACTGAGGAGCAGTTATCCTACGACAAAGATGGAATGCTACGACTAAACGGACGAATATGGGTTCCAGTTTATGGAGGACTTCGGGATGTTATCCTCCAGGAAGCCCACAGCTCTAAATATTCCGTTCATCCTGGAGCTGATAAGATGTACCAGGATTTGAAAGCAAACTACTGGTGGATTGGTTTGAAAAAGTCAGTAGCTGAGCATGTAGCCAAATGTTTGACTTGTGCGCAAGTCAAGGCTGAGCATCAGAAGCCGTCAGGTTTGCTTCAACAACCTGAAATTCCCAAGTGGAAATGGGAAATGGTGACAATGGATTTCATCACCAAGTTGCCGAAGACGAAAAAGGGAAATGATACCATATGGGTCATAGTAGATAGACTGACTAAGTCAGCTCATTTTCTACCCATCAAGGAGACGTATAGCTCCGATATATTAGCTCAATTATACGTCGATAAAATTGTAGCGTTGCATGGTATACCTGTATCTATCATCTCCGATAGAGATACTAGATATACGTCGCATTTTTGGAAGAGTTTCCAGCAATCGTTGGGCACTTGTTTGAATTTTAGTACGGCCTATCATCCTCAGACTGATGGTCAGAGTGAGCGTACTATTTAAACCTTGGAAGACATGCTTCGTGCATGTGTGATCGATTTGGGTGGTAGTTGGGATAAGAACCTACCACTGATTGAATTCTCCTACAACAATAGCTACCATTCCAGCATAAAGGATGCGCCTTTTGAGGCCCTATACGGTAGAAAGTGTAGATCGCCCATTTGTTGGGCAGAAGTTGGAGATGTCCAGTTGTCAGGACCAGATATCGTTTTTGAGACGACGGACAAGATCGTGCAGATACGCGATCGTTTGAAAGCTGCCAGGGATAGGCAGAAAAGTTATGCGGATCCTAAGCGCAAAGATTTTCACTTCGATGTAGGTGATAAGGTATTGCTTAAAGTATCGCCCTGGAAGGGTGTGATGCGATTTGGTAAGAAAGGCAAGCTAAGCCCGAGATACATAGGACCTTTCGAGATTATCGAACGTGTCGGGTCAGTCGCTTACAAGTTAAACTTGCCTGAAGAGCTTAACGCTATTCATAATGTGTTTCACATCTGTAATTTGAAGAAGTGTTTCGCTGACGAATCACTGGTTATACCGCATACAGATATACACATAGACGAGAGTCTGAAGTTTGTGGAAAAACCTTTGTCGATTGAGGATCGACAGGTGAAGAAGCTTCGGAGGAAGCACGTGCCTATTGTTAAGGTCAAATGGGATGCCCGTAGAGGACCCGAATATACGTGGGAAGTGGAATCCACGATGAAAGAGAAATATCCTCATTTGTTCCAGTAAATCTCGGGGACGAGATTTCTTTTAAGGGGGTGAGGATGTAACACCTCGAAAAATTACGTCCAATAATGTCTTGACACGTGTCATAAGGTTCCGGTATGTGAAAATATACTTTAGAGGGACTAAAATTGACAAACAGTGAAAACTATTGAACGTAAGGGTCCAAAGTGTCAACAATGGATAAATAGACTCTATGATAACCCTACATAATGTTTATAACCTTAAACGGATGGATCATGGATCATACGACGCGAAAATTGCACAAAAGTGAGGAATTGCAAACTATAGGGGCCAAAAGTGTCAACATGTTGAATTTATACCTCTGAGTGAACTTTTGGCAGACCCGAAGCATTGTAATGCTAAAATACACTCATTAGAATATGTGGTAAAAATTTCATGAAGTTTCGATATCGTATGAGAAAGTTACGGCCAAAACCGTACTTGAGGGACTAAAAGCGTCAACGTCGAATTTCATGGCTTTTCGGTTGAGCGCAAAGTTATCCGAGGACATTACCATGTTGGTAAATGTCCCAAGGTTCTTAAAAACCAAGTTTGGGGGTTTACGAGTCGAAATAAGTAGCCGAAACATCGCGTGCAAGGACAGGGACCAAAACTGCCAAATATGAAAGTTGTTTGACAGCAGCAGAGGCCAGGCGACCCGCCTGGACAAACCCAAGCGGGCCGCGTGACCCTATCAGATACAGAAATTCACGAATATTGCAATTTGGGTCCGAATTTGAAGTGGTAAACAGCTCATATCACCTCCTTTTGCACCAATAAACTCCCTTGCATGCCTAGGACAACAGTAAGCTATCCACAAACATCTGATCCCTCCATAAATCGGATCATTTCTTCACTTTCTTGGCACTTGCATTGTGATCAAGAACACTAGCACCCTCAAGAACTCTCAAGGCACTTCTGGAGCAAATCTGAACGACAAGGCTGACTCTAAGTGTTAACTAAGCTTCAATAGGACCATTGTAAGCTTCTATATAAGTCTCTAATTCGTTCTTGCCTTGATTATTGTTAAAAGTCAAACCGTTGTTCTTATTATTTGACTTTTCGATTTAACGAGTTTTACTCTGTCATTTCTCAAATTGAAACCACTGATATGTTGGTATTTATGTGGGAAACAAACCCTCAAAAGGGTATTCTCTGATTCCCACTCTAAGCATGCTATTTGTCGAGTCAAAGTTGTTTCTAAAAAGTCAACAGAAATCGTTTTTGCGAAAAATAGCTCAAATGGTAATGTAGAGGACATGCAATCTGTTTGATCATCATAAATAACTTATAATATATGTAAGAATGTGTTTTATCATAATCAACTCGACAATCTTGAGTATAAATACGAATCGGAACCGAAAGTCTTATAAAACGATTTTTTCGTAGACTATCGATTCGGATCCGTGCATGCATGTTTGAGATCTGTATTAGAGCATATTTTTTGACCATTTTTATTTTGGTTAAACTTTCTGGAATTTTTGATACTTGAGTCTATGTTTAGCCGATTCATTTGCATGTTTCCGATTTATGCTTAAAGTTGACTATTTTGCCCTTTTTGATATAAAACGTGATTTTTGGAAAAGTGAAAGAGTAGAAATCTTTATTTCTAATTTATAAACTTGCACCGAAAATTTGAGATCAGTTGGTGGTCCAGATTTTGAGTTATGGCCGATATCGTAAAACTATATCTTATTATTACATAATCGGCGCATTTCGCGTATAACCCATTTCAGGCCACGTTTTGATACAAAACTTTTTACCCACTGATGTTATATATTATTTTGGGAATTTTGATGATTTTTATTTAATATTTGGCTGATCGTATCATAGATCGCTTAGTCGATTCGGTTAATGCCGGTTTTGACCGTTTAAGCCATAAAATGAGTTTTATACATTCTTTTGACCCGAAATCTTTTTCTACTGATTTTATTTGTTAAATAAATTATTTTGAGCATTCTGGAAATATAAAAATCTCAGCTTTCTTTTGAAAACCCGGAAACGGCTCCAAATCGCATTTTAAGCGTTTTTTAGCGCATAGTAAGCGTTATACCCATTTTAAACATATAAGACTCATGCCTACTGATGTATTTAGTACATTTTCATATAATAACAGTAAGTATAAATGTTTGAACTCAGATTTCCAGTTTTGGCAGTTTTAGCCCATGTGAAATTACTAAAATACCCCTACGGTGCATAGTTTGATTTTAAATGTTAAGTTTGGTATATGGGTCATACCCTACTGTTATAATATGTTAAATGAAGTATATTTACTGTATAAATCAGACCCGTAACTCAGATTTCCAAATTTGCTCTTTTATAATCTTTTAAATGACCAAAATGCCCTTCTAAGGCATAAATTGAGTTTAAATTCAATCGGGGCATAATAGAGCATAACTTACTGATGTTAAATCATATTTAAAGCATATTATCTCAGGGAACTTGCATTTGACTCTTTTGGCTACCCGTAGCGCCCTTTTGCGTTCGGTTCGGTTTACGTAACTAGTTTGCGTAAATTGACCGAAACGGGTCAAACGTTATCGTTTTTATCTCAAAATCCAGAATGTATTTAGTATACCCATATTATACAAGTACTCAAACTTGTCGGGTCTAAATCACATTCTATCCGGTCTTTCGCTTAATCGTGCGCTTGTACCGCATCATCCTTAAAACTAACCGGTCAAAGCTTAGGCTTAAATAAAAGACCCGTTAGGAATCTAATAGGTTATTATAAACCTTTGTTCCAGATTAGGAGGCCCAGTAAAAGCTATCCACACTTACCAATTGTGATTCATACTTGCTCAGGTAAATACATTTTGACTTATTTTCCCTATACGGGCTTGGGGTACGGTATATAGAATACCGCTTGATCGAGCGCACAAATCCTGCGCCCTAGTGGTGTACAGTCTTGAATAGTTTGTGCGACTCGTTTAAACAGTCTTGTCTTACTTTAGGCTTTGGGGGGTTATTGACCGTGTCCCGGATATCCTTGGCATTATCTTACGAGATGGCCACGACTAGAGCACGGGGTGTAGGCGTACACCCGGCGTGTATAACTCTTTAATGTGGTGTGTCATTTAATCTTTAGCCCGGACAGCAGATCCCGGGCCACCAAATGTACGAGTACATGTAATTCGTTCACAAGTTTATATTGCATAATTATCCCAAGTTAATAAAATATTTATGCCTTGTGCATTTAAATCAATTTTCAATCATTTTCAAAATGAGTCAGTCGATTTGTATTTACCAGTGTAAACTGACGTATTTTCCCAAAAGGTTAAGTGCAGGTACTAAACGAACTAGGCTGGCTGTTTCCTAAGAGCGTCCACTATAGTCTCGCAAACTTGGACGACAAATAAACTGTTGAACATTATATCTTATTATTTTTATTTGATCCGCCTGTGGATCCGTTTCAACTACTGTGATATTTATTATGTCAATTTAATTAAAGTTGAAATGTATCTATTCTGCTTCCGCTGTGCATTATTATATTGTGTTGTTTGTCTATGACGATGCCAACCACGTCACTGTACCCCACACCGGGCCCACCGGTGACACGTGGAGATCGGGGTGTGACATATATATATATATATATATATATATATATTATCAAACGAGTAGGTCACGAGTAAGATAGTGATATTTAGACGAACATTTAGTATTATAAGATGTCGTTTAATTATAATAATAATAATAATATATATTATATTTGACCCTACTCCTTTTTTAATGAAACTTAGGTTAAAACGTAGATAAAAATAAGCTCGTTCTAATGACATATTCGCCATTTTATAAAACGTTATATTTTAAAAGTTATACGACAAAAACGAGTAAAACAACTGAATTAATTATAATAATTTAATAATATAAAATCATAACATACAAATTGAGAGATTCTCTTGAATTGAGCAAGGTAGCAGGCAAGGTGCTCACTTTTTTCCCACATCTACATAATTGAGATAGGTAACTTATGAACCTTTTCTATAAATAAAAGTGTATAGTTTCATATTTTAGTATCAGTTTCTTTAATGGGAATGCTCTAGTATAAGAGAATCTTAGGCATACAATACCATATTGGGTGTTGTTAGTAGACGTTTTTGAAGGACGAGAAGGAGCTCGAGTAGGGAGACTCTATATCAAATTGTCGTAGATAGTTTTAAGATATGTTCGTTTAAGTTTATGTTTAGTATTTATTATTTATTTATTTCTAGTAATTAGTATTAGTATTATTATTTTTAGGTATTAGGGGTGGGTATAGGGTAGCATAGCCTTAGTTAGGCATGGATTGATCACCCACGCTTAAATAAGGCAGTGTTAACCAATACCTAACCATGATAATAAGTAGTTAGATGTATCATAACCTAACCTAGGATTTCTTATGCTGTAAACCTAGAGATATTGTTGGATTATGCTAACAACTGTTATCTAATTGTACTAGAATTGTTACATGATTGTGCTAGCAATTGTTACACGGTTGAGTTTTATGAATGCTTTCAAAATGTGAACATGATTGTCCTAAACTGTAATAATATGGCATGACTGTTGTACGCATGTACATAAGCTGTGCACTCATACACACGGTATTTGTGGTCCCTTATACGTGTCGCTACGGCGGGATTTGTCTGGTTTACACCTGTGGCGTAGAGGGCATTAACTGTATGATGATGTGTCATGTGTTGACGTTGGTTATGATGATATGGGCGGGTTCAAAGTTATGGTGAAATAATGTGATTTATAACTCGTGCATATTCATGAACTTACTGCAATAACTAACGTCTTTTAAGCATGTGTCATAGGTAATGATAGTTAGTTTTGTATGTGCTGGTTATCCCGGACCTGTGTGGTCGGTGGAATACTGTATCCCAGACTTGTGTCTGGTAGAAATGTATATCCCAGATCGGTGTGATCTGGTGGAAGTGTTGTTACATCAGGCTAGACTTAGGCTGATTAGTTGTTATAATTTGAGTTTCCAACATTTGTATAATACGTTTATTATCAATAAGATAAGCACTTCCTGTATCAATTGTGTTATAAAGCATCTTTATCGGGTGACGTAGAATGCCGGAGTTGCCGACAAAGACGGGGCTACACCCATATGTTTCTATGTTTCTCGTTATAGCTCGAGTGAGAAGAAAATGTTCAAATCGATAAACGGAGAACAAAATAACCCACCGCAAACCGCTATTCCGCCACCGCCACAGATGGTCGGAGCCGCCGGACAACGTCGGCCCAACACCTAAAACCTCTAGAGAGACAAACACGACAAAAGAATAGTTGTCTAAATGAACATATGTTTAGATCGCAAAGCAAACACCTAAAACCACCGCCTGTAACCTTATAAACCAAGACACGGTTAACCTAACCAGCCTATACTAAAAGGTTTATAAGCCAAACACAACAAAAGAACAACTGTCTAAAAGGCAGGTGTTTAACTCAAAAACCAAACACATAGAACCACCTTGAGCAACCTTATAAACCAAGAGGAAGATCACAAAACCAGCCACTAGCATTCAATATTCTATGAAAGTGATTATGAGTGGAGAAGAGAAAAAGGTAATGATAAAAGTATAAAATATTATTTAATTGAAAAGGAAAGAGAAAATGTTGTGTTTTTTAGTGTAATTATAAAAATGGAGTAAAAGATTCGATTGTGAATGCTCTTAGTTGATTAAAATAATATGGTCAAGTATTTTAGCGGGAACAAAAGTTAAGCAGGTACATAAAAATGTCTTGTGACAACTCTAGTTATTCTTTTATCGGGTAATACATATATATAGATATATAACCACCACTAAAAATATATCAATTAATTATTATATATTAGATAAAAATAACACACTAATTTATTATAAATCTTATTAAAGAAGGGCGAAGGAATTATATACGGGTTGGTACCACTAAGTTTTTCACACATTATTAAAAAGTTGACCCATGTTTTCCATTTGATCCATGTAATAAATCTTAATTAGCCCAAAACTTTGGGCTTTAGGTGTGAAAATCTAGAATACAATACATGAGTAACATTTGGTGTAAATTTGATAGTGAGCCCAATAGCCTAAACCAAAAATAGTTATATGTATTATATTTTTTGAAACTCTATTTCTATAATAGTCTTATTTTTTAATAATATATAGTTATTTTAATATTTTTATTATTTTAATATTATAATAAATTATTATTATTATATATACTTTTAACTTTAATAATATTTTGATTTTCTATTTTAACTTATAATGATTTTTCTATTTAGTATTACCTATTTATCGATATCATATAACATTTATTTAGATTTTTTTATAAAATGATGTGGATTAAGGATTTTTTTTTATAAAATGATTTGGATTACCCTTTTCGTATTTTTGTTAATATTATGTAATGTTTTATAAAATTTCAAAAGTACCGTCGCGATGTGCTTATTATTATTATCTATGATTCAATAATAGTTCTATTCGAAAGGGTAAATATAGTTAATTTTTTATCGTCACAAACCAAATATATACCGACCGAACAACATCGGTACGAGTACCGTATTCGCTTTTATGGGATTCTCGACGTGAAGGTATTAAATTCGTTGAACACAGAGTTGTATTCGTAATAAAGTAATTTTTTTTTGTATCCTAAGCTGCACCGAGTGTCGGTACCATACTGGTATCGTAATGAACCGAACCAATACCGATCGAACAACACCGACACAGATATGCGTTTTTATGGTTTTCAATCGATGTAGAGCATTTGTCGATTGCTATGGCAAGTTCCGGTATCATACGGGTACTGTAATGAAGCGAACTAATACTGGCCGAAAGACCGCCCCAAAATTCAGCTGATGTATTTACTGTCCGTGAAAACAAGTAATACAAAAATTGAAAACAACAAATACAAAAGAATATGAAATAAAGCAAGGATGGTGATTGGTGTAATTGTCGTAAAATTGGTCCATAAAATTGTACAAAATGAAGGGCCACCACCAAAGATGTTGATAATTCAATGAACCCAAAGTTAGGCGGCACGGTATGGTCCCCGTCTTCACCCGACGACGCCCGTCCCCCCATCCCGCCCGCACCGTCTTCATCCCGGCGACGCTCCCTCCCCGTCTTCAACGTCAATATACAGACGGCGAGAACGATCCAAGATGATGGTCCCCATTTGTTTTTTTGTTTGTTTGTTTGTGTAAGTGACTTGTACATAGGGTATAGAAATTAAAAAAAAATAAAAAAGTGGTGGGTAGGATCATCCTCCCATACCCTCTAGTCACCATCCTTGGAAGGACTATGACGTGGCGCCTACGTGACGGATAGTCCTCCAAGGATGAAATGTCACCATACCCTTTAGCCTTAAAGTTCTCTTTTAAGTTTTAATACCCACTCAACACATCTCCAACACTCCGTGGGGGGTGGACCATGTTTCTCTGTTTGTCCATTCAATTTCTATAAAACATCAAGAAACAAAAAGACGAGTGTATCTAAGGAACAGACAAGTGTATCTAATGTGACTATCGATCACATGGAAAGATACAGAGTTTTAATACCAAGTCTTTGTCACTAATTAAGCCCACATGTTTTTTTTAACAGCCAACAAATCTCTCAAATGGGTTACTGATGAAATTCACCACATCGGGATACACTCGCCTCCGAACCAGGGAAGAAAACCCTCACCTACAGCCGAAGCCCGTGAACACTCGCCCGAAGGCACGACAGTGCGGTGAGGTAAAAGCCGCTCAATTCAAGGATCGAACTAGCGATCTCCACCTATTCGCCTAGTCTCCCATCATCACCAGGTGCCGCAGAAAATAATAGGGAGGGCAAGAATCGAACTTAGGTCCCTTAGAACACCAAAACTCTCCCTTACAACTCCACTACCACCTCATTGGCAAGCCCACTTGTTGTGCATATCTGACAATTGCGTCTACTTTTCTATTTAAATTTTGTTATAAATCGGGTCAACTTCGGTTGTGGAGCATGAGTGTAACCCACTAGTTAAAAATACAATAAGTATTTAACATAGAGATGAACATAAAACATGTTAACCGAACCGATTTTTTTAAAATCAAAACCGAACCTAAACCGGTTTGGAACCGAAATCACACAAACCAGTTAGATTCGATATCCAAATTGGGCGATTCTACACCGGTTTCACCTCTCCAGATGAAAAATCGAACCAAAACCCGTTCGGCAAAAACCGGTAAGGAAATTGGCCCGGTTACTTGGTTTTATTGAATTTTTTAATAAAAACCAATAGAAATACCGGTTATTCATATCCTCGGATAGTTTTAAAAAAACTATAAAAAAAACACGTATTTTGTATTTTTTTTTTAACTTTTTTGTCGTTAAAATAAAATTGCCGCGAACCGAAACCAGTCTAAAAACCGACCAAACCGGAGAGGAGTTTCAAATCGAACCGACTTGAGCAAGAACCGGCCAATCTAGAAACCAGTTTTGGTTCTTACAAATATATAAAATAAAATGTTCATTCTTAATTTAACATATCACATTTACACTCTCGGGCTATACTCTGAAAAACGTTGACCCGGACTAGCCCATCTTACATATGTGGTCCATGTTAACGTCGGTGGCTTTAGCTTCTTGATTTTTAACGTATTTCCGCCGTTAAAAAATAATAAGTGGTCCATGTAATAGGTTTTAGTTGGGCCAAAGCTTTTGGTCTGAAAAATCTAGAATACAATCCAATTCCAATCTGATAGTGGGCCCAAACCCAAATAAAAAACTAATTTATCAGTGAAGTAGTTTACTATCTATAAAATAAAACAAGAAATTCACAAACTGAAAATGACAAATACAGAAAGAAATGAAATAAATAAAGCCAGAATGGTGATTGCTGTAAAGTTGGTCCATAAAATTACACATATGTTGATAATCTATAATTTAAGGTGAATTCTCCCTTTTGATATATTTAAAGAGAGTTTAAATACTTTAAATTTATAATATTTGTGTGCATAGTGGTGTCTACCTCTAGGGGTGTTCAAAAAACTCGTGGCTCGTAGCTCGCTCGAAACTCGCTCGAAAAAAGCTCGAAGAAAGCTCGGCTCAAAATTGGCTCGGTTTTTAACGAGCCAGCTCGGCTCGGCTCGGTTTGTAAATGAGCCTAGCTCGAGCTTGGTCTGGCTCGATAAGGTTTACATCCTTCATTTTTTTTGTCCCACATCGCTTAGAAAACAAAAACTAAGACAGTATTTCCACTATAAAAGAAGGTAAAGACAATGTAGAAAGTAAATTAACTATTTATACTTGCATATTTAGCCATATGGTTAAAATAAATGACAATTATGGCCCTTAGTCTATGAAAAAATTCATTTTTAAGGGTTTTTTAAGTAGTAAATTTTGTGGTTTTTTGTTAGTTCGAGCTAGATCGAGTCGAGCCGAGCTAGCTCGAATTCTAGTCGAGTCGAGCCTCGAATCTCAGTTCGATTTGAAATTTGAGCTCGAGCCGAGCCAGCTCGAATCGAGTTCGAGCCGAGCTCGAGCTGGGTCTAGCTCGGCTCGACTCGGCTCGTTTACAACCCTATCTACCTCATGCTTTGGAAGGTAAAAAAAATGATTTTTCATTTTCAACCCAAAACTATTTTTTTATTTATAACATCAAAACTTTCATCTTTTGCAATTTAATCTTACAACTTTTGGACCTTCAACTTTAATCCCCTATACTTATGGCTGTAAATGAGCCGAGTCGAGCTGGCTTGGCTCGAGCTCGAATTTCAAATCGAGCTGAGATTTGAGGCTCGAGCTCGACTCGATTAAAATTCGAGCTAGCTCGGCTCGGCTCGAACTAACAAAGAATCACAAAATTTACTACTTAAAAAGCCATAAAAATGAATCTTTTCATAGACTAGGGGCCATAATTGCAATTACATTTAACCAAATGGCTAAATATGCAAGTATAAATGGTTAACTCACTTTGTACATTTCCTGTACCTTCTTTTATAGGGGAGATACTCTCATAGTTTTTGTCTTATGAGCGATGTGGGACAAAAAATTGAAGGATGTAAACCTTATCGAGCTGGCCAGGCCAAACTCGAGCTCAGCTCGTTTACAAACCGAGCCGAGCCGAGCTGGCTCGTTTACAACCGAGCCAATTTCGAGCCGAGCTCTTTTCGAACTTTTTTCGAGCGAGCTGCGAGCCCCTATGTTTTACGCAACTTTTTCTGTTTTATGTTCCGTTCTAAATTTTGTGAAATAACTCGGTGCAACCTATGTGCATTTCAACGTTTTTACGTTGTCTATTTTTTGTCGTTTGACAGGTTCGTCGCAACGCACGAGTCGTAGATCAACTTAGTTATTCTTTTTATGTTTTACGTTTTGGTCTAAGTTATTCGCATTAACACACCGCAAGTTAATATAATCTAGCAAGATGCTAGAAACATGGAAGTACAACTCAATTCTTTAATAAACAACCGAGAAATTGAAAACTTAAAATTGCACCACAATGGGTTCTGTTACATGTAATCATTCTTCTTATGCCTTGGTGTTTTTATCCAAAGCAAACCATGTTTCTCTGTTTTGTCTGCTGAATTCATTAACTCAAATACCAAGATATATTATACATAGACGAATCTTTTTAACAAGTACAAAAATGTATCTAATAGGATTGCCGATCACATGAATCCGTTTAACAAGTACAAAAATGTATCTAATAGGATTGCCGATCACATGGAAAGAGGCAACACTCTAATAATAAGTCAATATCACTAATTAAGCCAATGTGTTGTCCATACCTGATCTTAAGTGACGGGTAGGTTTCATCTTAAGTGGCGGGTCGGTTTCACTTTAGCGAGTGCCCCATAGCGCGAGGTACAACCCCCCCCCCCGAACGCTATGGGCTTCAAATATCAAACCCCGTGATGGCTATAACGGCTTGATTTTGTTGGTGGGGGTTGAAATATTACTATTGAACGGTAGGCCTATAAACGAACCGAACGAACATGAACATATAATCGAACACATTTTTTTTGTTCGTGTTCGTTCATTAAGAAATCTGGATATTCGTGTTCATTTATGTTCGTTCGTTTAAAGCCTAAACGAACAGTTCATGAACGTAAACGAACACAAGCGAACATAAAAAAATTAACTGAACATATTTGAATAAACATAAATTAACATGATTGAAGAAACAAGTCTAAAATATTACATTTAATCTGAAAATACATCTAAATAAGCGTTCATAGATATACTAATTAGTTATATTTATATAAGTAATTAGAAAACCTAATATTTATATAAATATTTAAACGAACACAAGGTGTGTTCATGTTCGTTCATTTAATTAAACGAACAAATATTCGTGTTCGTTCGTTTATTAAATAAACGAACATAAACAAATTCCCGCCGAACAAGTTCATGAACAGTTCATCAACGTTCGGTTCATTTACAGGCCTATTGAACGGTAAGAAAATTAAATATTTGTATATATTTTTTTTAACTTTTTAAACCTTATATAAATCCTCTCATCTCTATTAATTTTTATACCACTCTCTCATATCTTATTCTCTTCTGTCTATATTTTATAAAAACTCAAGATTTCAATCTAAAACATATGCATCCCTACAACCCGCATTTCGTTGCTCTTCGATCAAGCGGCAACCCGAACCAAACGAATGCTCCTAACCAACCGTTTGTTCTAGTTCCCACTCGACTGGCCGCCTATGGAACCGGGTTTATCGAGTATAATCACAATCAAACCGGTTTCATAAACCTCTTGATCCAACCTCTCTCATGGGACCCAAATCAATGCGGTTGGAATCCGAACGTCAACATGGACGGTTATAGCTCGTCACAAGGCGAGCCTTACTTTGTCTCGGAAACACAACCGGAGACCACACCGGAGGAGGAGCCAGAGACAGCACCGGAACAAACTAAACGAGGCAAATGGGTATCACATAAAAAGAAAGAAACAACCGCAAACCGGGTAAAGAAACATGCAAATGTGAGATGACGAAGAGGAGTACGCTTTAGCCTGGGCTTGGCTTGACGTATTGGAGGATCCAGCAATTGGTATTGTTTTTTGTATACTTTTTTTATTTTTTATTTATATTTTCATTCTTAAAAATTGTACTTATTTTGTATCATTTTTGTTTGTAGCAAACAACCAAAATAAACTTTTATTTTGGAGACGAATCTAAGCACTATTTTTTGATATCGTCGGCAAGGGGTTGGATTATTGGCTACAAGATTCAATATCGGGCAAGTGGACCGATATGAACAACAAATGCACAAAAATCGATTTATCAACGTCATAGAAATAGTTGAAAAAACGGCGAGAGCGATGAGGATATAATTTGGCCGGCTTTAATAGAATATCAACAAGAACGAGGGAGGTTCCCATACTTGAAGGTTTGGAAGCTTCCTCGTCGTAACTCTAAATGGGCCAACGTCCCTACATTGGAAGGAACTTCTTCCGGTAGGTCGGGAAATAAAAGGCCGGCAAAGAAGTCAAAAACCTCCGAGTCGGTGGAACCCGAAACGTCAAAACTTAAACAATGTTAATCTGTTATTTACAGCGGAAGAAGAGGCGTATGAGCAACATGCGGAGCTACCACGACCACCCAGTAGAAAAAGTGGTGGAAAAACCAGGCGACTGGAGTCATCTTTTGGGGGAGGGGGGATCCGACTTGAAAAAAGAGTTTTCAGAGAGGAAACAACAGCTTCAAGACATACGCAATCTCGGGGCTCAACGTATACAAGAAAACCGGGAAGTGGTCGAGTTAATGAAGGACAGGGGCGGATCTACATGGAGACTAGGGGTAGCCCGGGATACCCCTCAACTTTTTTGACGTAGTGTAATTTTTTTTTAAAATCTCCGTTTTATTTATTAGGGATACCTCCAAGCAAACATTAGGATACCCCTGAATGTAAGTGAAGATAAGATGAAATATTGAAATGAAATTTTCAAAATCGAAAAAATCTGGTCACAAAATTTGCAGCGGCACCTTCTTGAAAAATTGTAGAAGATGAACGGAGAAGACGAACTCAGAATAAACATTGGGAAACATAAAAAAAGGAGCACCAATAAAAAAGCAACACACATCTCTAAAGTCAGAAGTCAAACTTCCTTTTTATAAACTCTGAATTACTTTATTTATTTAATTTATTGTAATCATTTAACTTTTTTAAGTTTAGATTTACTTAACTAATTAGTTTTCGGTTTTTAACTTTTTTGTTGAATATTTTTTATTACGAACCTAACATTAACTATAAAAATAACAAATAACATTTAAAGTTTTATATAAACTTTTTGATAATGTTTTGTGTATTCGGTGGACCCATTAATAAAAAAAATGATAATTAACATATGTTTTAGAAGGTAAAAATAAAGTTATATTTGAATCCTATAATTAACTTGTTTTCATTCTCTCACTTTATTAGATCATGTGTAGTGTTGGAACAAAATAATGCCCCCAGCATGTGCCGTTATTGCAAAAATGGCGTAGTGGGAATAATGCCCAATAACGGCCCTTCCAATCAATAAATAATTATTATTTTTTATAGAAAAAAGGATTAAAAAAAGAAAAAAGAAAATAAAAGTAAACTATGTCAGGTTAGTCAAACTTTTGAAACAATCCCATTGGTCACACCTAACCCACTTCAGCGTTTTCTTAATAACGCCGGGATGAATTTTTTTTTCAAATATAACGCCGGAAAACGCCCGGTGTAATGGGTGGGGGCGTTTTTAGGCGTTTTTTTCAATTTTTTTTAAAAATAACGCACCACTACGGGTGGTCTTAGAGAGTAACACTATATTATACAGTATCAATTAAGAAAGATTGACTAGCAAATTTATTTTTAAAAATAGTTTCACAACACATGTATTAATACCTAACTAAATACATCTTTTCTTAAAATGCCATTTTAAAATTTCTAAATCTTATTATAACTATTTATTTTTTTATTTAACTTGTATATATACATACACACACACATATATTTACTAGTCGCACAGGGCCCCTAAGGGCTCTCGAATTCTCAGGGATGACCATAGGTAAAAGAAAATTTTCAGGGCTTGTTTTATTTGCCGCATAGGGCCCTCAAATTTTTAGGGGTGACCCTAGTTAAAAAAAAAAATTGGGATACCCCTGAGTCATTTTTCTAGTTCCGCCACTGATGAAGGATAGAAAAATAGAGCGAGACTTTTAGTCTTACTCGAAACCGATCGACCACCTCACGGGAAAGGCATTGGACTTGGCTCTAAAGCGTAAGGCAACCATCGAAGAAAAAAAATGGACTTTGTCTTTTAGAGTGTTTTTTTTTTATTTTATTGTTATGTTTTTTAATTATTGTAATGGTTTTTATTAATGAAAGGTTATTTCTTTTTATGAATTTTAAGTTTAGAAATAAATAATAATAATTGAGTAATGATTGGTATGGGTTATAGAGCTCCATCCACAACACACCTTATGGAGGTTATGGGAGGATTACAACTAGACATAGTCTTAGCCAATAATCTTAAGTTTAGACACTTGATTCAGAAATATAAATAAAATTAAGATGTCTCTAGGTTGCTCGGATGTTATTTGGGTGTGTAAAGTTAAGTAGATTTGAGTCCAAAACATGTACATAAAATTAAGGATAACTTTATGGTTCAGTTTCAACTTATCAAAAACTTTTATCCTAGTGCCTACAAAATATCTAAAAGTATTTAATAGTAACCTACAAAGTATGCATAGTCCCTTAGTATAGATATTTGGCCACTTGAAACTAATATGTGATCAAACTCAACTCTTCACACTCATTTCTTGACATCACAATTGTTGCCCTATGCCTCTCTCCAAGAGGCTGAAACCGCCATTGGCCGATCTCTCACACGTGCCGAAACCTTATGGTTTAATTACACAGCCAACAAGTCTGATTACGTCCTCTATTGGCATAACATTCCATTAGTATTTCTTGTATCAACTCTACCACCTCTCTTCTACCTTGTTATGGAACTCATATTTCCCACTTACGTCGCCTCTTACAAACTTCAACCCAAGATTAATTTTTCATTACGCGATAAGTTCATATGTTACTTGGGTGTAATGCAAACACTCTTACTCGCCGCCGTACCCATGTTACTCATCTCTTATCCTTTAATGAAAGTAAGATTTTTCGTTTTTGAACACTTTTGAATATGAATATTTTTGTATAAAATTTTATGATTGATCATATATATATATATATAGATGATTGGTATTAGAACAAGCTTGCCCTTCCCGTCATCAATGGAGGTTATATCACAACTAATTATCTACTTTGTTATCGACGATTACGCTAATTATTGGATCCATAGACTTTGTCATTTGAAGTGGATGTATGAGAATATCCATAAGGTTCATCATGAATACACAGCACCTATGGGGTTTGCTACTTTGCATGCCCATTGGTTGGACGTAGTGTTATTTGGGATTCCATCTTTTCTTGGTCCTGCACTTGTCCCGGGACATATGATTACACTCTTCTTGTGGCTTTTCTTAAGAGAGGTTGAGTCCGTTGAGAATCACAGTGGGTACGTAGGTTTAAATGTTTAATAGCAGCCAAATTATCATATGTTATTATGACTTTATATAGCCATGTAATGTATTTAAAATAGATATAAATTCAATGGTTCATTATTAAGTTTAAACATAATTTTACTAGGTATGACTTTCCCTGGACATTAAAAAAAATTATCCCATTTTCCGCTGGTGCTGAATACCATGACTATCACCATTGCGTTGGAGGCCAAAGCCATAGCAACTTTGCACCTGTCTTCACTTATTGTGACTACATATACGGCACATACAAAGGTACTTAATATATATTAGTTTTGTATATATCATAGTGTGTACTCAGGGTGAAGCTCTTAACAATTTCCTCCTTTCACCAGGGCTACAACTACCACAAAAGACTTTTGAAGAAACAGGTTAACATACACTTCACATCTTAATATTTAATCAACACAAATCTTACATCCATTTCCAATTATATATATAGTAAACATGCATGTATTAGCTTTATTTAAATAAAGAGGTGAAAGTTAAATATCTGGATCTACGATTGGCCACAAGATTAATTGTATGAATTTGAAAATGCATATATGAATTTCATGTTGTTCAGTTGAAAGATGGCTCAAAAGGGGGCGCATCAGATGCTTAGAGTCATAGTATAGTAATCAACCATCTTCCTCTTAGCAGAGATGCTTCCATTCAGGTGGATTACTAGCAGATGACGTTTTGTGTCATGAAATAAGTGATTAAGTGAATATGATCATTACAAACACATTGCATAGTTTGTTTATCAATAAAGTTTGTATAAACTAGTCATCAAAATTGTCCATGGCTTTATAGCCTAGTGGCTTTTTGGGGGTGGGATAAGGCTTTGGGACCAATAGGTCCTCGTTTCGATTCCCACTAGAGGGGGGTTCCCATATTTATTGGGTTTCCTCCTGAATTGGTATATAGCCATTATGCCCGGTGGAGATGGATATGATTGGGTGGTTCCGCTGGTGACACGATGATCCTCCAGTGGTCCGTCAGTGATTCAAAGTTGTCATTCAAAGTATATATATATATATATAGGGTAGGGTTCTAGAGTGAACACTAGGTTGAGAGTAAACTGTGTGAACTAATCTGGGCCATTGGAATACATCATCTAGCGACTTTTAAACAATGGCAAGATTGTAATTATAATGTTGTAACTCTCCTTTAAAATAAATGACAGAAGGGTATTTGTGTCTTTTGTAAATTGCATTTATAAAACAATATAATCAAAATCCCTAAAATCTCGCTAGTTTCCGTATATACAAGATCCATAGTTGTTAGTGTATACACATGTGTACAGTCTCGCTAGTATCAGTTTATACATTATACACAGCTGTTAGTTTATACACATGTGTACAGTCTCGCTAACTATCAGTTTGTACAAGATACACAGTTGTTAGTTTATACACATGTGTACAGTCTTTTATACATCTGTGTATTATATTAAGAAATGGTTACATATGTGTATATTAACAACATATAGTATATTAGGCATGCACACAAGTAGATTTATGATATTAATGAAAATGGAACATATCACATGTATACAAAAATAAATAACTTTATCACATATTAAAAATAAAAAATTAATGCCCAAAAATAATTACAATTTCAATCTCAGAGAAATTTTTTAATGTTTATTGAAAATTATAAAAAGTTAAAAACAATGTATTATGATATTTATATATACGGATAATATAAGAAAAACAATATTCAAGTTAAAATAAAAACAAAATCTATGGATAAAGAAATAATGGAGAAATAAATAAAAAATGAGAGAGAAAGAGAGTTAAAAGATAAGAAAATTAAGGGATTTTAATTAAACATATACTTGAGTAATGTCAATCTTACCCTTTTAATCGACAAAATGATCAAGGGCCAAGATTAGTTCACTCTCAAAAAGTTGTTCACTCTTAATCTTAATATATATATATATATATATATATATATATATATATATATATATATATATATACTAGTCATCAATGATTAAACCCCTCAAACTTTGTTCTCAAAGTACACTCGAAAATCGTGAGACATGTCACTCCGACGTCATATACATATATATTAGGGGAAAGATAAAATGAAAACTCACTTGAGTTGAAAAAACTCAAAAAACCTTTGTGAAAACCCTATGTAACTTTTTTATTTTTTTTTCTAAAAAAAAATTGGGAATGTAACATACATATAACTGAACAATATTGTAAGGAAAAAACAAAAAAGCTCCAAATAGTTTTCTTTTAATGTTAAAAATTCCATGTTACACAATATATGTCCAAAAAAATGTAACATATTGATTTTGAACATTTAAAAAAACTAGTCGACGCTTTTTACAATTTTTTTATTAAAATGTTCAAATATATGTATGTTACATTCCCTATTTTTTAGAAAAAAAAATAAAAATGTTAAATAGGGTTTTCTTGAGTTTTTCAACTTAAGTGAGTTTTCTTCCTATACTTAACCTATATAGGTGAATACAAGGAAAGGGTAAAATGAGAATCACCTTGAGTTATGAGATCATGAGAACTAGGGCTTTCAAAATGTCTTTTTTTAATTCTCAAAAATATTTAAAAAAAATCACTTGTTCCCGCAAAAAACAAAAAAGAATAAAAAAATGTCGCATGCAAAAAATAAACCGGATGTAAAAAAAGTTACACCGTCGTAAACAAAATATATATCAAGCTTAAATAAAATTTACATCAGAGGTAGCTATCGACTTGACAATATTTTTGTTTTATTACAAATGTGTTTATAACATTTTCCTCTACGTTTGTGCAAAAACTGGTGACCCAACGCGCGCGGAAAGTAGTTCTCATGATTCTCACAACTTGTTGTGGTTCTTAATTAAACCGAATCATTCATATATATATATATATATATAGAGAGAGAGAGAGAGAGAGAAAGTATAATGTACAAAACGCCTTAACCTACATTAACGTACGCGACCAGATATATAACGTGCGTTATTATTTTTTTTGACCATCTCAACGTGCGTGATTATACTTCCATGCGTGATTATCACTTCTCATGTGTGATTATCACCAAAAATCTGATCCCATGCGTTATTTTTGTGTCCCATGCGTGATTATTGCCTGATCCGACGGTTTACAGCGTCGCGTACGTGAAGTACGATAACGCGTAATGTATGTTAACCGCACTATATATATATATATATATATATATATATATATATATATATATATATATATATATATATATATATATATATATATAGGGGACCGCTAAAATGAAAACCACCTCCAGTTGTAAGAACCGTGAGAACCACTTTCTGGCCATTAGATCAAGTAGATGGATGGATGAGATTGAAAGTATTAAAAAATAATATTAAGTATTTTTTGTCTTATTATGTTTTTAATATTTTATTCTTAAAGGGTATATAAGTAAAATTGTCTTTTTTGTCTTTTTGTATATATTAATTTTAAATTACCTTTTTTGTCATATTCATTAATTACATTTTTTACTTAATTGTTTTTTATTTTATAAACTGATTTTTTTTTGTTAAACAAATTTTTTGAAATCAAATTTTCAGTATATTTTTTTTAAATATTTGTTTAAAAAAAAACGTTTTGAAGATCCGTTTTTTTACGCCTCGGTTTTTTTTTGTTAACGTTTTTTTTACATTTTACGCACCAATTTTTACGTTAACGTTATTTTACGTTTTACACGTCGGTTTTTTACGTTTTACGCCCTGGTTTTTTACGTTTTACGCGTCGGTTTTTTACGTCTTACGCCCCGGTTTTTTACGTTAACGTTTTTTTTTACATTTTACGCACCAATTTTTACGTTAATGTTATTTTACGTTTTACACGTCGGTTTTTTACGTTTTATGCCCCGGTTTTTTACGTTTTACGCCCCAGTTTTTTACGTTTTACATGTCGGTTTTTTTACGTTTTACACCCCGGTTTTTTACGTTTTACGCGTCGGTTTTTTACGTTTTACACCCCGGTTTTTTTCTTTAACGTTTTTTTTTTCGTTTTGCGTTTTACGTAAAACATTTTACGTTTTACGTTAAACTTTTAATGTTTTTAAATTTTACGTTTTATGTAAAACTTTTTACCGTTTTAAGTTTTACGTTAAACTTTTTACGTTTTACGTAAAAGTTTACGGTTAAACTTTTTTACACGAAAACTTGTTTACGCAAGACGAACGCACCCATAAATCGTAAAGCCGGTAGGTGTCTCGGATAGATTTTTATCGTCACCGACGGGGGAAAAGAATATAAAAAAACAACAACAAAACAAAAGTGTATCTCGAAAAAAAATGAAGTTTTGGCTCAGATTTTCCGATAAATCAGAGGCTGCAAAGTGGGGTTGCGGGTTCAAAAAACCCTACCCTCCGCCATCCTTGTCGCGCCATCGTCAGTTTTTTTTCATCATCACAGCCGATTCAAATAAGGCACCATATTCAAACAATTTGAACATTCAAAACGAAACAAGAACAACATTCAAACATATTTCAAACCCAGATTCACCATGAAACCCAGATTCAACATCAAACCCATATTCAAACATCAAACCCATATTCAATAAGGCAACAGAATCAAAGAGGTCCCCAAAAACATCATTCAAAATAGGCACCATATTCAACCGAGTGAAACATTCAAAAGGAACAAGAACATCATTCAAAACATATTCAACACAGCTTCAAAAAAAATCAACAGAATCAATCCCACAAAAAGATTCAAACCCACAAGACAAAACCCACAAATATTCAAACCCAGATTCAAACCTAGATTCAAACCCAGATTAAACAAACCCAGATTCAAACCCACATAGTTCATCAGACCCACATACCAAATCAACATCCCCAAAATATCAAAACATAGATCAAAAAAATACCAGGGAAATCAACATAACAGGCCAAGGAACAAGTCGGGAGGAGACCGGGACCTCCGCCGCTTACGGCGGCGCTGCCGCCGGTTCACCACCCAGCCACCGCCACACCACCCAAACCACCGCAAATCAGAGTCGCCGGAGAAACAAGGGGGCACTAGCGTCGCCGGAGAAACGAGGGGGCATCAGCTTCGCCGGAGAACGTGGGGTGGGTGACCGGCCGGAGGTGATAGGGGTATGGGTGTGGTTTCAGCACCACCGACCAACCACCATCACCTCCATTAACCTCCCTGCTGCGAGTGAATCTCCCACCACCGACCAACCACCATCACCTCCATTAACCTCCGCCCCCACCATCACCCACCTCCCCCCTACCACCATCACCTCCATTAACCTCCGCCCCCACCATCACCCACCTCCCCCTGTCTTCCGACCAACCACCTCCCGCCACCGCCCCCACCGACCCCGCCGCCGCCGTTGATGCCTATAAGTTGGACCTCCGACGACCGGTGTGGGTAGATTTGTTCACCTGAAGATATGAAGATGATGGTCTCTTCATCAAAGATGAAGATGATAATATGAAGAGAGATGCACAGACTTTGAAAAATGAAATTAAGAGAGAGAATGAGATGCTCATATTATAGTGTTCGTGACCTTTAAAAAAGACAAAGGAGAGAGGAGATGGTTTTAAAAAAGGTAGAGAGAGAAAAGAGTTCTGACATTATAAATGAGGAGAGAGGTAAGGAAATGACATTTGGTGGTAAATGACTAAAATACCCTTTTGAGTGGCAGAATCTGATTGGTTGAAAGTGGTTCTCGCGGTTCTTACAACTGGAGGTGGTTCCTATTTTAGCGGCTCCCTATATATATATAATATATATATATATATATAATATCAGATACTCTATAACAGATAAAGTATCCAGTGACCCATGTAGCACTCATCCAAATCTGATCTAACATGTAATCAACCGTAACAAAAACTTGCAAATCTTCTATAAATATGATAAGTTCTTGGGAACAATATTTAACTTCTATCGATACATAAATGAAGAATGGTACCATGCTTCTATGTATGTATACCAACATAATTGGTTTAGTTTCTCACCATACTACGATACTAAATAATATACTCCATTTTGAATACAACTTCATTTTAACAATACTTATATCGTAATGTTCAGAGAAAAAATAAACACAACTACATACTTAATTTTTTTTTAAATTAACAAACGTGAGTTATTACAGAAATATTAAATTAATTGACAAAGATAATACAATTTGTAAAAAGTTATAAAAACAAAAAGTAAATGACAAATGAAATATGGTTTTAAAACAGAAAAAAGATATATAATAGTATTAAAATAATAAAATATTAAAACTATACTATTATAATTTTGAAGTTACTATTTATCGTCCTTTATCAATATATTACATTATAGTATAGTATAGTGTAGTATAGTATAGTATAGTATAATATAGTATAATACTTATAGTATAGTATAGTATAGTATAGTATAGTATAGTATAGTATAGTATAGTATAGTATAGTATAGTATAGTATAGTATAGTATAGTATAGTATAGTATAGTATAGTATAGTATAGTATAGTATAGTATAGTATAGTATAGTATAGTATAGTATAGTATAGTATAGTATAGTATAGTATAGTATAGTATAGTATAGTATAGTATAGTATAGTATAGTATAGTATAGTATAGTATAGTATAACATAATTTAATTTAATTTAATAATTGTATCATACATATCATGTTGGAATAAGCAACAAATATCAACTCAAGATATTTTCTAGCTACATAACACTAAAAATACACGATTGAAAATAACACAGTAAATATTTAATATTTCTATAAGTTGTTCTTTTATGTATAAAAAATAACTAGTCTTTAACCCCTGTGTCATGGGGTCGCAAAATCATACTAAGTAGTAAGCAAATGGCGATCAAAATCAGAAAGATCTTAACAAAAACACGAACTTATACCACCACGTGACGTAAAACGAAAACAAAAACAAAGACAATTGCGAACTTATATAATGACCCGTCGTAAATCATTGAAAAAATCGAACTTATACCATTACGTATTATAAAGTCGAACAGGTTAAATGATTTTTTTTAAAAAAAAATAAACTTTTTTTTGAAAGTAGAAATAAAAGTGAGCTTTAACTTTTCCTTTCTAATAAAAAAAAACTTGTATAAACCGAAAACAATGTTTGTTATATGTTTATTTAAAATTGAATGATTTAAAAGTATTGATTAAAAATTAATGTATTTCTATATATAATATATATAGATTTAGGATCATGTACATTAATTCAAAAGTATGAGAAGTGTATTACAACACTATATAAACACCGTATAACAATAGGTAACACCATATAACACTATCTAACACTATATAACAAATATAACACTATAGTTTATCTGATAGCATGTCTATGATAGCTGTATAGTGTTATATATTGTTATATAGTGTCATATAGTGTTACATAGTGTTATATGGTGTTACATATTGTTATACGGTGTTTATATGGTGTTATATAGTGTTATATATAGTGTTATAATACACTTCTCACACTTCTGGATTAATGTACATGATCCCTACCCTATATATATATATATATATATATATATATAGGGGAAGATTCATTTGAGAAGAAAATTTATTTGAGAAGAAAAAAAACATAAAATGTAATTTCGTAAAACATTAAATAATTTTTTCACTTATCTCATTTATTATCATCTTTGACTAATTAATTAGTCATAAAGACTTTTATTCTCCACACTAACTTTTTTTGCCTCCACACATCAAAAGTTATCCTACATGTTTCGAAATTCATCCTACACGTTGAAATTTATCCTACACATCTCGTAATTTATCTTATACATCTCGTAATTTATCCTACACTTTAAATTATTTTATTTTACTTTTTTGAAAAAAAATATATATTTTGAAGTTAAGTTACAAAAAATTTAATGTAGTTAGCTATTAAAGAGTAAGACTACAAATTAATGATCTATGTAGATTTACCAATGTACTCTTATAGTAATATTAAATACTAATATTAAATGAAGTAAAATAAAGCATTCTTATTGGTTGAAATTTCTTCTTTTTTCTTCTTACAAAAAATTTCTTCTCATTTGAACTCTTCACTATATATATATAGGAGAAGGATCTGTTAGGTATTGCGAGAACCGCGAGTACCAAGTGTGAACACAACCAAAAAATACTTAAAAAAATCAAAAAAACACTCAAATTTTTTTTTTTTACTATTTTTTATGAAAAATCGCTATATTTCGTCACAAAAAAAAAATTCGAGTAACAATTATCCATGCACATGTGCATATGTATAATTTCTTTGACAAATTCCGTAATACATTACTAATATCAGACAATTACACTTTCAATTACACTACCATTCATAATACACTACTTTTTACATTAACAATATTAGAAATGCACATGTGCATCTATATGTATGAACTTCTTATAACATTAACAACACTAGAAATGCACATGTGCATCTATATGTGTGAACATGTTATAACGTGTTTTGGTACACCACTTTGAATACACTTTCCCTTTCATCTTTCATACCATCCATAATACACTACCATTACCTTCTACCATCCGTAATACAATACAATTGTCTCCTACCATCCATAATACAATACTATTACCAATCTTTCACTTTATTACATGTACATCAACACCCTTTATACCATTCAAACAACATATTACATCATAAAGTGACAAATATAATCAAACCATCAACCACTAGATATAACTAACCAAAACACATGTATATGGGCCTACTTCATCATTTAAAATCACAAACTTTTTGTACCAAAACACGTTATGTGATGGTTGTATTAGAAAAATATTAAAAAAAAAATTGTGTGTTTTTTGGATTTTTTAGGTATTTTTTGTGTTCACATTGGTTCTTGCGTTTCTCACAATAAGGGGTGGTTCTCAAATGAGCCTTACCATATATATATATAGGGTAGGGATCCTAAGAGAAGTCCACCCTATTTGAGAAACTTGAGAAGCATTTTGGACCACACATTTTCGTAAGCTTTTCGTAATATACACATCTGTATAGTTTAAAATCAACTATATACATATATGTATATTGTCAAATCTTGAATTATACACATGTGTACATAGTCAATTTTAAATTATACATATGTGTATATTACGAAAAGCTTAAAGAAAATGTATGGTCCAGAATGCTTCTCAAGTTTCTCAATTAGCCTAGTGCTTCTCACACGATCCTAACCCTATATATATATATATATATATATATATATATATATATATATATATATAGAGGGTGGGGTTCTAGAGTGAACACTGGTGTATTTGCGAACTGAGTGAACAAATCCTGGCCATTGATCTACACACGTGTATGGCCAGGATCTCATCATCAAATCGTAAAATACACTAATGTATTTCAACATCAAATCCTGGCCATTGATCTACACACGTGTATGGTCAGGATCTCATCATCAAATCGTAAAATACACTAATGTATTTCAACATCAAATCCTGGCCATTGATCTACACACGTGTATGGTCAGGATTAGTTCACTCAGTTCGCAAGCTACACTAATGTTCACTCTTGAACCTAATCCTATATATATAGTAGGAGTTGGGTAGAAAGTGTATTTTTCCTAGAAAGTCTAGGAAGCAATGAGAATTGGACATGTGACATTGAGTTATTTTAACTAGAAGGGAAATTATGTAATTTACATTTTAATTTTATTTTTGGAATTTATATTTCATTAACTAACATTGCATGATCTTGAAGGTAACTGATTATGTCCATGATTTTCGGAATTTTGGTTGTGTTTCGAATTCAAATCATATGTATATACAATTCTTTCTATCATTTTCTTCTTCACCAGCAGTATTCGTATTCAATAAATTTTTCAGAGAGAAAAATCATGGCTTCAAACACACTTGTTGATTGATGGTTATTAACATTTAACTGCAAAACCATCAGCTTGTTCTTGGTGATGTGTTTTAATAGCAAGCGGATTCATACAGTTGTGTTTTAGCATTCAGATTCATACAGTTGTGTTTTAGCATTCAGATTCATACAGTTGTGTTTTAACAACAAGCAGATTCATACAGTTGTGTTTTAGCATTCAAGCAGATTTATACGTTGTGTTTTAACAGCAAGCATATTCGTACATTGTGTTTTAACAGCAAGCAGATTAGCAAGCTGGTAATGCTGGAGGATTTCTTGACATTGTGTTTTAACAGCAAGCAGATTCATATGCTGTGTTTTACCAACCATGCTGGTAATGCTGGAGGATTTCTTGACGCTGTGTATTAACAGTAAGCAGATTAGCAAGCAGATTAATACGATGTGTTTTCTTGATGTGTTTCTTCATGAAGGATAGAAGGAAGAGAGAGAGAGAGAGAGAGAGAGAGAGAAAGGGAGAGAGAGAGAGAAAAAAATCGCAAGAATTGTGGAGTGGTTATGGAATGACAATTATTTCCATATTTAAAACAAGCTAAATGACATATCTACCCCTGATTAATTAAATAATCCTATTTTTAAGAAACACATATTACCAAAATGCCACCAAGATGATCTCAACCATTAAACACACCAATTGGATCACCCAGATCGCTTCCTAGACTTTATAAGAAAAACACACTTTCCGTATGATCCCTACTCTATATATATATATATATGTAACACCCCGAAAACGGGTTTAGTAATTAAACCTCGTTAATACAAAAGAGTGGGTAAAATACCGTTAGTGGTGAAAGTAACCCGGTAAATATTGGGATTTAAGTAAATGAACCTAATATTTAATAAAACGTTAATAAATGTTTTTAAGTAAATAAGGTTTATAAGAAGTCCGAATTAACGTGACTTAAAAACATAACGGGTTATGACTTCCCGAACCCGCTAAAGTAACAATGAATAATTAACCTAGTTAGTAGCATGTGATTAAGTGACTAATGGTGGGTTATAGTTCCATTTGATCAAAAGGAAACATGAGGGACCAATATTGCCAAGTGGGGAAAGTTGTTTTATTAAAACAAAAGTTAAACACCAAAACACACACTTAAAGTGTGTGTTCTGGTCGATATATCCACAGGAGCCAAGAACATCTTGAGCTCAAAACCCTAACAAGCACAAATCAAGAAATTGGAAGGGCAAATCAGTCCCAAATCGAAATCCAAGCTCGTATTCATGAACACCAAGTTGAAAGGATCACAAGGTATGTAAAATTATGACGTTTTGATCCATCTCAAAATTCTAGGTTATTTGTAAGAAACTGAAATTGAGCTTGATTATGTCATGCATGAGTGAATCTTGAAGTAATATGATGTCTAGGAGTAAACCCTAGTCAATAACATGTTAGATTGTTGGAAAAACTATGAGATTTATGATGATCCATTGATGAGCTAAGTGGGTTTTATGTTAGTATGATGAACACTAGGAAATAGATTGTTGATCTAGTGTAAATCGATGATTTTGAAGTAAATTCAGAAATTATAGAAGTTAACCACTTTGTAAGATGGTTAATTTATGTGAAATTTGGGGTAAGAGATAAGCTAGAGACATGATAAATAAACATGTAAAATTCTGCCCTTAAGGTGTTCGTTGAAATGCCTCAAAGAAGGCTCGAAACTAGAACTTTGTAGTTAAAACACCTAGTTGTGATGTTTCGACTATTATGCAAAAAGTGATTAAAGAGAGAGTTCTAAATGTGTTAAACGCGATTAGAACTTTGGTTAAAACGGAGGTCTAAAGATAACGCCTACCGAGTAGTTAAAGAGTGTTAAAACTAGTTGATAACTCGAAAATGCAAATTAGTATACTAATGGGCATTTGACTATTAAAAAGGTCAAACTGACCTATAATACGATAAATAGCAATTTTGTTATGAAATACATAAGGTGGAATAATCGTATTAGAATATGATTAAACTAACCACCTTGAAAACGATGATGATAGTTTGACGCGTAACAAGCTAGGTGGAAGCTTGGAGTGAAAGCGGGTCAAACAAGTCAAGCATGGAAGAAAAGAGTAGCTCGGATGCAAGGTAAGTGAAACTTACATAATTGTGTAGATTACTTGTTCATTCTATACGTTATAGATGCAATAATGCTAATATTGAAGATATGGATTTCCGACGTGATTGATACGAGTCGGAACATATAAAGATGATAAAAACCATGTTTATGGCAAAAAGGGGATTCGGTAATGAAATCCGGGACGGGATGGATGTATGAATCAGAAGTCAAAGACCATGTTTTTGATTTAATAGGCAACGTTGGGCATATAGGCCGAACGGGTCAAATGGTGGTGATAACACTATTTGACAATATCGACTAATGCGATTGTTAAGTCTTGTGTTAACAGGAGCGATTAGCGATTCAGTTAATTTCGCCCACACTAAGTGTGATGATAAAAGCAAGGTATAAATTGGGTCTATATGTTGACCCTAGCCAGGTACGTATGCATACGATTATAGTTAACATACAAACTTGGTCAAATAGGTAGTGAAAGCCCCTCGTAGTAAATGAGGGGCTAATGTCGACTAAAATGCCCTTGAAGGGTAAATTGAGCAAACAACTTATAAAGGTTGTTTAGGAACTTATCTTACGATCTTGTAACCTTTAGACGCGCATGAAAGTTGTAGACATAAACTTTCAAAAGTTAAATGCTTAAATTGTGTGTTGCCGCAAAAATAACACATCCGTAGGATTAAACTCGGAATAAATAGTCCATTTCGTTAAATCCACCACATTCATAGTTGTGGTGGAAGACTAGCTAATAACAAATTGGTGGAACTATGAGGTACATGAGAAATGAGCACCGTTCGTGCTAAAATGGTCGTAAATACCCTTAACGGGTCAAAATAAGATTTTAAACGAAAACGGGTAAATAATTGTGTAGAAACCCGTGTTCAGTACTTAATATGATTGACAATATTAGAATTTAAGGGTTCATGATGAATGGTGGTCAAACAAACATGTTTGTTTGATAATCACATAGTCGGGTCGAAAATTGTTGAAAAGATAATAAGCCGAAGGCTTAAAAGTCTCAATTTTATTTAATCCGGATGTCAGATCTTAACTCCATATAATGGAGAATTAAATTACAAACATGTAGGAAGAAACGGTAGGTCAAACGGATAAGCGGTTTGAAAGATACGAAAGATTTCGTGTCAAATTACGGCAAAATGGAAAGGTGGGATGCAGGTGCCACCGTAAATTACGGTGCCACCGTAATTTACGGTGGACCTGAAATGGTTTACGGTGAAACACTCCTGATTTACGATGGAAACAAATCAAAACAAGGACTACCGTAAATTACGGTGTCCACCGTAATTTACGGTGGACCCTGTACAAAAATGTATTTTTGCTCAGTTTTGTCTCCCGGACTTGTTTAGATACGTTTTAAACCCCGTATGACTAAAGCATTTCATGTTTTTATGAAATGTAGGTACTTAGTGGAAGCCGGAAGACGATCAAGCTCAACGAAGAACCGAACACGATACAGTTACATGCTTCCGCACTTCGCCACGTTGTAAATTTTAAACAACGAACTTCGATCACGTTATGTAGAACAAATTATAATTTGTAAAAGTTTTAAATAAACCCGCATTTTTATAATAAGTGTGGTCTTAACTACACATTTAATTGTGGTATTTACATATAAATTAACTAGGGTGTTACAAGTTGGTATCAGAGCCTTGGTTTAAGAGATTCGAGTATGGTGGGGAGGAACCATGCTTGGACTTAAACCTTATGCTCTTGACAAAGAATAGTGTTCGGTTCGAGGCTTGATCGCAAATCCGGTAAGTACAAGTACGTGAATAGTTAGTATGCTAAAGTGTTGTAAACAACACATAGGGCTATCGTGTGATACGCGTTACCCCAATTAAAATGATTGAAATAGTTGACGAAAATACGCGCGTTGACGCGTGTAGTAGAAAAAGCCTTGTATTATAATACGGGCGATTATTGCGGTTGACGTTACTAACTTTTGTGAATGTTTTAAATTGAAGGACACTCACGTTTGAAGACGACGAGAGTCAAACGAATTGTGGATATGATGATGGAACGGTCCGAAGTATGACAAGAGGAGCATACTCACCGAGGACTAAATCGCGTAATGACCGCGAACAAGGTTAATGGCAAAGAACGCCCGTCGGGGAAAACATTACCAGGTGCACATTTTAAATAATAGCATAAATAGTAATATGCAACAATAAGTAGGAACTTAAAAGTTGCATATGTAAAATTAAAAACTTGGAAAGACCTGAATAGAAAACCTATCCGGGATATTGTTTCCAAGAAAAACATATAGAGGTATTACTTACATAGGGCGTGATGTGAAAACTGTAAAAAGGTCATGCGTGTCATGTGTTAATCGCTTACTCTGGCCAAGTAAGTAGCGGCATATGTTACCATGAACTTCTTATGGCGGACACGTTTACATCCGATGTAGTAAGGGCAGGGTGAATGGGACTAATTAAAAAGTGCCCAAATGAATCAGATAAGCAAAATACTTGGTAACAATGTAAACGCACAACCAAGTGACGGGAGCGTATTACATTAGGATAATGAGCCCGAGTGAAGGGACAAACAAGCATGTAAAATGATTCAGACAAGTATTGGGAAAGAGCGTACTTACACTCGAACCCAGAAAACATCAAGTATTGGGAGGGAGTGTACTTACACTCGAACCCAGAAAACATCAAGTATTGGGAGGGAGTGTACTTACACTCGAACCCAGAAAACATCAAGTATTGGGAGGGAGTGTACTTACACTCGAACCCAGAAAATATCAAGTATTGGGAGGGAGTGTACTTACACTCGAACCCAGAAAACATCAAATATTGGGAGGGAGTGATACTTACACTCGAACCCGGAGAATGTAAACATGTAGGACGAGTTAGATATGCATTGGGAGGGGGTGTATTTACACTCGAACCCGGAAAATGCAAACATGTAAAATGATGTAGACCTGTATTGGGAGGGGGTGTACTTACACTCGAACCCGGAAAATGCAAACATGTAAAGTGATGTAGACATGCATTGGGAGGTAGTGTACTTACACTCGAACCCGAAGAATACAAATAAGACTCTTAACAGGCCGATTTTGTAAAACACCAAATTTGAGAACGAAGTAGGAATATAAAAGTGAAACGAAGTCATAATACATACCGTAAGGGTTGCAATAATAACGACTTCGGTAAAACACCCAGTTGGTGGGTAAGGATTTAAACACATGCGTAGACTGAGAAACAGGAACGCGAAATAGAAAGTCAAAAGACTCGGAATATGAGTCATGACTAAAAGATGATAAGAATCTTCGCAAATATAAATTTAGGTAATTGCGTTCAACCATTTCAAAGTTGGACGGGTCAAATAAAGAACGAAGTCTGACATTCATAGGTGATGAAAATTCACCTAAAATGAGTCAAACGAGTCAATTAAGGAAAAATGGAGGGGCCAAAATGACCAACGGGTCATGAACTAAAGCAAAGGGATCATAAGGGCCTCGTCTTAAAGAGACGAAAGCTTAAGAAAATAGCCTACGAGGTTAGGTGAAAGAACCTACGGGTCAATAGCGTAAGGTGAGGGAACTTGATATGATCCCTCGCGTAAAACGAGAACGAAAAACAATAAATTAGGGGTTGTCAATTCCCTTGACATGAGTAATTGACATAGTTAAGAGAAAAACGTTAGACTAAAATTCAGATTTAGTAAGAAATAATATTTTTATAAATATAAATTCTGACAGGAATTTGAATAGTAATCATAAAGGGTTCAAGTCTTGAAGCTGGTAGGCGCAAGACGATATATTCGAAAAGTGATCTTTTTGAAAATGAAAGGTTGATATAAACTAAACATGCGTGACACGATCACGGTCAAGAAATGCAATGTGAAGTGGAATCACATTATAACCAAGCGAGCGGTAAAGGTCATTTAAGAAATCTGGTTGCTTGTAAGCGGTAGATTCGGTATAACTAAACCGAATAAATGAATTTTGAAAACAGAAGAAATTGTTGCTAAAAGTGAAAGACTTCACTAAAGACCTTTAAACGAGTCAAGGTAACGGATTCACCAAGAGTTCGATAATATCTAAAAGCGATGGAAATCGCTAAGTTAACTAAACAAGTAAAAATAACGGAATTACGTTATTTCAAGTCACATTATGTCGTATCAGGTACGTAGAGGTTCTGTAACCAGAAAGACATTACCATAATTTTTCTGGTAATACTAACAATTGGTTAAAGTATGAGTAATGCTTAAGAAATTACTCAAGTCAAAACGCATTGAGTTTAGAACTCAATGGACTATGTAAGAAAAGGTTTCGAGGACGAAACCTCTTTAAGGGGGGTAGACTTGTAACACCCCGAAAACGGGTTTAGTAATTAAACCTCGTTAATACAAAAGAGTGGGTAAAATACCGTTAGTGGTGAAAGTAACCCGGTAAATATTGGGATTTAAGTAAATAAACCTAATATTTAATAAAACGTTAATAAATGTTTTTAAGTAAATAAGGTTTATAAGAAGTCCGAATTAACGTGACTTAAAAACATAACGGGTTATGACTTCCCGAACCCGCTAAAGTAACAATGAATAATTAACCTAGTTAGTAGCATGTGATTAAGTGACTAATGGTGGGTTATAGTTCCATTTGATCAAAAGGAAACATGAGGGACCAATATTGCCAAGTGGGGAAAGTTGTTTTATTAAAACAAAAGTTAAACACCAAAACACACACTTAAAGTGTGTGTTCTGGTCGATATATCCACAGGAGCCAAGAACATCTTGAGCTCAAAACCCTAACAAGCACAAATCAAGAAATTGGAAGGGCAAATCAGTCCCAAATCGAAATCCAAGCTCGTATTCATGAACACCAAGTTGAAAGGATCACAAGGTATGTAAAATTATGACGTTTTGATCCATCTCAAAATTCTAGGTTATTTGTAAGAAACTGAAATTGAGCTTGATTATGTCATGCATGAGTGAATCTTGAAGTAATATGATGTCTAGGAGTAAACCCTAGTCAATAACATGTTAGATTGTTGGAAAAACTATGAGATTTATGATGATCCATTGATGAGCTAAGTGGGTTTTATGTTAGTATGATGAACACTAGGAAATAGATTGTTGATCTAGTGTAAATCGATGATTTTGAAGTAAATTCAGAAATTATAGAAGTTAACCACTTTGTAAGATGGTTAATTTATGTGAAATTTGGGGTAAGAGATAAGCTAGAGACATGATAGATAAACATGTAAAATTCTGCCCTTAAGGTGTTCGTTGAAATGCCTCAAAGAAGGCTCGAAACTAGAACTTTGTAGTTAAAACACCTAGTTGTGATGTTTCGACTATTATGCAAAAAGTGATTAAAGAGAGAGTTCTAAATGTGTTAAACGCGATTAGAACTTTGGTTAAAACGAAGGTCTAAAGATAACGCCTACCGAGTGGTTAAAGAGTGTTAAAACTAGTTGATAACTCGAAAATGCAAATTAGTATACTAATGGGCATTTGACTATTAAAAAGGTCAAACTGACCTATAATACGGTAAATAGCAATTTTGTTATGAAATACATAAGGTGGAATAATCGTATTAGAATATGATTAAACTAACCACCTTGAAAACGATGATGATAGTTTGACGCGTAACAAGCTAGGTGGAAGCTTGGAGTGAAAGCGGGTCAAACAAGTCAAGCATGGAAGAAAAGAGTAGCTCGGATGCAAGGTAAGTGAAACTTACATAATTGTGTAGATTACTTGTTCATTCTATACGTTATAGATGCAATAATGCTAATATTGAAGATATGGATTTCCGACGTGATTGATACGAGTCGGAACATATAAAGATGATAAAAACCATGTTTATGGCAAAAAGGGGATTCGGTAATGAAATCCGGGACGGGATGGATGTATGAATCAGAAGTCAAAGACCATGTTTTTGATTTAATAGGCAACGTTGGGCATATAGGCCGAACGGGTCAAATGGTGGTGATAACACTATTTGACAATATCGACTAATGCGATTGTTAAGTCTTGTGTTAACAGGAGCGATTAGCGATTCAGTTAATTTCGCCCACACTAAGTGTGATGATAAAAGCAAGGTATAAATTGGGTCTATATGTTGACCCTAGCCAGGTACGTATGCATACGATTATAGTTAACATACAAACTTGGTCAAATAGGTAGTGAAAGCCCCTCGTAGTAAATGAGGGGCTAATGTCGACTAAAATGCCCTTGAAGGGTAAATTGAGCAAACAACTTATAAAGGTTGTTTAGGAACTTATCTTACGATCTTGTAACCTTTAGACGCGCATGAAAGTTGTAGACATAAACTTTCAAAAGTTAAATGCTTAAATTGTGTGTTGCCGCAAAAATAACACATCCGTAGGATTAAACTCGGAATAAATAGTCCATTTCGTTAAATCCACCACATTCATAGTTGTGGTGGAAGACTAGCTAATAACAAATTGGTGGAACTATGAGGTACATGAGAAATGAGCATCGTTCGTGCTAAAATGGTCGTAAATACCCTTAACGGGTCAAAATAAGATTTTAAACGAAAACGGGTAAATAATTGTGTAGAAACCCGTGTTCAGTACTTAATATGATTGACAATATTAGAATTTAAGGGTTCATGATGAATGGTGGTCAAACAAACATGTTTGTTTGATAATCACATAGTCGGGTCGAAAATTGTTGAAAAGATAATAAGCCGAAGGCTTAAAAGTCTCAATTTTATTTAATCCGGATGTCAGATCTTAACTCCATATAATGGAGAATTAAATTACAAACATGTAGGAAGAAACGGTAGGTCAAACGGATAAGCGGTTTGAAAGATACGAAAGATTTCGTGTCAAATTACGGCAAAATGGAAAGGTGGGATGCAGGTGCCACCGTAAATTACGGTGCCACCGTAATTTACAGTGGACCTGAAATGGTTTACGGTGAAACACTCCTGATTTACGATGGAAACAAATCAAAACAAGGACTACCGTAAATTACGGTGTCCACCGTAATTTACGGTGGACCCTGTACAAAAATGTATTTTTGCTCAGTTTTGTCTCACGGACTTGTTTAGATACGTTTTAAACCCCGTATGACTAAAGCATTTCATGTTTTTATGAAATGTAGGTACTTAGTGGAAGCCGGAAGACGATCAAGCTCAACGAAGAACCGAACACGATACAGTTACATGCTTCCGCACTTCGCCACGTTGTAAATTTTAAACAACGAACTTCGATCACGTTATGTAGAACAAATTATAATTTGTAAAAGTTTTAAATAAACCCGCATTTTTATAATAAGTGTGGTCTTAACTACACATTTAATTGTGGTATTTACATATAAATTAACTAGGGTGTTACAATATATATATATATATATATATATGGGTAGGTTAAAGTACAAATGCGCTTATCGTACATTACGTACGCTACAATCTCAGCCGTCCGATCATCTTCCCGCATTGAATTCGCATGTTGTTTTTTTGTAACACATGCGAAATTGTTACAAAAAACAACATGCTATTTCATCAAAATTATCACATGCGAAATTGAATTACCACATGCGAAATTGTTACAAAAAAACAACCTGCTATTTCATCAAAATTATCACATGCAAAATCGAATTACCACATGCGAAATTGTTACAAAAAACAACCTTCTATTTCATCAAAATTATCACATGCGAAATTGAATTAACACATGCGAAATTGTTACAAAAAAACAACCTTCTATTTCATCAAAATTATCACATGCGAAATTGAATTAACACATGCGAAATTGTTACAAAAAAAACACCTGCTATTTCATCAAATTTATCACATGCGAAATTATCACAAAAAAAAACAACATGCGATTTTCATTGTGGGAAGATGATCGGACGGCTGAGATTATAGCGTACGTAATGTACGATAAGGGAATTTGTACAGTATCCTTTACCTATATATATATATATTATTTATCCGATAAGATTCTCAAGAGACAAAAAAAAAAATTCTTTCTATCAAAATAACTTTAAGGAAACAAGCTTATTCGTATTTTCTATTTTTTAACAGCAAATTTAGATCACTGACGGACCATTGACGTATCATCATGTTATCAGTGGAATTACCCGATCATATCCATCTTCAGTAGGCTTTAATGCTTATACATCAATTCAATATGAAATCCAATAAACTTGGAAAGCCCTATTGTGAAAATCAAACCTAAAACCCAATAGTGTATTAGCTTTATCTCACCTTTAAGATACCACTAGGATGTAATGTGAAACGCAAGTTCATTAGTATATAAGTTTTCAAGATCAGTAATTGAAAAAGATTTGGTTCTGTTTTAAGTTTTTAACTTATAATAAGTTTTTACCACTCACTCCAAGAAATTGTAAATTGACATGTGCCTCAGTTATTGGAATTATCCCTTTTCTATATTTAGACACGGGCCCTTCCTTTTATGTATATCTCCTTTTTTTTCTTTTTAGACCACACAAGTTTACGTTGCATAACTATTCTTCTTACTTGTGACGGAGTTAGAACATTAATTTAAGGGTATCTCGAATTTTTATTACTGTGCAATCATAAAATAAAAAAAAAATAATAAATAAAGTAAAACAAATACTTAATAGATTTGTCATCTTCTTTTTATAGCTTGAAATCGTTTCAACATTACAGATTAAAACATGTAACATCTTAAAGTTAAATACAAAAATTATGGACTATATTGGCGCACCTCTCCACTCAAACTTCTTATGCATATCACTGCACTTAATTGTTCCGAACACATATTTCTCCCACACGATCACACGGATTGCATAGTTCCGATTCCAATTGGGTTGCATGGGATAAGAAAACCATTAAGCCAAAAAGAGACTCTGTGCTAGGAGTTGGTCCTTTTCAAATTATCGACCTTGCTCTCCTCTCAAAATGATGGTGGAAAGGGCTCATGAATTCGGATTCTTTTTGGGCTAAATTGATTGTATCATCCATATCATGTTGGAAAAAGCAACAAACATTAACTCAAAATAATTTGCAGCTACATAACACTAAAAAAATACAATTAAAAATGAAACTCTAAAATTTAATATTTCTTTAAGTTGTTCTCCTTTTATATAAAACAATAGATTTCCAACTAGGATTTCAGATTGCGGCGTGGCATCTTTGTATAAAACAAATGGTAAAGACCAGTTTGAAGCTACAATATATAAATGTGTAAAATAATAAAAAACAAAATAAAATGTAATAAATAGAAGAAAAATGGTGACGTGGTGTAGCGACCCGTACGAACAAACGAAAAATGGTGGTGGTGATGTTGTATGCTACTTTGAAAAAAGATATAGCGATTAGCTAACGAACGAAAATTATAAGAGAAAAATAAAATTATTGAGGTAAAGACGTATATTAATTATAATGCAATGGTTAATTTAAAACTTAAAAAAATCATTGTAATGGCTTGTGATGTTATTTAATATTACTTATAAATTATAATAATAAGATAGAAAAATTAATATAAACTGTAAAAATGTTTGTTAGTTTTTTATTTTAAAAGCGAATGATTTAAAAGTATTGATTAAAACCAGTGAGATTCTTGAGAGACAAAAATACTATTATAATAGATATTAATACGAAAACAATTTTATTAGTACGTACGTTTTTCAAGATCACTATATTTAAAAAAAAAATTGGTGTTCTAGTCACTCCAAGATATAAATTGACACATGTCTAATTGTTGGATATCCCTTTTATATATTACAGCCACACAAGTTTACGTTACATAACCATTCTTCTTATCCGTTAGAGGTTTTTTTTCGAAGGCAAACCATGTTTCTCTGTTTTTTTTTTAAATCACTAAATCAAGTAAGAAGACACCAATAAATGTATCTAACAAGTAGACAAATGTATATTTGATCACATGGAAAATACAACGTTGCAATACTATGTCTTGGCCACTAATTATTACGTCCACATGTTTACATATCTGATCTTTAGTGTTGGGTTTGTCTTCACCTTAGTGGGCGGTTTGTCAAAGTAAGATGTTTATAGGTTGTTCTAACGTTATTTAGATATGCAAAGTTAAGTAGATGTGAGAACAAAACATGTACATAAAATTAAGGATAAACATATGGTTTGGTTTCTACTAAGAAAAAAAATTACCCCAATACCTAAAAATATCTAATGGTAACCTACAAAATATCTATAGCCCCCTAGTATATATATTTGACCAGTTGAAACAAATATGACAGCAAACAAAACTCTTCACACTAATTTCTTAATTTCTAGAAATCACAAAATGATGCCCTTTACCTCTCTTCAAGAGGTCGAAACCGCCATTGGCCGATCTCTCACCCGGGCTGAAACTTTATGGTTTAATTACACGGCCAACAAGTCAGATTACGTCCTCTACTGCCACAACATTCCGTTAGTATTTCTCCTATCAACTCTACCACCTTTATTCTACTTAGTTATGGAACTCATATTTCCCAATTACGTCGCTTCTTACAAACTTCAACCCAAGATTAAGTTTTCGTTATACGATAAGTTCACATGTTACTTGGGTGTAATGAAAACACTCTTACTCACCGTTGTACCCATGCTACTTGCCTCTTATCCTTTGATGAAAGTAAGATGTATCATTTTTAACACTTTTAAATATTGTATATCTTTATGTACTATAAAATGTTATAATTAATCATATGTGTATATGTAGATGATTGGTATTAGAACAAGCTTGCCCTTACCATCATCAATGGAGGTTATATCTCAACTGATCATGTACTTTATTATTGACGATTACGCTAATTATTGGATTCATAGACTTTGTCATTTGAAATGGATGTATGAGAATATCCATAAGGTTCATCACGAATACTCAGCACCTATGGGGTTTGCTACTTTGCATGCCCATTGGATGGACGTAATATTGTTCGGGATTCCATCTTTTCTTGGTCCTGCACTTGTCCCAGGACATATGATTACACTCTTTTTGTGGCTTGCCTTAAGAGAGATTGAGTCCGTTGAGAATCATAGTGGGTAGGTTTTAATGTTTAATAGCAACAAAATTATGAGTTTGAGTTCACTTATTAATCATAATATGGTATTATGAATTTATATGGCCATATATATATATATATATATATATATATACTAGTCATTTACCCGCGCGATGCGGCGGAAAATATATCACTTAGGTTGGTGAGTTTAGGGCTATGTATGGGGATGTAGTTTCTGATGTGGCGTGCAAGGACGATGGTGGCAATGTAGCGATGTGCGGCAATTGGTGGTTTCGTGATGGCGTTTGGTGATTATTGTGTGACGGCCGGTTACCGGCTTCAGGAGAAAATAAAGAAAATTGTGTTCTAGTTATGTTATGAGAGATTTTAAAGATGCAGGTAAATCAACGGTTTTGAATGATGAATCGTATGGTGGTAGTGACAATTATATGTAAGCTACACAAAGCTCTAAATAATAAATACCTTTTCACTTCTTATATTTCTACCATTGAAGTATGGACTAACATGAGGCCATCGCCTTGCAAAAGATTTTTAGAATATATTATTGGAAAACTAATGCAAACATTAACTATTGGCGATGTTTTAACATGTAGGCTAATTGAATAAAGAGAATGAACTTTAGGACCAACCATCAATTTTAGTTTAAAAGCAAGTTAGCTGCTTTCATCCCATATTTCAAAGTCTTGTAAGTTACAAAAATGCCTTGATGTCATCAGCATAGAGTTAATCAAGAATATTAAGCGGTAGCATATAATTACACATAGTATAAGACCAAAACAATCACAACTAATTCAAGCATTGTAGGCAGATTTATATAAGCTTTATTGACTATTTATCAGTTGCGATATAGCCATTTAGTCATTTTATCCAAGTTCATGTGATCAGCATCAAATGTCCGATAAACGTAATCCCTTTCGTAAACTATGTAGCAAAAAGAACGCTAAGGTAAGTAGGTAACATAAGATGGAACCTGAAACCCACGCGATGCAGCAGCAACAATTTAAAACACGGTACTCGTTTTGTGTATGGTACTCAAACGGAAATGTAATTAGATGACAAATAAAATGCAGTTATGTCCATAGTTACAAACCCACAATTTGTGTTATATAAATTTTAAACATATACGTGGATCCATCACATATTCAATAGGAACCGATTCAAGATGGTTAATCTTCTATGTGATAAGACATGTTGAATGGGTTAAACCCACAGCCTACATAGCTTGTTCTCGCATGTAAAGGCGCCGCAACTTAAACCCCATTTCAGCAAATGCAAACGTAAGTGCCACATGATCACCCTAAAACAACAAACTTTTATTGTTAATAGTGGGTTTGAGTGTTTGATTAATTCTAATTATTAAAGAAATCAGTGCATGTAATGACCAAAAATGACATTCAAAAAAGAAGCAGCAGATAATTTATGAAATGGGAACAGTCAGTCTTCGATAATAAGGTTAAGAAAAGAGATTAATAAGCAACTTTAGATTATCATCACATAATCAACATCATTGTCAAATCTAAAGCATAATATACTCTACAAATAAACTGGCCAGCAGAGAATAGGTGGCTTTGATTTCACCAAAATAGTGATGGTTCAGAAACAAAGAAAGAAAGTAGGTGGTTTGACTAACATAAGTCTTATTTCAACAAAACAAAGAAAGGAAGCAGGTAGCTTATGTAGAAAAGATGGTTCAAAAGTTTTACCATAATGGGTCTACCTTTTTGGGGATAAAGGTGAGGGTAAGGGTGTGGGTGTACCTTTTTGCAGTGATCAGAAAATGGCCTATTAAACTTTCAAATTGTTGGCCATAAGTAGGAATGAGTAAATGGTACCGGAAACTCTGGGGTAAAAGTTGTCTCTAAGGACTTGCTCGGAAACTCTGCATCCAGCCCTCCTACGTATAACGTTCTAATGCTCTCGTCCTCTGGGGGTTCTAACGACGGCATTTCGCCTGCCTTGTTTAGTAGTTTTAGCGCAACTGGATCATTAACTCTGCAAATCACATAATACAAAAAAGTTATACATTTGTTTTTTAAGAAATAGGGGGATGAGTGGATAGTGGCATACCCGTAATAACGGTCTTTGATATTCTGCTGGGATAACTCACCAGTGAAAGGCATCTCATGCCTGTAAGGGCATTCAGCGCCTCTAGTACATTCGCCTCTGATGAAGAAACTGCAAATATGTGCTCGATTTCTCTTGTAATACGGTGTTATCCTTTGCAGTTTCAAAATAGTATCATTTGGTCGTTCCTTTCCATACGAGGACTCATAATCTAGACCAGCTCTTGCCTGCATCAAAGAAACAACAATAATAAGATTATATCAGTTGTGACTTTATATTTGCATTAAAAAATTGTGTATAGATTGTAAAGGTACATACCCTGCGATCATGTTCCTCAGCAAAGAATTCCCTGTTGACATCACTCTTTGATATGGAGTCATTTGAGTTGATACTGAGTGCCGTATCATGAACTTGAACTGGTAAACCATATTCAAGATCTAAAAGGCAAACTTGACAAACGTTTTTCAACTTGCTGCATGTTTGGCAGATCTCACTTTTCTTGTATCTTGCATCCCTACCAGGTCTCCACCAGAACACTGTAAATGGCCTAGTACAGATCTTGCACTCCTTATCATAATTTGCTTTCGAGCCAACTCAATCCCAATTGAGTCGGTTCGTTGAATTTTTAAAAATCTTTTTGCTAAATTTTGATACAAATATTGATAACATAAAAAACAAAAATAAAAGAATTAACACACACATACATACGAGCCGAGCACCACTGCTCGTTGGTCCCACTTTTTTGGACTTTTATAAAGTACTTCTGGGCATGGCTGCGTATCTGCCAAATAGAAATGAACCAAAAAATTAAAATTTAATTTTATGTAATTATTGTTAAAGAACCAAACCCACAATCCAATTTCCTTTTTATGCAATTAAAAATGGCTGTGTTTTTGCACTCGTTTGTTGCCGCGTTTGGAGCCGTTTAACGGCGTGTTTACGGATGCAAACGCAGCAGCAAACGGGTGTAAAAACGCAGCCGTTTGCAGCCATTTAACGAAGCGTTTACAGCTGCAAACGCAGCAGTAAACGGCTGTGTTTTTACACCCATTTGCTGTTGCGTTTGCAGCCGCTTAACGGCGCGTTTACTGCTGCAAACGCAGCAGCAAACGGGTGTAAAAACGATGCCGTTTGCAGCCGTTTAACGGCGCGTTTACGGCTGCAAACGCAACAGCAAATGGGTGTAAAAACGCAGCCGTTTGCTGCCATAAACGCGCCGTTAAACGGCTGCAAACGCAGCAGCAAATGGGTGTAAAAACGCAGCTGTTTGCTGCTGCATTTGCAGTCGTTTAACGGCGCGTTTACGGCTGCAAGCGCGGCAGCAAACGGCTGCGTTTTTACACCCGTTTGCTGCTGCGTTTGCAGTCGTAAACGTGCCGTTCAATGGCTGCAAACGGCTGCAAACAAAGGTTATAACCTAAATGCACTCTAGCGCTATACATGAAAGTAACATCTATATTATATTAATTTGAACTTAATATGTACAATCTACAACATGATATCAAGGGCTTTTTTAAGTACAGATTAGCAATCCAAACATACACAAGAAAATAACCACATCCACTTGTGGTATGGCATATCAACTTTGTTCATCATCGACTGCTTCATACCGCCATCTTATTCTTAGGCCCATGGTCCCTTTTATATTTGTTACCGTTATACTATACGTTCATGAAAACTGGTATTATATATTTCATTAACTTGCATCATAAACACATGGTGAATCTGCAGACCTTTTAACCTTGCAAATTTTTTCTTTTTGGCTAAAAGATAACATGTGGACGTCTAGCTGCAAAATCATTGCAAGGAGATGTACCTACAAAAAAGGCAACAAACCCATCAACTGAATATTGAATTTATTCAACTAACTGAAATTGTTATAAAAAGATTACTGACATCATGTACATTGCATATTAGGACATATAATAACAGGGTCACAAAAGCACCAAATGTTAAACCCAATCACTGGCTAATCAACTGAACAACAGGAACACGTCAGGTCTTCTTGATTGAACAAAATACTTGACTTCTTAACTGATTGAATACAGAATTAATCGAACGAATACATCCGACCCTATGCATTACTTATATACTAAAGAAAACGTAACAACCACGAACCTATTAATTGAATCAACCGGACCCAAACCCGCTTTGACCCATTAACCAAACAAAAGCCTCTTTTACGGCCTCTATGCTTGGTATATTAAAGAAAACCATCTGGTTACCTCGGCCATGCAGGTGGACCGGTGGTGCTTTACCTTAATGGGCCAAAAAAGGTTAAGTCAAAAGATTTAGCTTGAAAAGAAACAGGGTTAAACGGGTCAAAATCAAAATCCTTGAAATAATATATGTTTTCTAATCAAATTTATACAATTTATATATAAAAAAAAACTAATAAGCTTTAGACAAAAGGGTCTTGGATCAACCGAACCCGAACCCGTTTTGACCCATTAACCCAGCTCTATGCATAGCACATCAAACAAAAACCAGTTAGTTACCTCTGCATCATGCATCCCTGAATCTTCATTCAGGTTTAAAATCCACGAGCCAAAGTAGATTTAGTTACATATAGCTAATTTCCCGGTCCATTCACCGGCATCACCATAATCAAGACTAAGTTTCCTCATAGGAGGAATATTCTCCATAGCAAACAACATAAGATGAGGGAACCCATAATTACAATGATCATACAACACCAGCTGAACCAAAACATTTGGACACAAACTGTGACTTAAGTAACAAGCAACAAATGTTAGAAAATAAAATAAACAGAACCCAGCCTCATAAAATTTAATCACAAACAACAAAAAACTAAATCTTTTCTACTTTGTCTATCCAGTAACTAATTCTAAACAAGGTTCGGCAGAAGGAAATTGCACTGAATGATTCAGACAATAAAAATACCAAATCCAGTCTCCTTAAAACCAAATAAAAAAAACAAAAAAAGGTTGATAATTTAATAAGAGAATTTACTACATATTATGCCCAAAATATGCATAATGACATTGTTATCACCATCTTCAAAATTAAAGTGCATCAAAAATGGATAGTCAAATACTATATGCACACCCAATCAAGGGCCCGAGATAAGCAAGACACACAGTATAAATTATTGCTATTTTAAACATGCTATAGGTTGTTTTAGACTGTTATTCAGCTTTTACTGATTGCCTATATATTTATTTAACCTGATTGAATCATATATAGAACCAATATCAACAACTTCAACAAAACAAACACAATTATTACTCTTAACACCCTAGACTTCTAAAACTCAATATAACAATCTCCACCTTCGAGTTTCAGAAGCATCATCCAACACATAGCAACTCCAAACAGTAATCAAACTTGGAACCTGGCAACACCTTAGTTAAAACACATTTGCCGCATTATCGAAAGAATGATGTTTACACAATTTAATCTAAACCACTACGCATGTTGGTAAAATCAAACCTACCATCAAAGGTCAACTTCCATATAAGTGAACTGAAACCCGAATGATCATGATTCAGCACGTGACAATAAGAAAATGAAACCTGAATTATCACGAACAAGTGGTGGCGGCTCAATATCTGCTATATTGATCTGATGCATTGATTTGGAGAGGTCATCAACAGAGAATGGTATGCTGCACACCAAATGTTTTATTAAATATAGAAATATTTCCACAAACAAATATCAAATTTGTTCTGATGATATGTTTAACCTTGAATCATCATCCAGCAAAAATGAGCTGCTGACAGCATTGTTTGAATATTCAGTCATCAGCACCCTCATGTTGGAAATTACCTGTCAGAAATGAGATTTAGAAATGGGTGTGCTTTTATTTTAGAAAATATATATACATAAAAGATAAATACATCTGGAGAAAGACTATGTGTGTCGTATTTGTCATCCCAATTCTGTAGAGCTGTTGTATGCTAAGAATCTGCAGGTGAAACGGATTTACCATCAGTTTAATATTGAATTAATGATTTTCTAGATAAGATATGGGAACTGAAACTTACTGGGCACAAATGGTGAGTTATTTCATCCAGTGTCTTCTTTGGCTTCTGATAAATAACCTAAAATCGATAAATGAAAGCTATAAAACATAGCTCACAAATAATTAAATATTATATATGGTAAAAAGAAATATATAGAAAATAAGGTGAAATACCAGGAACCCCAATAGCTTGTCTTATGTGCTTGAGCTCGTCCCAAGCTGATCCTGCATACTGAAATTTGAAATTCTCAAAAGTCAGTGAAACTTGGGAAAACCCTATCGGTATAAATAGTTACATGGTGGATACAATGTTACACATAGACTGTTGTTGAACAAACTTGCTAAAATATATGTATCAGGACATGAAAATTGTATCAAACATAAAATCACCACATAGGAAAATATCCACACATGACCAAAATAAGCTTCAAACATAGCTCGATTACCAAAATCGTAAAACTGGATCACATCAGGTTAAGAGCATAAACCAAACCAAACCAAACCACCCCCTCAAAAAAAAACACTTCTATACCTGGAAGTATGATACCTGGAAGTATATATCAGGTTAAGATCAATCGTAAAAGTTGTCGATTCAAATGGAGAAGTATGATACCTGGAATGAAGGAGAAGCCGCGATTCAGGCAGCGTAACAAGGAGGGGATAGGCGGTTGAATCCTCACAGATCTGCTCATGAAACGGGTCTGGTGATAGATCTGCCATGGTTTTCTTGAGTCGCGAGAGAGAGAGAGAGGGGTCTGATGGTTTTGTGAGATGTGTGAGTTGTGAGAGAGATGAGAGAGATGGAAGGGGAAAGTTGGATCCGTGTGAAAACAAAGACATCCGTCAGATCACGATCCATGTGAAGAATTGAAAGAAAATGGACGGCTGATGATGGATCCGGGTGAAGGGTAAATGTTTTGTGTTTCTTGGTGCTTTAAGTCTTGTACATTGTGCATTGAGTATGTTTTAAGTACATTTTTTTTTCCAATTTTATCCTTCGGATATGCATTATAAAGTATTATAGATATATATATATATATATATATTCAGTGGTTTATTATTAAGTGTAAACATACATTTTACTAGGTATGACTTTCCCTGGACATTAAAAAAAATCATCCCATTTACTGCTGGTGTTGAATACCATGACTATCACCATTGCGTTGGAGGCCAAAGCCATAGCAACTTTGCACCTGTCTTCACTGTCTTCACTTATTGTGACTACATATATGGTACAGACAAGGTACTAAATTAATTAATTATTTAATTGTGTATATATATATGTATATATATAGAAAAATGTACCGTACAATTGCCCTTAACGTACATTACGTACGCGATTGAAAATCGCACGTTATTAAAAAAGCGCATTCATAAAATATGGGAATCGCATGTTGTGTATATGGGGGATGAAATCACATGTTATGTATATGATGAAATCGCATGGGGTGTCAACAATCACAAATCGCATGTTTGAAACATAAATTCGCACGTTGGAAATCAATCGCGTACGCGATGTACGTTAAGCGATTTTGTACGTTGATTGGCACATATATATATATATATATATATATATATATATATATATATATATATATATATATATATATATATATATATATATATATATAGGGGCAGGATTTAGGGAAAACGCCTAAAAGTGTGAAAACGGTGAGAACGGCCCTCATCCGTTGGATCAAAACTATCTATGGATTAGATTGGTGCGGTGGTGTTTTCCTAAATAACATCAATTTTATTACGTGGACGCGTTTCATTAAAGGGAAAAGGGTTTTTATACTGCCCTATACAAAACGTCAAACTCACGAGTAAAATGTCATTAAAATTCTCGCCTTAAACTACAATCCCTACACACATTTTTATCTAAACGCCAGTCATATAAAACGCCAAACTTTGTGTTTAACAGATAAAGCTTAACAAACAGTAACTAAAACGACGGAAGCTTCATTACTAACATTTATTATAATAACTTTCTGCCTAAATTACGCGCCAAAAACATCATATATAAAGAACGTCTGACGACCTTCCATTGATCAAACAAAAAACAAACGCCATATTTTACTAAATACTATTCAATTTATAAATGCCAAAAAGTTCAAAAACTACAGATTGCAAACGTCATTTCTTGGAGATTTAGTTTTGTTCTCAATAAATTTTCACTGAATGGGGTGGACAACATTGTTGGACAACATTCTTAAGTGAGGATTAACAATGTTGTCCATCTCATTCAACAAAATATTACCGAGTTAATCGTCACCTAATTAGAGGTTTAAAATATTTTTATTTACCAAAAGGTATTCTTTTTTTAGCGTTTATGTGTGTGTCCAGTCTTGTATTGTTTGTTGTGTAACTTCCAAATCACATTTTATGCACAAAAAGTGGAAAAACGTGGAAAAACTAAGAAATGGTATATAGAAAATATAAAACGCCAAATGCCAATATTGTATGTTCTGAAAAAAATAAAAAAACGTCAAACTACTTTTCACTTGCTCTCGAAGACTGTGTAGATTTTCTTTTAATTACAGGCTTCTGGCATGTCGATGCATAGTGTCCGTAAGCTTTACAATTTTTACACTGTCTTTCTTTTGCCCTAGGCTTCCCTTTTGTTTTTGTTTTTCGATTGCTTCCTCCTGTTTGGATTTCAAACGCTTGTGAGATCCAGAACCTTTCGAGTTATACCCAACACGGACTCTTATCAGATTCTTGTCGTTTTGATATTGACCTGTTATCTCTGCAAATCTATCCCTAGTACTAGGAGGAGGAGCAACATTTTACATATCTTAAGCCTTCTTCATATAAGATTGAACCTGATCCTTGTATAAGGATAGCTCCTCATTATTATCAGATAAACGGTTCAAAGTATACTACGTTGCATCATACTTTGCACACCGGGATCAAGCTCGGTCATAAATTCACGACTAATTGAGTAATTGGAAGGCAATTTGGCAAAGCCTCTTTACGCCATCTATTCAAAATGTACTGTTTTGGAAATTCCCTAATATCCAAACTTCTCAAAACATAAAATATATGTCTACATAGCAAACCAAACTACTCAAAACGCCTGCATGAGGAAGTGCTGGTGTAGTCAGACTTATGGTACATTACCTGAAAAACGCCAAAAATAATGTATGTATAAAACGCCATGCAGACAATGTTTGTATAAAACACCATCAAACAACAAACATAAAAACTGCATGCAAAAAAAATAAGTAAAAGTTTAAAAATATAATAAACGCCATATTCAGAAACCGCCAAAATAAAAAATACCCAAAAAACGTCATTGTTTATCTCGAATAAGGATGTACAAGGCTGCTGGAAATCATTTATGTAGAACTTAACAAACCCATCGGGTTGATCTTCATAACGTTGATTTAAGCAATCCCCAATCCCGACTAGCTCAGTTTGAACGTCACAAAAAATATTTTTTGTGTATACATCAGCAACAAGAGTAGATTTGAATTGCTTTTCAACTGGGGGCGTTTGTATCGAGATTCATGATCATTTATCCAGTGCGTGTGATGATGTGCTTCTATTGCAGTTTCGTAATGAGTCATGAACTCAACAATAGTAGATTTGAATTGCACACTTGACCAAAAAATGGTTCTCACTCTCCAACCTCGATGTAGTACGCCTAAGGCCCGATAGTTCCTCCATCTATAGTATGCAGAGATCCAAGATTCCCTAAGCGCAAAAATATCAAAAAGACAATCATTATCATCTAAATTGAACACTCCAGTAACCTTTTCTCATACTGATTCAAACTCTTCGGGTGTAAGAATATCCGCCCGCACAACACCACAAATACTTTCTTTGAAATTGGTGGAATTGCATAGCCTAACACCAACCTATATATAACACGAAAACGCCATGCAAATGTATACATTAAAAACAACAAACTAACATGAAAAACAGTTATGAATGAAAAAACGTCATATATCTTAGAACGCCAAACACATGAAAATAAGAAAATCAAACCTTTAGAGAAAGTTTATGCATCACGTGCCACATGCATAACCGATGCCTTGTTTCAACAAATACAACATAAATAGTCTTCTTCATTGATGGATCTTGGACAGTGACAACAACTTTTGGTTGAGAACCAATAAATACAAGTTTTGCCCCTCATGTAGAATGTAACATAGCCCACGTGGCTTATCCTTGTCCACATAAAGAGTTTTATAAGTTTTCTTAGTACGTACCCATGGTTAAGCGTTATTTGTTTTCTCTTTTCACCAGGGCTACAAGTACCACAAGAAACTCCTACAGAAACAGGTAAACATACACTTCACATTTGAATATTTAACTGATATAACAATATATCCGTTTGCTATTATATATATACACACACACAAACACACACGCGCACACACACACACGCACACACACACACACACACATATATATATATATATGTAAAGAGTATTGTACAATATTGTTATCATACATTACGTACGCTTCAATCTCAGCCGTCAGATCATCTTCCCGCATTTTAAAATCGCATGTTTTTTTATAACAATTTCGCACGTGATAATTTTGATGAAATAGCATGTTGTTTTTTTATAACAATTTCGCATGTGGTAATTTTGATGAAATCGCATGTTAAAAAACCAACATGCGAAATTGTTACAAAAAAACAACATGCGAATTCAATGCGGGAAGATGATCGAACGACTGAGATTGTAGCGTACGTAATGTACGATAAGGGCATTTGTACGTTAACCTAACCCTATATATATATATATATATATATATATATATATATATATATATATATATACACTTTGGAGGGCTAATTCGAAAGTTCTATTGAGTTGGAAAAACCCGTAAGAGCATTCACATCCACTCCTTTAATTTTCACCCTAAATTACACTAAAAAACACTACATCTTCTCTCTCCTTTTCAATTAAATAATATTTTTTATACCTTTATCATTACCTTTTCTCTCTCCTCCACTCACAATCACTTTCAAAATATATTAAAAAATTATACGGGACGAACAGTGTCCCTCAAATATACAGATAAACAGTAACATTTTCTCTCCCCTCCACTCACAACCACCTTTTACACTCTTTGCATTATAAAAACTCCACTCACAGATTTTAGTGGGTTGGATGTGAATGCTCTAAACCCCATTGTACATTCATTTTTATAATCTATTAACATATGTAATATATTTTATTTATAATTAATACATAAAGAATTAAAAAACGAAATTTGTAGCCCCTTGAAAACCCCATGTAACACGTTTTTGTTAGATAATGTAAAAGTTGTGTAAAACGTTACACAACATCTTTTACTCTATGTGTAACACTTCGATACAAATCCCTTTTTCTTTTATTTATTATAATTACTATAATAATATATATTATATAAATATAAAAAAAATAATTGTTTGATTGGTTTTTCACAAGGTTTCTTAACTTTACTGATTTTCAATTTATATTTTCCCTAATATACATGTACCAACCTTAATTAAATTAATAGGTGAAAAGTCAAATAATGTTCGATATGTGATTTGCATGATTAGTTATATGAATTTGATTTAAAATACTGAAAATCATATGGATATTTATTTGATATAATTTAGGTTAAAGTTGGCTCAAAAGGGGATGGATCATATGTTTGTGTGCTAGATATCGGGTCGGAGTATTCAACATCTTCTTCTTAGATCAGATGCTTCCATTAGTTAATATAGTGAATTAGTAGCAGAGGACGTTTTATGGTATATAACTTGTGTCATGAACAACTTATATACATATTTGAGTTGTCTTCAATGAAATAAGTGACTCTGATCATTACAAACATATTGCATGGTTTGTTTATATTTAATGAATATATTATCATATAGCTATATAACACATAACATACTTAAAAAAGTACGAGTATCCAACGGCACATGTAGCACATATACAAATCCGATTTTACATACAAACAACCCTAACAAAATCTTTCGAATCTTCTATAAATGCAAGTTCTTGGTGAACAATATTTAACTTCTATAGATACGTTAATAAAAAACACAACCATACTTCTATTTATTCCTCAAAACTTTAAGAAAAAGGTAAATTATAACTAAGACATGAGTGTACACTAAATTAAGGTGTACGGTAAAATATTCTTATTTTAGTATGTACGTAGTTTTTTTGCACAGAAAACATATTTCAACCATTTTAATTTAACCTTTTGTTTTACATTACCTTTTAAATTATTAGCAAAAATACATAAATTCAATTTAATAACAACTAGTGTATTTCTCCATGCGCTTCGCGGTAGGAATCTGGTCGATATCAATTCACTTGCACATTAAGACATAGAGGAAAAACACATTGTAATAGCATATTCTAGAATCAACGAAAAATTACATTGCTATTTAAAACTAAATCGTAGAATCATTTAGAAGAATGATTGTCTCCAAATTTAAAATAAACAATTAAAAATTTAGTTGGGTATCAACATAAAAGTAAAATTAACAAATAAAAATACTTAATCATGTTTATATTTAAGTACCTCTGTGAAAATAATAAAATATATATTAATTAATTGTTTATTATTTGTTGATAATAAAATAAAGAAATTAAGTTTACTATTCATGATCAATTGCTTGTCTTCAAATTTGAAATAAATAATTAAAAAAAATTAGTTATGTATTAACATAAAAGTAAAATTAACAAATAAAAAAACTTAATCATGTTTATATTTAAATACCTTTGTGAAAATAATAAAATATATATTAATTAACTGTTTATCACTTGTTAATAATAAAATAAAGAAATTAAGTTTACTATTCATGATCAATTTTGTCACACCTCAACCGATGGCGGAAACATCGGGATGAGACGAACAAATTGCTCAAAACAACATAACACTAAATGTGACAATATGAATTTAAATCATTTTATTGAAACTAGAAGAGTATTACAAAGTCTCAAATATCAAACATAAATTCAACATTAATTAATTACTAAAATGGGTTTCTAATGCCATCCTAACTTGTTTTCTTGAATCTTGAACAATCAACCTGCAACATGTATTAAAATAACATCAACAAAAAGTTGGCGAGTATACAGGTTTGATACATAGCGTAAAGTAGAATAAAAAGTTTAAATACTCATATCCAACATGAACAACATAATACAAGTTACTAATATGCTGAAACAGTGTCACTATATGTCAAACCCAAGTTTCCAACGCACACGCCCCAAGACTCACTCAAGGGCGGTGCGTACTCCTATAGAATAGGAGATTTAATAAGTCTCAGAAGTTTAATAAGTCTCAGTAGTCTCAGAAGTTTAATAAGTCTCAGCCAGGTTAATGAGCATATAGACACGAAAGCTTACATAACATACGAGATTAACCAGCATCAAATTGTTTCATGTTTAAAAATGGATAGAGTGTGCATATAACAAGTTTCAAGCGTTGCGTGTTTTTGTATAGAATACATGTTGCACCCAAAAGCGATAAAATAAAAATGGGATCAAGTATACTCACAGTGATTGCGTTGCGTTTCTTGGAAAAAGATTAGAGCGTACGAGTAAAGATTGAGCAAGTCCAAAAGAACGGGCAAAGCGATTAACCTAAGTGTAAAATACCATACAAGAGAAGGATTACTAATATCTCTATATTAGTTATTTATGTACCTAGCTCGTTATTAATATTAAAATTATAAAATAAAATAATGTAAAAATAAAAGGGTTAAAATATATTCTTAGTTGTTCACGTTTTTTTTATGAAAGAATTACTTACTTTTTAGAGTTTTAGAAAAAAAGAAAATAAGATTTTAAAGGGAAAAAAAATTAAATAAATTTTGGTTAAATAATAGTGGATTTAAAAAGGGTTTTAAAAGAAACAGGATATAATGGTTTTTATTTGTTTTAAACATGGATAGGTTCATCTTCTTTGTAAAACAAACAATAGAACTGATAACATTTACTATGAACGTGTTGCTTCATAAAAGAAATGAAAAGCAAGGAAGGGTTTCATCAACAATGAATAAATGAATAAGAAAATTATACCGAACAGTTGAACGAAACTACGTGAACTCCGGCGAGCTTAGTTACCCATCGGCGTCTCGATTTACTCCGGTGAACCTCCGATTACAGGCGAAAAGCTTGGGACTCCGACGACACTCCGGTCGTCTTCTCCGACAGCGTCGGACTCCAAACAAAAGGATGTCGTGAGTTTCGAGTAACGACTTCGGCCAGAGTTTGAGTTCCAGCGGTGTCTATCTTGTTGCAGGTTATACGACTCAACAGAGTTTCGAGTGGTGCTTGTTTGCTTATTCAGAAGGTATGTTCGAGAGTGGGTAAGGGTGTCGGGATGTCGAATAGAACCGTGGTGATGGTTCGGTTTTATAGCGTTCCAAGGCCTCGTAATATATGGAAACATTTGGTCGTTTGACTGGCATGTGTTGTTGGAAATTTGGTGAATGGATATTAAATATATTTATAATTTAATGAAATTATAAATATTAATTAGAATATTCATGTGGTAAAATAAAAGAGTAACTCTTGAGTATTTAATTAGTTTTATTAGAGTTTTTAAGTCTCTAATTAAGTGACTAATTAAATGAATAATCAAGTGAATCCTTTCACTAGTCTTCTTCAAATAGTAGGTTATGTGTTTTTTTTGTTACAACAAGAATAGGATATTGCTTGAAACATGAAGAATACTAGAAGTAGTATGAACACTTGAACACCAACTAGAGAGAGGAGTACTCTCTAATTGTTTCCACCACATGAGTTCAAACACTACAATTACCGGATGTAACCTTGGGCCGGTGAGCCATCTCCGGCAGTACAGACTGCTTCGGCTGTTGTACCCTGGGAGACAGACGCGTCATCTTTAATAGAGGCGCGAAATCTGTTTTAAGGGAAGCGTGTTGAATACGTGCCTCAACCAAAATCGTCAACGTTTTAGTGTGCTCTTTGTTGCAGTCAAGGAGTATTTTTCAAGACTCAAGATGATGAATACTCGAGTCTAGGATGCTATCAAGTGCGCGTGAAGCACCCACCAGAGATGCGGCTTGAATCAAGATTGGTATATATAATTATATTTATATTCTTTTATTTAGTTATTGCAACCGGTATTGTACAATGATATTTCCTACTAATAACGACAGTCTCGTTATGATATATTTTGTAATTATATTTTACAAAAGGTGAACCTATTTCCTACAAACTTAAAACAGATTTTGTGAGATTGTTGCTACAATCTTAAAACCTTATTTATATGGATTTTGGGTTCACAAAAGAATTTATAATAAAAAAGAATATTTTTAAAGATTGTGATCTTTTAAATATTTTTTTGGGAAATATGTATGTAGTACAACTTGTTGTGTTTAGATTTATTGAGATTGTGGTAAAATCTTAAATCCTACACCGTGATACAAAAACAAATGAAATATGGTTCAAACGTTTGGTTTTGAAACGATTTAAGGAATCGTTAATTTTTCTAACTTTTGTGTTAGATCGGGTTTATTAGTGTAAACCATATGTTTTTTGTAAACGTTAAACTCTCCTAAGTAGAGTTTTTTATTACTTTAAATAAGAGTTTTATGTTACTTGATTAGAGTTTTATGTCTCTAATTAAGTCTCTATTTAAAGTAGACTTTTCATCCACCCATGGATTGATATGAACAAATAAGTCTTATAATGATTTTTGTAATCATTTGTCTTCTAACATGTGTGTTAGAAACGTTCATGAAACGCGTTAGTTTGGAAGCAATTTTTTAATTGTTTAGTTTCTAACGTGTGCATTAGAAATGACTTATTTATTTGAACCATATATGTGTTTTTAGCAAGTCGAATTAACATTTTGTGAAAATGTTAATATTTCTAACGTGCGCGTTAGAATTTCTTTCATTTTTAACATGATTGTTAAAAATGGTTAAAATACAAATGCTTTGAAATGTTTTATGTAAACATTTTATATAAGTAATTTGTTGTAGCATTGATTTTAATGCTTTGTATGATTTAGAAATAAAAGGTCATACATTGAGGTTGATATTTGATTGACTTCAAGAATTAAATCACTATAAAGTGATAGTGTAGTTGTGTGGGATTCATCACCAACTTTAATTTGTGATTTCTAAATCAATTTGAGTGAAATTTTAATTACTAATTAAACTCTTCATATAGTGAAACTTTTGAGTAGAGTTTTAATGGTGACATTTGATGAGTTTTATTAGAGTTTAAATATATAATTATGGAGACTCTTAACTCTTCATATGTGAAACTCTTGAGTAGAGTTTTAATGGTGACATTTGATGAGTTTTATTAGAGTTTAAATATATAATTACGGAGACTTTTAACTCTTCATATGTGAAACTCTTGAGTAGAGTTTTAATGGTGACATTTGATGAGTTTTATTAGAGTTTAAATATATAATTATTGAGACTTTTAACTCTTCATATGTGAAACTCTTGAGTAGAGTTTTAATGATGACATTTGATGACTTTTATTAGAGTTTAAGTCTATAATTATTGAGACTCTTAACTCTTAATATGGTGAAACTCTTGAGTAGAGTTTTAATGATGACATTTGATGAGTTTTATTGATGACATTTAATGCTCTAATTTGGTCATGTTTTGTATATATAAAATGACTTAAATTTTCTAACATGTGTGTTAGAAAATGTGTATCACTAATACGAGGTTAGAGATTGTTCATAATGAACATAAATGTTTTATGCAAACATTTAATTGCCTATGTGAGCATTAAAGATGATGAGAAATGGTTTATTTTATAGACTATATCTTTGGAAAACGTTTTATGTAAACGTTCGATTCTATAATGTGCTTGTTATAACGTTTTTTTCTAACATGCGTGTTAGAAAATGTTATTTGGTGAAAAACAACTTGGTGTTGTTGTGAACAAATTTAATTGTTCAAGTTTACTACTTAAATGTAGTATTTGTAACAACTTGGTGTTGTTTTGAGCATAATTGTCCAAGTTTAAAGTTTAAACACGAAATGGGGAACTTGTACTTACAAGTGCATGGAGTCTTATTAAGGGAGTACCTCAAGACATGCCATGGGACGATATTGTTGAAAAGATTTCGGTCAGATTATAAAGTGATGAAGATAAAAGCACTTTGCTATTTGATGTCTACATATTGTCTATGCTTTCGTTTAAATTTCAAAAGTGATTGGCACTTATGATTTAGTTTCCAATGTATTTTATTGTTTTGTGTTCAATATCTTCGGATAACACATGCAATTTTTTACAAAGAAATAAATCACTAATGGTTGTGACGTATAAATTATTTTTGTGGAAAATAATTATAACGTCGGTTATACATTGTTTAAAATAATATGGTTTTAAACGGATAGTAAATGAAAATACTTGGACATAAACAACTTGAGAGTTGTTACATTGACTAAAAGTCAAAGACGAAACATCAAATGTATAACCATATCATGAATGAGTAATGAAAGAACGTAGTAAGTGTATTGAGATGAAATACACTAACGACATTCATGTCGTATACTTCATTAGAAGTCATTGGAAAATTCACAAGTTTGACTTCTAACATATGAAAGTAGAAGTACTATATGTTATTGTATACCTTTAATAAATCTTATGAGATTTATAAGTAGATGCGTCTAGCACTTGATTATTGTTAGAACTATATGGAGATTTTACCTTCATTTGGGAGAGCATCATAAATATACATATCTCCTAATGAATAACAATAGATGTGTGCAAATCACTTATGGCAAAATTATGAATGTCATGTTGTTGAGTGTCGATCTAGTTGATTCGATCTCACACATAATAGTGAGTGTAGACAAGGAACATTCATCTTGTTGGTGATGAATGTGTTCACCAAGTGACTTGGATTAAGACTTATGTTTAAGTACTTATGAGTCAATGGTAGATTGTTGGAGATCAAAGGTAATCAAGTTATGTTCTTTAAATGAATGATGAAATTTAGCTATGTGCTATATATAATAATTTGTGAGACCTTCCTAAATATTGATGTTTTAGGATTATGAATAAGTCTCATTATTTTGTCTTAACAAGGGATGAATGTTGCAAAGTGATATTATGATATCCTTAGGGCTGTGAAGAATCAGAATGATGCATCTTCTATTCACATGCTAAAGTATTGTAGTCTAAAGCATGCTAGACTAGTACTTGGTTAATTATGGGTCTTGACGGAGACTAATTAACTCTAAACATTCAAATGTGTATGAACACAAAAAAAAATGTGTATAGACAAAAATGAGGGAGAATTTTCATTCATTATAAGGAAAAAACATGTAACTTTTTAAGAGTTTGTTCGAAAAGCTAATGAGGAGAACTCATTGTCTAAGCTTATTCTAGATGTTAAATTAGAATTATTCTAAGTTGGTGACAAACTTATGACAATGGCATGTGTTGCTTTGGTCAGCTCGGAAGCTTATGTAAGCTAATGCAATATAAGTTGAATTCACTGATACAATGAGGTTGATCTTGTTCAATCATATGTGTATAAATGTCACCATAAGTGGTGTTACGGAAATGTTGATCAAATGGCAAGAAATGTGGGGGAGGATCCATTTAAGAAATAACCCTATAAGGGTATCTAGAAATGGTTCTCATTAACCCATCTAGATGTTATCCAATAACACTTAAATGTGGGGGGTGTCTTACATTTGTTTTTAGCAATAAGGATTTTGTAATCCAATCTAACATTGCAAATAAACGACTAAGTGGAGGACACAAAGGTCGTAGTGTATAATGGAGATGTGTTTGCCTTAAATGATGCACGTATCTTACAAAGACATATGTTATAACCAGATTCAGATGGCCACTGAGGTTATAGTCTTAGAAGTTGACAATAGGCAAAATTAACTTACGAGTTAAGAACACATCATGACAACTGATCTCAAATACGCAAAGTTATTTGCTAATGTTATGGATCCAACAATCTGAGGGTTTATTAGAGATCAAGTTGTGGAATGGGACTGAAGCCATTGAAAAATGAAGTTCATATGATGGAAACCTAACTCAGTAGACTGGAGATCCCAAGAATTGAGTTCAATAGGAAAACCTAATTGTATGAATAAGCGAGGTCACTATGGGGGAATAACCCTACGCATTTAATAAGGTAGTTTATTATAAAGATTAATAAACTTCCTAGTCCATTCCTAAAAGTGACAAGTGTGAGGCTAAGCATAATATGTGGTAAATGATTTGGATAGATCATGATAACCACAATGCTTTTAATGATCTAAGGAGAATCACCTATGTTAGAGAGAAGTGGGGTCGCTTCGAATGGAATTGAGGGCACAATTCCTAGAGCTCTCGCAGAACCAGGAAAGTGTTCCACGACCATTATTGGACACGACTATGAGGAGATGACCCGGCTAAGGAGAGTCTTGTGTGAAGTGTATTGTCGTCCACACAAACAGCAGACGAGTTCAAAGACATCGAGATCTACTCAGAGCTAGTGGGCTAAGTGCATTTCATGAGCGAAGGTTCAAAGGGTAACACCTACCTATCGTATGCAAAACTCAACTGTCGAGGTTACATGGGAAATTTTAAGTGTTCTGAATGATCTCCATTCATGTGGGGGATTGTTGGAAATTTGGTGAATGGATATTAAATATATTTATAATTTAATGAAATTATAAATATTAATTAGAATATTCATGTGGTAAAATAAAAGAGTAACTCTTGAGTATTTAATTAGTTTTATTAGAGTTTTTAAGTCTCTAATTAAGTGACTAATTAAATGAATAATCAAGTGAATCCTTTCACTAGTCTTCTTCAAATAGTAGGTTATGTGTTTTTTTTTTTGTTACAACAAGAATAGGATATTGCTTGAAACATGAAGAATACTAGAAGTAGTATGAACACTTGAACACCAACTAGAGAGAGGAGTACTCTCTAATTGTTTCCACCACATGAGTTCAAACACTACAATTACCGGATGTAACCTTGGGCCGGTGAGCCATCTCCGGCAGTACAGACTGCTTCGGCTGTTGTACCCTGGGAGACAGACGCGTCATCTTTAGTAGATGCACGAAATCTGTTTTAAGGGAAGCGTGTTGAATACGTGCCTCAACCAAAATCGTCAACGTTTTAGTGTGCTCTTTGTTGCAGTCAAGGAGTATTTTTCAAGACTCAAGATGATGAATACTCGAGTCTAGGATGCTATCAAGTGCGCGTGAAGCACCCACCAGAGATGCGGCTTGAATCAAGATTGGTATATATAATTATATTTATATTCTTTTATTTAGTTATTGCAACCGGTATTGTACAATGATATTTCCTACGAATAACGAGAGTCTCGTTATGATATATTTTGTAATTATATTTTACAAAAGGTGAACCTATTTCCTACATGTGTTACAAAAGAAATCTCGGTTCGTGATTTGTATGAAGGAATGGAAATGCGTAATCATTCTGTCAATCCCGAAAAATTAGCGTGTAACGGAACTTGGTTTGCTGTCATTGTTTGTGGCGGCAATTGTTTCAAGGGAAGTCAAAGGAATTGAAGTTTAGGCCAAATGACAACTTTAGTCCCTGAGGTTTTCATAATTAAAGTTTTACCTTTCTCTTTTAAATTTCAATCAATAAGCTTCACAATATTATAACTAACCCCTCACGTATATTTTACTTGACTAAATTAGCCTAAATAATGTTAATTTCTATTAACTTAAAAAAAACTTGTTTTAAAACTTAACCAAACTAACTGAAATAAATTTTAAATTTTAAGTTTCAAGAGGTTAGTTAATTACTAAATAATAAATAACAATATAGATAATTATTTCTATAATAATTGAACGAAGGATTTAAATATTGAATAAATATATAAATAAATGATTAAAAAAGAATAAATGATTTAAATAAAAGAATAAATAATTAATAAATAATGTATTTAATTAAATAAATGAATAAATATATAATTTGATAAACGCGAAAAATTACGGAGAGTTACAAATTTCATATATTAAAAGGATATGAAACATTAACATTACTTTAAAAGTATTATTGAAGAATATATATAACTAGAGGGTAGGCCCGTGCGATGCACGGCATGACCAACAGTTAGTGTCTTTCATTTTGTGGTGCGTTTGGGAAAAATGTTTATGCATGGATAAAAGGTAATTAGCCAAAAGACAATGTAAGAGAAGCCATACAAAACGTCATAAGAGCTTGTACCATAAGCCGGCCACACAAAATTTAAGGCGTGCATAGCACAGGAAACTTTGTTTGCGGAATGTGTTTAAGAACAAACATGTATGCCAAGTCTAAAAACATACATTACAGGAAAAAAACTTAAAGGAGTTCATAAAGCTTCCGGTTTTATTCAATAATTCACGAAATCTTCTGCCGCTAATGCATGCCCATGTAGTCGCCCTTCCCCTTAGTAGTTTCTTGTCTACAACAGGTTTAAGCAAGTAAACATAAGCAACGGCTATGAGTTAGTCAAATCAAATATCTTAACATATGTGCACGCATGACTCTCCATACATGACTAACCCATAAAAATCATTGAGAGAACTCACTACCATATGAAAACCTTAAATCATATTACAATATGCTACAATAAATTAAATAAAACCAGACTAAATTGTAACTGCCTAAAAACTTGAAATGAATATTAAACGAACTTAAACATAGATAAATGAAGGTAAATGAACACACATAAACAAATTTTTAAGTGAACGAACGTTTATGAACATATATAAACTAACAAAGCATGTGTTCATGTTTGTTCATTTAATTAATGAACAAATCATGTTCATTCGTTTATTAAGAACATCCGTATCGGTTCGCTTACAGGCCTACCCACAACTCTTTTAATGAAAGTAAGACTTATTCAAAGCATTATAGAACATACCTTCCATGTTTTTGAAGCAAAGATCTCCTAATAGCCTGAGTTGGATGAGCAGTGAACACTAAATCAACTGTTTGATTTTTCAATGAATCAAAAACCTCTTGAGGTGATTTTTTAAGCTTATTCACAAGTCTCTTAAGAGTTTTTTCATTGGATGAGTTAAAATATCATATCTTGCTGAAAAATGTCGGTGTTGGTTCATTCTTAAGAGATGTCGATTAATGTATTCAGATGAATATATTAGGCCCATTTGTACATTATTACTTGGCCTATAATTCAAGTCCAGATAAGCTATTAACCAAGCTTTGAAAATTGAAATTATAACTAATAAGGCTACTCAATTGGTTTCAAAGGAGGTATATATTGGTATGGGTGCATAAACTACTAAGTTGTACACATGCATCCATAGTTAGGAAATTATGAAAAAGATATGAAGTAATGTAAGGGAATTGACCATTAATTTTTTCACGATTATAAATAAAATAATATATGTCAAACCTAATATTACTACCTACCTTATTTGAAAAAATAAATAAATATCTATATGCTTAGGTAGAGGATCCTGTAAAAAGTGCTCAAAGTGTGAGAAGTGTAAGAAGTGTATTATAACACTATATATAACACTATATAACACCATATAAACACCGTATAACAATATGTAACATCATATAATACCATATAACTCTATGTAACACTATATATCATTATATAACAAATATAACACTATAGGTTGTGTGATAGCATGTCTATAATAGATGTATAGTGTTATATTTGTTATATAATGATATATAGTGTTACATAGTGTTATATGGTATTATATGGTGTTACATGTTGTTATACGATGTTTATATGGTGTTATATAATATTATATATAGTGTTATAATACACTTCTCACACTTCTTACACTTTAGCCCCTTTTTACACTATCCTTACCCTATATGCTTATATGCTATATATATCTTTCACCTGGAGCGCTACCCACAGAACCATCTGAATAAGAACCTTCATAAGTAGGGTTGGGAAACAAAAAAAGGAAATCTTAGGAAGAACTATAACTTGGATGATGTATATATTAGTAGTTCTTATTCCTTTATTTTGTACTAAAAACTTGATAGAATGTAACTTCGTTCAAGTATTGACATAGTGACAAATATTCAATTTTGAACATTTACTTAAACACAACACAAATAGATATGATGTCTTAAACGTATATGCTTATAGGCTAAATATATACCTTTCACCTGGAGCGCTACCCACAGAACCATCTGACTCAGAACCTTCATAAGTAGGGCTGGGAAAGAAAGAAAGGAAATGTTAGGCAGAACTTTAACTTGGATGATGTATATATTAGTAGTTCATATTCCATTATTTTGTACTAAAAACTTGATAGAATGTAACTCCGTTCAAGTATTGACATAGTGACAAATATTCAATTTTGAACATTTACTTAAACACAACACAAATGGATATGTAGTTATGTGGTTCATGGAATCTGGTAAGTCAAAAGTATATATAGAAACTTACATGTACTTTCTGATTGTTTCTTTGAGCTTAACCGGTGTTGGTATTGTCATCACCCCCTTACCCTTCCTAGTCATGGGAGTAGGAGTGGTAGATACAACGGATTGACAATCGGTTTCGTCTGGGAGCACACGCTTGCAGTTGAAGCTCTCAAAGGCCCCATGATGGTAGTATGTGGATGTATCAACTTGGATGGTTCGGGTGGTGCCTACAAGTGAGTGTAAGCAGTTTGGGAGCGTTGAGATGCTACCGTTAGAGTTCTGTATCATGACTGGAGTGAAGCTATCCTGGATGGTTTCGGAATAAACGATGTAGATATGCGAGAGACCCGATTCCACATTGAGTATAGGTTGAGCAATGGTGCTTGTTAGAATCTGTGCAGTGTCATTGAAGCACACGATGACCGCATTTGTCGTGGAATCGGTAGTTAAAAAGTTAAAGATGATATACTTTGTAATTGTAATTCCTATACTTTATTTTTTATGTTAATTATGTCATCGAAATCCAACTTATTTTTCAGTCGAGCATTTTAACAAACACCTGGCGTGCGTCGTTCAATTTACAATAATGTCCAAGTAATTAAACTGTTAATATCTAAGTAATTAAGCTGTAATTAAGCCAAGTAATTAAGCTATTAATCTAACCTTTGGATTTATCGACGAAGAACAGAGAATCGCTCGGAACTTCGGTGAGCATATCTTCGGAGCTAATATTGGATCTCCATGTTTTCTTCCCCTTCAATGTATAACATGATCGTTTCACACAAAGAACCAATCTTTTTCATTCGTTTCACACAAATTTGGATGCATACGTATGTCAATCGTACCTGTGATTGGATCTTGTTTAGAGGTTGAGAGTCGATGGCTTCTTCCACAGGTTTAGAGGTTGAGAGTCGATGGCTTTCTCCACACCTTCCCTAATTTCCATGTTCAAAACCCTAATTAAAACGAATAAGGTGGATGGAAGCGGACTTATGATTTTGTAATATATTATTTTAATCAATATTATTTTAAGTACTACATTTAAAACATCATAAATGTTGATTTTAAAACAGAACATATAACTAAATTTTAGATTATATATAGATATAGATATATAGACATATAGCCATTCAATACATAAAAAAAAAGTTTAATTAATTTTTTACAATGAATCATATAACAATTTGTGTGTTTTTTTAATTGTGATATTTAACTACATAAATGTCTTTGTTTTTCTCTCCTGTTGTCTAACATCTAAAGTGGTTCTTGCAGCTATTTGAATTCTTTTAAGAGTATTAAATAACAATATATCTATACTAATAAATTAAAAGTTTTCTTTCTTTTTTTTATTGTGTGTGTTGTATTTTTTTTTTTTTTGCCAAATATCATTATTCTAGTCTCTAGATATTTGTTTTCCCATCTAAACATTTTTCAATTATCTATCTTAATTTAAATAAAAAAAATGTTTAGTGGTATTGCTAAGTTCTTGAAAGAAATAAATCAAAAGTCAAAACCATGGGTAAAATAATCATATAAACTTCAAAGCCCATTCTATAAGTTTATCAAACCTGGCAGCATAAAGCTCCGGCCCATTGTGTTAAATCATATTAAGTTACTTTTCCCTAATGCCAGCAGCCCAACAGGCAGCACTGCAGCTGTATCATAACCCAAAGTGGTAGTCAGCCCACTTCTCTAGCTTATTATGCTTGGATTAGGCCTGACTCACAAAAAAAGACAGTGACCCATTAGCAAAAGCAAAGTGCATCTTTGAATGTCTTGGGTTCAAGTCAAGAAATTCACCTAAGAATAAAAAGTTAATGAGTAACTTGTCACCTTAAAAAAAAGGTTAAAAGAGTTATGATTTTTAAGGTTATCCTTCCAAGTTCCAACACATTAAAATATTTTGTTTGAACGACTTCTTGTGAGATAATCAATACTTATTTCCTATATTTTTTATTTTTATTTTTGAATGGAAAATTTAGATCACTGACTTACTACTGGAGTATCATCACGCCACTAGCGGAATCACCTGATCATATCCATCTCCACTAGGCAATCCATGTACACCAATTTATGAGGAAACCCAATAAATTTGAGAAAACTCTCCTTCTAGGAATCGAACCCAGGTTCTAATGGTCCTTAAACCTTATTTCACCCTTAAGATGTGACTAGTTATATTAAATCTTTTGTTAATCATATGATATTTTTACTTACTTATCCCAGCTATAAATAAAGGTTTTATAAGTTGTTACAAAATACTACTTCTGTGAATATGGATAATGAAACAAGATTTAGTATCTTTTTTAGCTTTGTTCTTATTTTAGTTTACGGCATCTTATCGATAAAAGCTCATTTTAGTTATGTAACACTACTAAAGATCTCTTGGCCTAGTGGTAAGGGGGTTTTAATACTAACTTGGTGATACTAACATACTAACTACTAACTCGGTTAGCGATATCCTAACCGTACGCCTTTAAAAAAATTATGCAACAATATTTGCCTAAAAGAATGTAATTTTTATAATTATATTTTATTAATCTTACTGTTGGTAATAAAAAAAATTATATGGAAATTCCTTATATTATTTGTATGAGAATATATTTTCATTATATGAAGATAACTATATAACTAGTTTTATGCATACTATTTTTCTTAGAGAAGCTTGAGTTTTTAATCAATTTATTTATAAAAGAGAATTTGATTTTTTTAAACCAAAAACCTTTACATAAATCAGAAACATAAATTCTTAGGCTATGAGGTGTGGTTGGAGCCCTAAGGGGCTTTATCAGTCCACATCAGCTTCATGATAGCGCCATGTCACCCTTGGGGCTTTATCACACCCCTCTTTAACTTGCATGGTGTGGATGAAGTCCTCTATTAATAAAAATAAGAGTGAATTGTAAGTTTTGTCCTTTATGTATATAGGAAATTGCAAGCGGTGTCCTTTACCTTTAAATTTGACGAGTTTTGTCCTTAACGTTTCAAAATCCTGCATGTTATATCCTTTAGCCCTAACTCAGTCAAATTTTTTTGTTAAATATTGTCATATGATTTGCACATAAGGGTAGTATTGTCATTTTACCTCTTCAAAGACTATTGAGTGAATAACTTATATCAAGGGACTAAATATGTAAAAAGATTAAAGAATAAGATGTTAATTAAAAACCCTCTCTCCTCTCTCTCTCTACATCTCTCATCTGCACTCTCTCTCTCTCTCTTTCTTGAACCATTTCACATACATTCTTTTCTTCCCCGTTTAAATCACGACATCCCCGTCTCTTTTCTTCCTTTTTTTTCTTGTGTTTCTTCTTGTAAATCCATCGGTAATTGTCTTTTAATTGTACCCACTTCCATTTTCATCATAAAAGATTGTGGGTTATTCATCAACTTTCAATCTTTACACCTCTAATCCCCTTAATCTAACACAAAATCAACGACTTTTTTCAAAATGGTATAAAGCTTGAATCTTTACACCCCTAATCTTGTTCAAGATTCTGGGAAACTGATAAAGTTTCAATCTTTACACAAAACCAATATTATTTCTAACATTTTTTTTCAAGATTTACCAAAATGTCACACAAACCCATATCCGAATTAGGGTTTAAAACACTCTCTGATCGGTTCCAGAAATCAGTCATGTGCGACGGCGATGACACCAATAAACCCGACTTTCGTGAGCTTGATTTGGGTCTGGGTCCGGGTTCAGCTTCGCCCATTTCCCCTTTACGGGTCAGACCCACGATTAGTTTCAGTTCCAGCTCATCCGGGTCGATTTCGGGTCAGATCCGAATTGGGTCCGGTGGGACTATTAACCACCAACACCACTCCGGTGAGTTGACGGTTGATAGTTCACCATTGTAACCGAGCAGCTGCATTGATGGGGTTGAAGAGGTTGAGTGAGGCAGTTAAGGAATGTGATGAGGCTATAAAATTTGATTCTGGATATGTTAGGGCTCATCATCGGTTAGGGTCTCTTCTTGTTAGGGTGAAGGGGGTGCTCACCTAATAGGTGAGTTCCCTTTCTTACGCCCAACCAATACTCGTGTGCCACGTCAACTCCCCTCTTAAACTCCCCTAACACCCTAAATTGATGGCGATACTCCCCTCTTAACTCCCCTTATTTTTTTATTCAAAAAAAAAAAAAAAAAGAAAAGAAAAGGTTTGATTGGTTGGAAATTAGATTGGCCCCACCTTCCTTCTCCCTCTCTCCTCTCCTCTCTTCGGTGAACCTCCACCCATTTCACTCCCCTCACCCACTCACCTAAGGGATGGCGGCGGTGTTCCCCTTAGGTGAATGGGGTCACCGATTTCACTCCACTCTTACGCCCCGTTCACCCTTAGGTATGTTTATTGTTTAAGATGTTGAAGATAGAGTGCATATGAGAGATAAAGAAGAGAGAGAGTGGAGATGAAGAACAGAGAGAGAGAGAGAGTGGGTTTTTAATTAATATCTTATTCTTTAATCTTTTTACATATTTAGTCCCTTGATATTAGTTATTTACTCAATAGTCATTGAAGAGATAAATGACAATAATACCCTCATGTCATGACCATATTTAACAAAAAAAAATTGACTGAGTTAGGTCTAAAGGACATAACGTGCAGGATTTTGGAACGTTAAGGACAAAACTCGTCAAATTTAAAGGTAAAGGACACCGCCTGCAATTTTCTATATACATAAAGGACAAAACTTGCAATTCACTCTAAAAATAAAAAAATAAAAAGATTTCATTGGGCGAATTTACATGGGCCCCAACTGATAAAGCCCTTCGAGCTCGTTACCATCGTGGCGAGAGTTCAATGACGCCCCTCCATGGTGCTTGGGGTGTGGTGTTATAACGCCTTGGGGCGCTATAGGTGTCCAGCTGGCGAGGGTGGCGCCCCCACACCCTCCAGCCTTATAAGTAATAAATATTCTCATGTCTCCATTACCTAAGTCTCATAATAACCTAAGTTATCAACATTCTTCTTCACACATTTTATACACCAAACGTAAATATACATTTCATAGAATTAGTTAACAATAATAATGGTGTTCGTTTTGGAGCCGATGGTCTCTCTGGAAGCAGTCTCTTTATCCCTAAGGATAGAGGCAAGGTCTGTCTACATTCCACCCTCTCTAGACCCTATAGGTAGCTTTACTATTTGTGGGATTTACTCGGTATGATTGCTGTTATTGTTGTAGTTAATAATAATATAATAGTAGTAACACCTTTTTTTTTGTACCTCCTATGAAACGCATACAAAACTTGAGTTCACCGCCCTTGATATATGGGTAAAAAAATAATCTCATTTGAAATCTCGATGTTAATATCCATCTTACCACTAATTATCTTCATGAGGATTTAGAAATCTTGATGGGTAAGTATGTTATTGTAAGAATAAGTTCTTGTTTACTACTTTAAAAACTTTATGTTTGATGACAACATTTTGTGTATGGCAACAAATAAATCAACCGTAAATACTTTAAGGTTAGAAAGATAACTTCACATAAACATAAGAATATATGGTGGTTTGCTTCTTACCCTTCTTAGTCTAACCCACCATGCATGCATCCACTCCTTAACCTCTCACCAAGACTTGTCCTTCACTAGTCTGTTCTCTATACATGTAGCCATCACCAAACTATTTCCTTGTTAGGGCACCCGGTGTGTCGTGTGGAACTTTGATGTTAGCGCGTTATACACCGCCGCCACCATCAACATTTCACGCGTTGGATCAAATGACGCGTGGTAGACATCATGCGTGGAATTTCGAAGATTATGACTGTTGGTTAACTAAATAGGCTGAATGAAAAGATAGGAGTAACATACGAGAGTTAGCCATGGAGATCTCATTGCCTTCATTGGGATCGAGCCAGACCTTGCCTTCATTCTGGAGGTAGGGTTTTGTGTGGTAGATGTTGATAATGTTTATATCTTATCAGTTTCTCTCTTATGTTTCGGTCGTGATATCTAAGGTCATATTTACAATCAGAATCAATTTTGTTGTATATTTTTTTTATACTAGCGACCAAATTTGGTACCAAAACAATATCGGTTGCGTTATTTGCGATCATTTTTGTGACTTAATTCATTTTTATTTTATTTTTTATTGTTCTATAAAATTACCGACTACATTTGTGACCAAAATAATTTTCGTCGCTATATTTGCAATAATTTTGCGACAACAAACTCAGTTGCTAATTTTGAGTTGATTGCTAAATTACGACTGAGTTGTACTACCCTTCAGCATGACAGTAAGTATTACGTTCTCTTAAATATAAGTGTAACATGGAAGTCAGAGTAGAAAGCATAGAATTGAACACCAAAAAGAGGGAAGACATGTATTTATTGCACGGTTGTGGTCTCCTTTCTGTCCCTTGTTAGTGGCAGCAGAGGAGGGCGGAGATCTGTGAAACATTATTGGCCAGAAGTCATTATCAGGGATGTACTTATGGTTCCCTCTGTGCTAACCGTTAACGGGTGTAGAGTCTCGCATATCGTCCTTTGCCAGACGTTGCTATTAGGATGTCCGTGTGGTCTCCTCTGTGATAACCGCTAGTGATTACTAAGGAGGGAGGAGATCCACGGAATGTCATTGGCCAGACGTCACTAACAGAATGTCGTGGCGGAGTTTTGGTCACCACTGAGATAACCGCTAGTGGTGACTAAGAAGAGAGGACATATGTGGATCGTCATTGGTCAGGTGTCGCTGTCAAGATGTCCTTGTGCCCTCCTCTATGTCTGACACTCTTGAAGTGTTGTGCAGTCCCCGTAAGTCGCTTGTCTTTTATGGTTTTTGAGATATGGGTCGGATCTAACCTAAACCGAGAGGGAGACTGGATCCATAACTCTTTATAGTTTATACTCTCTTTAGTTATATTCAAAATTTATCCAATTTATAAACTTTATGAATTTTTAGTTTATTAGAGAACTAAGAGAAAGTGCTATTTCCCTACCTGGTATTACTCCTGAAACTTTGATACCGTTTTTTTTTTTTTTTTTTTTTTTTTTTTTTTTTTTTTTTGCAATTTGCCATTTTATTTATTTTATAATTCATCTTGTTATAATTTGCCATTTTATTTATTTTATAATTTATGTGGTATTACTCGTGAAACTAGGATACCGTTTTTTTTTACAATTTGCCATTTTATTTATTTTATAAATTATCTTGATTATTGATAAATTTTAAATGAAAATAATTTATATAGTCAACAATTGCATGGCTATTGCCTAGTAAAATAGCCACCAATTGAATAGCTAGTGAACAAAACTTTTTGACAACCCCTGGTTATAAAAGTGAAGCATGAAAGAACACAAAGACACTCACCAGCAGAAGAGAACTCAAACATCATATCTCATCTCTGAGGTCTCACTTTCTTTCTCGAGCTTAAAGTTCCAGTGTTTCAGTTTCTTTAATCTGATATATATACATATATCTTATTTTGCTTTTGTTATATATGTATGCAGGTTATCGAATATCTAACAACATGGGTGCAGGTGGGAAGATGTCAGACCCATCTGAGGGCAAAAACATCCTCGAACGTGTCCCCATTGATCCACCATTCACTCTAAGTGATCTAAAGAAAGCAATCCCTGCTCACTGCTTCGAATGATCTGTCATCCGTTCATCGTACTATGTTGTTCACGACCTCATTGTGGCCTATGTCTTCTATTTCCTTGCCAACACACACATCCCTCTTCTCCCTACCCCGTGGGCTTACTTAGCATGGCCGGTTTACTGGTTTTGTCAAGCTAGCATCCTCACTGGGCTATGGGTTATCGGTCACGAATGCGGTCACCATGCCTTTAGTGATTACCAGTTGATCGATGACGTTGTCGGGTTCGTCCTCCACTCTGCTCTTTATACCCCTTATTTCTCTTGGAAATACAGCCATAGGAGCCACCATGCCAACACGAATTCACTTGATAACGATGAAGTTTACATTCCTAAACGCAAGTCCAAAATTGCCATTTACTCAAAGCTTCTTAACAATCCCCCAGGTCGAGTGTTCACTTTGGTTTTCAGGTTAACTCTAGGGTTTCCTTTGTACCTCTTGACTAACATTTCTGGCAAGAAATATGGGAGGTTCGCCAACCACTTTGATCCACTAAGTCCAATTTTCACCGAGCGTGAAAGAATTCAGGTTGTTATATCTGATATTGGTATTCTCGCGGTTTTGTATGCAACTAAGCTACTTGTAGAAGCGAAGGGGGTAGCTTGGGTGACAAGCATGTATTTAATTCCGGTGCTAGGTGTACACATGTTTTTCGTGTTGATCACATATTTGCACCACACCCATCTCTCATTACCTCATTATGATTCAACCGAATGGACTTGGATTAGAGGGGCATTATCGACAATTGATAGGGATTTCGGATTCCTTAATAGGGTTTTCCATGATATCACCCACACTCACGTCTTGCATCATTTGATCTCGTACATTCCACATTATCATGCAAAGGAGGCAAGGGACGCAATCAAGCCAGTCTTGGGTGAGTTTTATAAGATTGATAGGACCCCCATATTCAAGGCGATGTGGAGGGAGGCCAAGGAATGCATCTACATTGAACCGGATGAAGATAGCGAACACAAAGGCACATATTGGTACCATAAAATGTAATCAGTGTACACGAACAATGCAAGTGTCCTACTTTATGTTCCCTATATAATAAGGGTTGTGCATGGCCTATATAATAAGGGTTGTGCATGGCCTATATAATAAGGGTTGTGCATGGCTCAACCGTGCATGTTCGTGTACCTATTATTTGTGATCTTCTGAGTGTACCTATTATTTCTAATTTTATGTGATCTTCTGAGTGTACCTATTATTTCTGAGTGTACCTATTATTTCTAATTTTATGTACTGCATAAATACACAAGTGGTACCATATTAGTGATCTCTGTTATATATTAAATCCTTTTTAATACTAAAAGAAAGATAACCTTATGTAAACCCTAAACTTTAATTTTAATTTTTTTTTGGTCTCTAATAGAAAGTGACTGTTTGTTTACCTAATGAGCCTTTTAATGGTTTAAATCTCTTACTTGTTTAATATTTAATGGTTCAAACTGTTTATTTCGTGAGCAGATGTCTGATTGGTTCAGACATTTGCCTCTGAATGGTTAAGTATTATATAGAGTCTCAATGGTTAAGACCTCTAATCTAAATTTGTTAGACATTTTTCTCTTAAGGGTTAAGCATTATACCGCCTTTTAATACTTCAGAGCTCTTACTGATTCAGCACTTAACTATTTAGAAATTGCCAAACAACCCCTAAATTATTAGGTTACAAAAAGAACAAACTCAAATTGTTTAGATCGCATAAGGGTGAGAGGGGCACTCCCCTAAGAGGGGAGTCCCCTCTCTTACGCACCACCAATCAGCTAGTGACACGTCAACTCCCCTCTTAAACTCCACTAACACCCCAATTTGATGGCGGCACTCCCCTCTTAGGGGACTTGGTTTTTTTTTTTTATTTGTTGTAAAATTATGCATGTTTATAAATTAAAAAAAATATTATTAAAAATAAAAATTAAATAAAAGACATTTCATTAAATTAACAAAAAATTACATTCAAACTAGAAAAATAAAAATTACATTCAAACTAGAAAAATAAAAATTACATTCAAACTAGAAAAAAAATAAAAATTACATTCAAACTAGAAAAATATAAAAACAAACTACTCATTGTCGGAACCCACTTCAATGTGAGGTAGATCTAAACTTCCGAGATGCTCAACGAGATCGTGTTTTAGTCTCCAATGCGTTTCTTCGTCAATGAGCTCGCTATAAGCTGTATCATCGAAGACGGGTTCGACTGGAGGATCTTGAATATGTACCGATGCTATCGCCCTTCCGTCGTCTTTTATAATCATGTTATGTAAAATAAGGCACGTATACACGATGGACCTTATCTTTTTCACCGTTTTCAAACGCATTGGACGATTTAGTATTCCCCACTTCGCCTTTAACACACCAAACGCCCGTTCCACATCTTTTCTTGCGGCTTCGTGTTGCCTCTTAAACTTTTTTTTATTCGGGATGTGAGGATATGGAAAAGACTTCACAAACACGGACCAGTTAGGGTAGATCCCATCAGTAAGATAATACCCGCGTTTGTATAAGTGGCCGTTCATCTGAAATGGACAATTTGGCGCCATTCCGTTTCGTTGAGTAAGAAATAACGGAGATTGTTGGAGCACGTTGATGTCGTTTTGTGAACCCGCCGGGCCACAAAAAGCATGCCAAATCCACAAATCTTGAGACGCCACCGCTTCTAATATAACTGTCGGGTATTGATGATCGCCTCTCATATATTGTCCACGCAATTCTGTGGGGCACATTCTCCAGACGAAGTGTGTACAATCCAGACTACCCAACATACCAGGTAGGTGATGCCTCTCCTCATGAGCCTGATACAATAGCGCAACGTCGTGGCTCGTTGGTCTACGTAAGAATTCACCGGCATACATTTTACAGACAATCTCGCAGAAATATTCAAGGCACTCACGAGAGGTCCTTTCAGACATATTTAAATACTCGTCGTTTTCGTCTGGTGGGGTACCGGTTGCAAGTTGTTTAATCGCCGAAGTAACATTTTGCAACGGCGTGAAACTTTTCTTCATTCTCCCGTCCAAGCCCTCTTGAAACCACTCGTCATACGATTCCACGTCACTAACAATTTTTAGAAACAAAGACTTGGACATACGAAATCTCTGACGAAAAGTATCGGCATTAAATTTTGGATTTTCGACAAAATAATCGGCCATGAGTGTCTCATGGCCTCCCTCACGATCTCGACGGACTATTTTTTTTACTAGACGATGCCGTGTCTAGTAGCTCCGCTTGTTGGATGAGATTTTGGAAGAAAATTAAGCTACCATCGCTTGACGATGAATCTTCATCGTCGGGAAAGTCGGGTAGGGGAGAAAAAACGGAAACTTGGAATCCATTTTGTGTTGTATTTGATAGATTTTTTTAGAGTGAGTTTGAGAGTGGTGGGTGTGGTAAAATATTTGATTAAGTTGGTTATATTTATATTGTTAAAAAATTGAATTTTTTTTTTAAATATGACCGTTGCCCAACGGTCTACCATCGATCTTCGTGCATTCATGGCGGTGACTCCCCCCGAATCCCCTCCCCGAATCGGGTCCCCGCAGTGATGGCGGCGGTGTTTTCGATCGGTGGATAGGGTCACCGAACCTCTTCCCCACGAGTGCCTCGATCACCCTAAGAAAATATAAACTTATCTAAAGCCTAATCCTAAAATTTGGATGTTGACTTTGACATTAAATTATTACGGCTGAAAACTTAAAGAAAAAACTCAAATTGTTTAGTTTGTTTTATCTATGATTCATACTTAAAATAAAAAATAAATAATACATTCAAATATGTATGTTATGCATATAAAAACTATCACACTAATCTAATCTTTTTCTAGTTTAAATATTTATCTAACTAATTTAATTTTTTTCTCTTTTAAATATTTATCTATAAATGTGGAGCTAATGTAACTTTCACCTTACTTGAACATATAAAAAATTTATAAATAAGCGAATTTGTTCATATTTTTTTTAACTTAACTAGAGATTAAAAACCAATTGAACTTGGATACATTTTAGGGTCGTGAGAGGTAGAGAGGAAATACTTTTGTCTATCACAAATTTTGTTGATACTTGACGAGCAATAGTTTGGATACTAGCATCAAATTTTGTTGATTGATTTAGTTTGGGGTGGCAAAAAACCAAATTAACTAACCCTTTGGGGTGGCAAAAAACCAAATTAACTAACCCATAACTAAATTAACCTCAAAAACCGTACTGAAAAAACCGAACCATACCAAAAACTAGTGGGTTGATTAACTGTTTTTCTTAGAAAGTGGCGGGTTGGTTGTGGTTATCAATGTTTCCATACCCACCATAATTGAATCGAACCGACATATAGTAAACTCTTTGTCGGATTTAGGATTTTCGCCATTGTTTTTATATTTAATGTTTTTGGTTGAACGTTTTTAGTATTTATGAGTTATTTCATATCATGTTGGTTGAATATTTATTTGAATTTATGGAATATATATATCATATCACTTTGTTTTAACTAGGTTGTTCCCATCCGCGCATTGCAGTGGCGAACCAACCTTTTTTGCAAAGCAAAAATAACCAAAGTAATTAAAAAATCTAGTTTAATAACAATTTATCTTTAATTTAGATATTCCCACTACAATAACAGAAACTATTTATAAAACCCAGAACTAAATGCATACATATCCGAGTGATGTCATTCATAATCCCACGTTATAAATTCATGATGATTCACCTGTTGCAAGTTCACAGTTTTATTTAACCAAAATCATGTAAGTGTTTAGTTTAAAGACATGTTATGAATAATAAATTCTATACCGATTAACTGTTCCTTTTTGGTGCCCTCATCAATGTCTATCATCATTGATCAAAGTGTTTAAGGTCATTAGTTCACGCCCGTCTTCCCAGGTACGGTGTGAGATTTGTCAAGCCTAATAGCGCTATCAACTAATACCCCGTTGCCTCCGAGGAAACTAGCTCGGTATGTAAGTAGAGACTTTCATGATAGAGTTTGAGTTTATTAACTAACATCGAAATTAAAGCAAAAGCAGTTAAAAGTATTCCTCCCAGGAATAATAGTTTGTTTGTCCCCCCGGGACGCATGCTTGTGAATGAGTAGTGAACTCACCTTAGTTTGCTCGGTATATGTTTCGTACTTCTACACATTATGTAAATGTTAGGTCTGTACACGCGACCTAATGTACGATAGATGTAAGTTTGTATGTTTACAAGTAGAGTGTTTGCACTACCCTATGTGTCAAGACAACCCACTGTTCATGTGATTAAGTTAATCATGTTTAACACATAGTTGATTCCCTAGTTGACGACAATAGTTCAGATTCCAAATTATTTATTACGCATCAGAACACATAAACAACAAACCCTGACTAACACAGTCACAATGCAAGTTCAGATTCAATATAAGGATAACCCGAACCCCCTTTAACCCTTAAACAAAATCAGGAAACATGTATACACAAAATCAGACCACTTATATATATATTTTGACAACCTATATAACTTATATGTGCTGACATTAAAATTTAAACGCGGACGTTTATGTTGTAAATTATGTGCGGACTACATGTGATTATATGTGCGGACTGTATAAGGTTTCCTATATGCGGACCTATCTTAAACAACATGTGTGAATTCAATAAGGCAACATAAGTACGGACCCCCTTGGAAACCAACAAGTTTTGATCACATGAAGCCATTAAGTGTGGATATATACCCTACACATATGCGGAATATATAAGGTCCCAAACAAGTGCGGACAATGATGATGGTCACAAGTGCGGACTTCTTTCATCTCAAACAAATGCGAACTACTTTTAAACCTTAAGTGCGGACACTCAAAGAATTGATTAAGTGCGGATCATTCAACTAAAAAATAAGTGCGGACAGTTATGAGACAATTATGTGCGGATACATACTAACTTAACATATGCGGACCCTACACATATTAACTAAGTTCGGACCTATATAATCTTAACAAGTTCGGACATGACCAAAACCAAAAGTGCGGATGCTTTTGAAATCACAAGTGGGGATGCTTTTGAAATCACAAATGCGGATGCTTTTGAAATCAGGACATGTGTGATTTAGCAAATACGTACAACTTTGTGACTCCACAAAGTCTGACAATCAGGGATTTCATTTTCACAGTTTCCATGAATAAAACCACCAAATGCACAGAAATCAACAATGCCGGGCATCAAATCAATCATTCTAACAGTGTTATCATACCACAATCATTTGTCTAAGCAATTACGTATTCATTGACATAATCAATCACACACAATCAATTGTTTGGATCATCTAGGGTTTGTATGAATCAAAAGAACAATATTAACAACATATCATGTAATCATAAACATTTACCTCTTATTAAATCCAGCTGTATTGACGATCAAGGATTGATGTGTGTGAACTTGTGAAGCCAAGAATGATTGAAGAAGGATTAGAGATGATTAGATAGTGTAGAAATGTTGTACAGAGAAGTTATGGAGAATTTAGAGTTTTGAGTAGTTTATTAGAGTTTCACAATTACTCTAAGCACCCCTTAATAATACCATGTAATTTACAATTAAAGCATATAGTTCACGTTTTTGTCATGCAGCACATAAGTTTCGTATAAACCATCCTTCTATAATTACTATTCGTGTTAGTCGCCAATGTTCGAGAGTTATCATGTGTGTGTTCTGGTAATTCTCCGAATTACCAACGTAGGCTCATTTAACTAATCCTAGTTAAATACAGTGCCATGAATGTTGGTGCATCTGTCTGTCGTCTTCGTCTTGTATCGAGTCTTGTATAAATATATTAGATCAGGGATCAAAAATCGAGATAGTGGGATTTTAGGGTGATTCCGCTTGAAATGTCACCTAGACAGTTTCAAGCGAAATCACATGGTCCTGATTCCGCTCGAGTTGTAAGTGATGATTTCGCTTGGTTTGTTGATGTTCTTCCGCTTGAAATGCACATGGCATGTTCAAGCGGAATCAAAAGCCTATAAATAGGCAGCCTCGAGCGAAATCACATAACTGTTCATTCCAGTTTGCAACGAAGTGCTGCCGAAGTGTCGAATCACTGTAAAAGTCATCCAATCAAACCAATCGACAGTTTAAAGTGTAATACTTGCTGAATTGACCTCAGTTTCTTAGTTTTCGCCTCTGAAACTGAGATAAACTCTTCTGATCGACTCATTTTGGGTCAGAAATCGATTCTACAAGTGGTATCAGAGCTCAGGAGGAAGAGTTCTTACAGTTTCAGCTGCGTTTTCTGTGTTTCTACAATTTCTTTTCAAATTGACATCTTTTCACGGTTAAAATTGGCTCTTTTTCTCATATCACACTCCGAATTGTATTTTAACGAATCCTTAAAAGTTTCAAGCTAAAATGCAAACTAAAACTGGTCATTTTGATAATTCCGCTTGAAGGTGTTCGGTTGAATGATGACGTCACAGTGATTCCGCTTGTAGTTCTAGTTGATTTCACTTGAAACTCGTTATTCCGCTTGAGAGTTTTGGGTGATTTCGCTCGAATCAAGAGATTTCGCTTGAAATTTCAGTGTGATTCCGCTCCAAGTTGTTATGTGATTCCGCTTCAAAATTAATTGGTGATCCCGCTTGAAAATACATTTCTGATTCAGTTTCAAACCGTGTTTCCGCTTGAACATTGTTTGACTGATTCCGCTAGAATCAGTGGTTTTGCTTGAAAAGGGACTTTGCTTGTTTTTGCTATTTCGCTTGAACAGTCTGTTTTGAGAATTCTTGAAATCCGAAACATGGACGAAGATTTTTATAACGCATTCGCTACTCCAGTCTCCCCGATCACTCTTGCACAGAATACGATGTTGGAAAACGAAACCGGGACTATGCAAAAACCGCCCAAACTTATGAACATCGAGGAGTATAAAGGTTGGGAAGGTCGTTTTGAGAACTGGGTACAAGCAAATTATCTGGATGCTTGGAAATGTGTTGAGACAAAGTACGTTAGACCAATGAATGACGATGAAGAGGTGATTGCTATAAAGGACATGAGTGCAGATGATAAAAAGAAATACAAAAATGAGAAAGTGATGCTAAGTTTGCTACAACAAGCTGTGAAAGAAGACATCATGGTCTTATTGCAACATAACGGAAGTTCTTATTCAATCTGGAAAGCATTAAGATCAAAGTTTGTTGGTAGTCAGGAGATGGTCAAGAACAAAAAATCGCTTTTAAAGAAAGAGTTTGATTTGTTTCGTGGATTGAAAAATGAAGGCACAAAGCAGATTACTGAAAGATACTGCAATCTTTTAGCCAACATGAGAAGGTTAAGCATCGAAAAAGATAATGAAGAGTTGATTGAAAAACTTGCTGATGCATTGCCACACGAAACTTGGGGCACATATCTTGTGATGCTCAGAAACAAGAAAGGATTTAACACGCTAACTTTGAGTAAGTTCATTGAAAAGTTGGAAGCTCAGGAAATGGAACAAAGAAAAAATTTCCAGGATGAAAGACTTTGATGGTGAACAAGACATCAGTCTGTATTACAAAGCAGGGTTGAATGATAAAACAACTAACTTGTCACCAAAGGTTGAAACTGCATTCAACGCAAAGAACTCATCTGGAAGTTCATCAAAAGGATCAAACAGCAACACAAGTTTCTCATCATTTCCTTCATTTGATCCAAATTTGACAGTAACAAAGAGTGGTAGAAAGTTACAATGAAATATTGTGCTGAATCTAGAAAATGATCAAGATTACAATGAAGAAATTGCAAAAAGCCACATGTCATTATTAGGAACTGTTTTGGAATCTTATGGTAGTTTTGTTGCAGGTCGAATCGGGAATCCAATGCTGACTAAGGATGATTACGACCAGATTGATGCTGAAGAAATGGAGCTGATGGAGATAAAATGGTGCTTGGAAAGTGTGTTAAGGAGAGCTGAGAAATTCAAGCAGATTACTGGAAGAGATGATCTTCGAGAAGCTAATGTTTCTACTTTGGGTTTTGACAAATCTAGAGTCACTTGTTTTCGTTGCAGGGAAAAAGGTCACTTCAACAACAACAATGATTATTATAGGAAAGCCATTTACCATCAAGTTGCTCAACAACCAACTTAGCATCAGGCACAAACTGCACATGGAAGAAATGTGATTGAAGATTCTTCAAAAAGAGCTTGTGTGGTTAGTCAAGAAGAAAAGAAGCCATCAACAGGGTTCAACTGAGATAAATATATTCCATCTGATGCTAAAGCATGCGTGATTGATCAAGATGACGAAAAGTTACCTGAAGGGTTTAGCTGGGAGAATTTCACATGGGATGATTATATTCCTGACCAAGCTCCTGTTCACACAGCTTTTGTTGCCCGAGTTGAAGAAGATATTGATGATGATGGTACTGAATACTATGCAAAAAGAATGGCACAACACTTGAAGATGATGGCAGAAAGCGATAGTGAAGATGAAAAAGCTAAGCAGAAGAAGAAGAAAAAGGTCAAGACACCGGTAAGCAGTGATGATGATGAAGCTCCGGTGGTACGAAGGAAAGTGAAAGAAGATCCAAAGTTCAAGATTAATGAAGATGTTATTATGAAAGAGATTCCAGTGAATTGTGAAACTTGTGAGATTATAAAGAAGAAGAATAGTGAGTTGGTTAACAACATGAACATGTTAAAGGAATCTTATGATGTGCTCAACAAAGCAATGAACATGTACAATGATTCCAATGAAGAGCAAGCAACAGCAATGAAGACACTTCAAGGAGAATTCATGATCAAGCAGAAATTTGTGAACAACTACATCGAGAAGTGTGCTGCTCTTGAACAGAAATTGGAGTTGCAAAGAATTGAGACTGAGAGAGTAAACCGTTTGTTGAAAAGTTACTCATGTACTTCATATTTCATTGACAGGATCTATCCGACTGTTGAAGGCATGAAGGCATTTGAAAAGGATGAAGAACAGAAGGTTTCTGACGAAAAGACTCCAGAGAAGAAGACTCAACAGAAAAGAGACACAAAGAAAAAGACTGACAAGAAAAAATTTGGTAAGAAACAAGGTGTCAGTTACAACAAGTGTCCACCCCCGCTGGAAAATGTATATTTGCCTAGAAATCCGAATCCTGAAAGAGTCTAAAAAGCAGCGAACTTGTAATGGGAGTCAGAGTCCTTAGTCAATTTGCCAGAAAGTATTGATATCACTTTTACATCCTCTGACACTGATCAACAATCTCAATTGATGAAGAAAGTGGTGGATCATGTGTTAGATAACGATGAAACTGAGGAGTCAAAGTTGGAGTCAATGTCGGAGTTAAAGTCTGAGTCCAGCACTCCGGGTCAAAAAGAAAAACAGGGCAAAATAGTTTATGACAAAGAATTCTTATTATCAAAACTAATTTGATTGATGAAACATTTAAAGTAGCTTATACTTTAAATGGTTCGGACAAATTATATTCTGATGAGGAATTTCCAATAAGAGGTGTCAAAACTGAGATGATAAAAAAGGTTTTCAAACTTACAGAAATTAACATTTCTGAAATAAAAGATTTAAATCTTACTGATAAACCTAAAAAATACACCTCAGGAGTTAAGCAAAGAGAAAACAAGAAAAAAAGGTTACGGTTCTGGTTCTGGTTTTCAAAAGAAACCTAACCATGATAATTTCAAAAAGAAAGGGTTGGGATTTACTCCAACAGAAAAACAGAAAAATGAAAAATATGTTCAAAATTTTAAAGCAAAGATGACATTTATTGCAGGTACATCTTCTGAAGAGGAAAAAGAAAAAATATTCAGAAAATAGTCGAACAAGGAATTCCTTGCAAAAAAGCAAGAAGAAATGAAGACTGTTGAACAGAAGAAGAAAACTCGCACCTGTTTCAAATGTGGAAAAACTGGTCACATTGCCTAGAATTGTTCACAGGCAATTCAATCCAAACAGGGAGTTTATAAGTTGAAAGAAAAAGTGATTGAGTTTGAACCACTAATTGACAGAACCAAACTTTTCAAAGATTCAAAATTTGAAATTGGTGAAAGTTCAAACAAGTTTTACAAAAAGAGAGCTAGATCTGACAACCACGGATGGGTTGTTAAGAAGTTTGGGAATAGCTCTAGCGATGATTCTGATAAGTCAAAATCAGAGGAGCTATCTTCTGGCGATGAATCTGATTCCATAAAATCAGAGGAGCCACAGGTTGAGAAAAATGATGAAAAATCAGTTCCTACTGTGGATGATGAAAATGTTCCACCACTTAGGACTGGAAATTTTAAAAAGAAAATTGGTAAAGTTGAGATATCAAACCAATTTTATGATGATAAAAAGGTTTTTGATGTTGAAAAAGCCTTTAACCCCACTGTAAAACATATTTTTGGAAAAATGATTGACAAAAAGGTCAAAGGGGTTAAAGAGTTCTATGAGAAGAAAATGGGAGGCAAGAAACCGAGTGTTGGTAGCTCGGTAACACCCAAGGCTGGTCAGGTTTGGGTGGATATTTCATTTGAATGAAAAACCTGACTTGCCGGAGTTCCCAGGTTGGTAAGAGTGGAACAGGAATCGGCATCATTTTTGGTTTTTGGATTAGTATTCATACAAGTGGTACTGAGGTTTGTTCTGATGAAGTGATTAGTCAAGGTCATTAATTTGAACTTGATGATATCATAATACAAGTGGTTAAAAGACAATATGATGAACCATATCCCCGAACCTACAAATGGTAAAATCAACTAAAATTATTTTCCGGAAAAACCATTTTGATTAAAACAAACTTAAGTGTTTTGAAATCTAAATGGGAAAATAGTTTATTAAAAGGGGGAGTTCTGATTGTTTATGCCGAGTGAAATGAAAATTGAAGCAATTCACATCAGTTGTCAAATTTTCTGTATAGTTTATTTTTAAATTTCTGTTAATGTGTTTGCATTTTAGGGGGAGTAAGAAAATTTTCAGAAAATTCAAAAACATTAAAAAATTTGAAAAAGCCAAAAACATGATAAAATTTAAAATGAGTTTTGTTGTAAAAAGAGGAAATGATAGTACATCAGTGGACTATTGTCACGGCTCCCGACCCTACCCTGGACGGAGTCGGGGGCCGCGGGCAGATTCCAGTGGTACCCGTGGTATTTAATTTATGCGACAGCGGAAGTCTTTTATTACAGGATCTTTTCACCGGAAAATACTTGTTTAATATATTACACAAAGTTTAAGGGATAAATCTCATAATTTACAATAAGTTGATTTCACACAGAAATCTTTATTTTCCAAAACATGTTTTATTGATTTATTCACACTGAGCCACTTCTCTGAGCTTGTAGTGCTTTACTGCACTTTTCCTGGATCACACAGATCACCTGAAACATGTTTGGAAAAGGTTTTGTCAGCGGGGAAATACTGAGTGAATCATTCGGTTTTCTAAAACGATCTGTTAGTTATAAATTACAGTATTAAGGGGAATTACAATGTTTTTATCAACCAATTATCAAGAATGGGTATTTGTCACTCGACCGGATCTGTGACTGTGGTCATACCACTATTGGGTCCCGTTGCCCCAATAGTGACGAGTATCAGGCTCACTCACCTAGAGTGATAAAAATAGTAATGTGCACAATACCCCACATACCAGCTGTAATTTGGTGATTACAAAGACTTAATCCCTGTAATTATAACCTTGAAAATAACTTAGAGTTTTGCAATATTTACTCACAAACTGTGAGAAAACAGTTTAAAAAGAAGAATGACTCACATTGCGAATTAACGAGCAATAGATAAGCCTACTGATTAGCCTTGATTAACCTAATTTAACACAATGCACACACAAGAAGGTTAGTAACTAATACAGCAGTTACGTCAATTCACGAGATTAAACCCTCACAACGATTAATCAGTGCAATACTCGATAATTCAATCGGATTCACAATGAATAACAGAGCATAGTCCGAATTCGAACAGCACTCTAATATTCAAGTCGAAATCATGATGAATAATCAAAGTACAAGCTCAATTGAGCAGCACCCGGACTATCGTTGGATAGTTATAATCGATCGGACATTGAATCGTAATAGCGATCGAGTTATTACCCTGATTGCGGCAGCACCTCGTGATCGTATGTGTGTTTAATTGCAGTGTAACGATTATAACTCAACGTACAGAAGGATTCTGTGCGATGTTTTAACAACAGAAACTAAGTGCCAATGTCTGCTATTTATAGCCAGAAATTCGACATGCTTACGGACCGTATGACTAACCCCTTACGGTCCGTAAGGGAACCCAGTCTGCTTACGGTCCGTAAGGACCAACCCTTACGGTCCGTAAAGGTCGCACCCTATTTCCTAGCCTAGCTGAGTTCGGGTCTTAGCTTTGGTGACTCAAAAATTTAGCCAATCACTTTAAGCAACGATTTTAATTAGATAATTATCAATTAGGGTTTGCCCCCCTCGAGTTTTAGGGGCCCTGATCCTGATTCCGATTATTCCGGAAATTTCAGGGTTTATGCCAAATTACTTGGGTGTCTTAATTAGGGTTTTCTTATTGGATAATTATTATCCTAATTACGGGTTTTATTGACAGTTGTTACATTCTCCCCACCTTAAGAAAAATCTCGTCCTCGAGATTTACTGGAATAGATGAGGATATTTTCGCTTCATTTCTGATTCCAGCTCCCAAGTGTATTATGGCCCTCTCTTTGAATTCCACTTGACTTTGACCAATACCAATCTTTTATGCTTGAGGAATTTGACTTTTCGATCTTCGATCGCTAATGGTTTCTCTACGAATTTCAACTTTTCGTTTACCTCTATATCTTGAAGAGGTACTACCAGGGATTCATCTGCTAAACATTTCTTGAGATTGGATACATGAAATACATCATGTACTCCAGCCAATTCTTCTGGTAGTTGTAAACGATAAGCTACTGGTCCTATTCGTTGAATCACAGGGAACGGTCCAACGTATCTAGGACTTAGCTTTCCTTTCTTACCGAATCGTACTATACCTTTCCAAGGAGAAACTTTTAAAAGTACTTTATCTCCGGCTTGAAATTCTAAAGGTTTGCGATAATTATCTGCATAGCTCTTCTGACGATCTCGAGCTGTTTTTAGTCTTTCCTTGATGTGGGTTATTTTGTCAGTAGTTTCTTGTACAATTTCAGGACCTGATAATTGACTTTCTCCGATTTCTGCCCAGCATACTGGAGTTCTGCATTTGCGTCCATACAGTGCTTCGAATGGTGCAGCTTCGATGCTTAAATGATAACTATTGTTATAGGAGAATTCTATTAATGGCAAATGGTTATCCCAATTACCACTAAAGTCAATTACACATGCTCGGAGCATGTCTTCTAACGTTTGTATTGTCCTTTCACTTTGTCCGTCTGTTTGTGGATGATATGCAGTATTTAGATTTAGTCGAGTTCCCATTGCTTTCTGAAAACTTTTCCAGAAATGAGAAGTAAATCGACTATCTCTATCCGATACAATGGAGAGTGGGACTCCATGTAGGGATACTACTTCGTCCACGTACAGTTGCGCTAACCTTTCCATGCTAAAGGTTTCTTTCATTGGTAAGAAATGAGCTGATTTGGTTAATCGGTCTACAATTACCCAAATTGCATCATTACCTCTTTTGGTTCTGGGTAACTTAGTAACAAAATCCATTGTTATGAGTTCCCATTTCCATACCGGCATTTCTAGTTGTTGAAGTAATCCTGAAGGTTTCTGGTGTTCAGCCTTAACTTGTGAACAAGTTAAACACTTGGATACGTATTCTGCTATATCCTTTTTCATTCCTATCCACCAGAAATTATTTCTTAAAGAGTAAATTACAAAAGTCGTCCTTTATGTTAGCAACATATTGCAAACTATGTCCTTTATCTTTAAAAAGTACAAAATACATACTCGATGTTTACAAACTCTTACACATTATGTCCTTTAGCCATAACTCAGTTAGTTTTAATAGTTAAATATGACTAAATGGACCTCATATGAGGGTATTTTTGTCTTTTTGCTTTAAAGACTAAAATAAATAATTATAAATAAAACAATTATATTTATACACACAAACATTATCTCTTCCTATCTCTATACTCTCTCTCACTCTAACTAGACCGCCACCACAATACCCACCACCACAATACCTGACCACCACCACCTGCCTCCACCCACCACCACCACTACCAAAAAAACCCCAGTCCAGATTCGAGTTACTAACCCCTAAACAAACCCCCAATCTGGATTCAAGCTACCAAACCCCCAGTTCAAACATAACAAAAAACCCAGCCCCTACATATCTGGTTGAATCAAGGTGGATCGATGACGGAATGACAGGATCTGGTCGGATTACCGTTCAAACCAACTCATCAGTGACACAGGTAAGTATGATGATGGCGGTGGAGATTTTGTGGTGGTGGTTGGTTGGGCTGACGATGGTTGCGTGGTGGTTGGCCGCAAATGTTATAAGGCCTAAAATCTGTATATTACCTTTTCTTTTATTAGTTTTAGCATGAAAGTAATTGTTCCTCCCATGAGGTCATCTTTTTGTTGATAAGGCCCTGTTTTGAATTTTAGCCCTTGGAAATCTTCATATTCACCCACATTTTAGTGAATTTCTAAATGATATTTTAACATATATCAACTACTACTACTGTTATGTTATATAAATTATGTATGAAAAAAATGATCCCTTTTTTAGTAAAGGAATTTCAGAGGTAGTTAAGTGGTGGTGGACCGGCGGTTGGCAGTGGTGAAAGAAAGAGAGAAAGGGTTGGGTGTATTTTTAGAGGGAGAAAGGGTAAGGTGGGTAGGTCAGTAGGTGGATGGGTGGGTCTTATTTGTTCTTTAAAAAATAAAATTATTTATTAATTTTCTTTAAAAGAAAGGGTAATAAGACTAGTTTGCCCTTACATGGGTTCACTTGTTCATATTTAACTATTAAAATTAACTGAGTTAGGGCTAAAGGACATAACATGTAAGGGTTTGCAAACATCGAGTATGTTTTCTGTAATTATTGAAGATAAAGGACATAGTTTGCAATAAGTGACATACATAAAGGACGATTTTTGTAATTTACTCTTTCTTAAATCTTGGTACATCTTATTGTTTCCTGAGTGCATGGTATACCTAGATTTATGAGCTTCTTCTAGAATCTTATTTCTTAATTTTCCTTGCTTAGGTATCCAAATTCGTCTCTTATGGAATCTCCAAATTCCATCATTTCCTTGTTCTAGTTCTTTTAGGTAACCTTTCATTCCTTCATCATCATCTTTGATTGCTGTTTTCTGAACTTCTTTGATTTGTGCCATTAAATCTACTTGTAGACTTAACCGCAGAGCACGGACTCGTTTCTGCTTCTCATGGTACTTACGACTTAAGGCATCGGCAACTACATTTGCCTTTCCTTCGTGATATTGAATATCACAGTCGTAGTCGCTCAGCATCTCCATCCATCTTCTTTGCCTCATGTTTAATTCTTTTTGCCCAAATATATATTTTAAACTTTTATGATCTGTATAGACAGTAAACTTACTTCCGTACAGATAATGTCTCCAGATCTTAAGGGCAAAAATTATGGCTCCTAATTCTAGATCATGAGTCGTATAATTTTCTTCGTGCTTTTTCAATTGTCTAGAAGCATACGCAATTACCTTCTTGCGTTGCATCAACACACATCCATAGCCTAATTTTGAAGCATCACAATATACTTCAAAGTCTTCTATTCCTTCGGGTAAAGCTAAGATTGGTGCATTTGTCAACCTATGCTTTAAAATCTTAAAGGCTTCTTCTTGTCTAGGTCCCCATTCAAACTTAGCAGCTTTACAGGTTAACTTGGTTAAAGGTACGGCTATCTTAGAAAAATCTTTGATAAATCGTCTATAGTATCCAGCTAAGCCTAGAAAACTTCTTATCTCCATTGTTGTTTGTGGAACTTTCCATTTAGTAATTGCTTCTATCTTAGCAGGATCTACATGGATACCTTCGTGATTTACCACATGTCCTAAGAATTGTACTTCTTGCAGCCAAAATTCACATTTCGAGAATTTGGCATAAAGCCTTTCTTTTCTTAACAAAGTTAAGAGAACGTGTAAATGCTCACAATGTTCTTTTTGGCTTTTGGAGTAAATAAGTATATCGTCGATGAAAACGATTACAAATTTATCCAAGTATGGTTTACAAATTCGATTCATCATGTCCATGAATGCTGCTGGGGCATTCGTTAACTCAAAGGGCATGACTGTAAACTCATAATGACCATACCTAGTTCTGAAAGCAGTTTTAGGTATGTCTTCTTCTTGTACTTTCAACTGATGGTATCCGGATCTTAAATCTATCTTTGAGAAGTACCTAGCTCCTTGAAGTTGATCAAAAAGATCATCAATCCTAGGTAATGGGTATCGATTCTTAATCGTAACCTTATTCAACTCCCTATGTCACACCCCCAAAATCCACACGCGGAGTATCACCGCTTGGGAACGTGACTGACCAGGATCAAGCCACCAATCATATTGAACGTGTAATTAATATTAAGTAAAATAAATGTAAACCATCCATTCAATACGATAGGTGTTCAAAACATAACCATAGTTTCAAAGTGTAGCGGAAGCATAGTAAATAAACCAACAGTAGTTAATAGTTTTAAATGTCATAATAGTTCAACGTAGAGACCACGATCCTAGCCCACAACGACCCGCTTCTCCAGTGCAAGCTCCAAGTACCTAACGATCTGCAAGGCATGTAACAGAATGATCAACAAACTAGTTGAGCGAGTTCACAGTAAGTAAATGCGTAACAGTAAATAACGGGTGGCTCTACAGGGCCAATAGTAAGTTATACAGGTGGGGGCTTCCCATGTTATGTGACCACTAGACTATTCGTATTATCCCTGTTCTTCGTCCGAGAACAGTAGCGCGTATAGGGTGTACGTGGGTTTCACGTACGTATCCTTTGTATCGAGGATAGAAGTAAGTAATGCGTACACGTAGGTTTTACGTGCGTATCCTTTGTATCGAGGATAGTAATTGGCATATGACCACGTAGGTGTTATCCAACCTACGGAACCACGTAGGTGTTATCCCAACCTACGGAACCGTCCTGACATCCGAGGACCATGATAGGTGATAGTCTAGGAAAAGCGTTTGTACGTTATAAGTCAATTGAAACCTTTAACCCATTCCCACGACCCGGGAATCCCATGCCTTAGTAGGAGTGTGAACTCACCTTGGTTTGCTCGGTATGCTAGGTTATGCACTCACAAGTAATTTAATCACGTCCTATTGTATGCACGTATAACAAATCAGTTCATGTTCGCAATGATACGCATGCAATCTAATGTCACATAGTGCTTGATAGCCAATATCATGCATCAATCATGTATCACATAACAGTCAGTTTGTATATCGGCACAACACGTATCATTTCACATTTAATCATCAGCTAGTGTACACGAATACAAATGTTAACATTCATCACCAAGCATGGCATGCCAAATAAATCAAGCATACATTCCATCATTCAAAGTATGTTCATAACCATATATCTTTCGATCCAACTGTTATCTTTCGACAAACAGTTATCACAGTTATCATTCGGACCAAATGTTATGTTTCGAACCTAATGTCATCTTTCGACCAACTGTCATCTTTCGGTCAACCTAATTATGTTTCGGTCAATGCTATCCTTCGGTCAATGCTATCCTTCGGTCAATGCTACTATGGTTCGAAGGACAAGTATCTTTCGGTCACAACAACTATGTTTCGACTAACAAGTATCTTTCGGTCACAACTATGTTTCGAATAACTACCATCTTTCGATAAATATCAGTTACGTTTTCTCAAAGTTTCCAAGTTTATCCGTGATTATCAATTAACACAAATTCAAGTATTCGGTTACCTCAGAATCGATCAAACAGGGAGTTTTCATATTAAACCTCATGAACCCTAACTTAACCACATGAACAATAATAACATAATCGAACCGGCCCTAATTCACTATCATGCGATTCTATTAAAACAACATCAAAACCTCAAGTATAGACAACCAATCATGCTAACTGAACCGTTCGGATGCATCACATACATAATCGATTAAACAGGTTAACATCATACAAACAATCCGGCCGATTAAGCAAATCTGATTATATGTCCGGCTGATCAATCAAACATGTTCGGCCGGCTACATCTAATAGGCTCATGTTCGATTCACACATTCATACTCGATAAATCAAAAACACATAATCACAAATCAATATAGACACTAACCGAAAATCTGGATTACGGAATGAAATCCTTCGAACAGAGAATGGGTCTGCTATGCCGTCACACACACACAATAGAACTAGGGTTTTTGAAACTAACTGTCGACTTACATGCATTCACGTATTTAAATCGTATCACAGGAATGGGCCAAGCCCATCAGAAAGACTGGGCCGAAAGATGTCGAAGGATATGTTTCGTGATCCTTCGGGCCGAAAGATGTCGAAGGATCCTATCTTTGCTCGAAGGGTATGTTTCGAGATCCTTCGAACCTAAGGTTATCTTTCGTGATCCTTCGATCTGTATGTCATGTTTCGTGACCTGGACTAAGTGTTTTAATAATAATTCTAATATTATTTTCTACCACAGCAAGTAATCACATATAGGCAAAACGACAATACGTTTCATTAAAACACAACGCGTACAATTTCAAGTCCACAATCCAAACAACTAAACAGTCAAAGTCAACGCGCATTTAATGCGAAAGTGAAAGTCAGAAACTCGAGTTGTCACATTATCCCCAACTTAAAAGAAATTTCGTCCCGAAATTTGGTACGCACTCACTGAGGAAGCTAGGTAAGTTACATCGTTCACTGGTTTTCCTGGGGTGTCACATCATCCCCCCGTTGATTTGGAATTTCGTCCCGAAATTCAGTAGTAGTAGCTTCAGCCTCAGAAGTGGATGCATTGGTTTCGAATAGCTGGGGGTACTTTTCTTTCATCTGGTCTTCGCGTTCCCAGGTATACTCTGGGCCACGCTGGGAGTTCCAACGAACTCGAACAAGAGGGATTCTCTTGTGTTTGAGGACCTTAACATCCCGGTCCGTGATTTCAACTGGTTCCTCGACGAACTGCAACCGCTCGTCGATAGTGAGTTCCTTAAAAGGAACTATAAGGGTCTCATCTGATAGGCATTTCTTCAGATTCGACACGTGAAATACATTGTGAACTGCACCGAGTTCAGCTGGTAGGTTTAATCTGTAGGCTACTTTGCCAATCTTTTCTAAGATTTCGAATGGTCCGACGTACCGCGGATTCAGTTTGCCTCGTTTACCAAATCGAACCACACCCTTCCAGGGTGAAACTTTCAATAAAACCCGATCCCCGACCTCAAATTCCAATGGCTTTCTACGCTTGTCCGCGTAGGCTTTCTGACGGTCGCGTGCTGCCGCCATGCGTTGTCGTATCTGCGCAATCTTTTCTGTGGCATCCACTACAATCTCTGGACCCGTAATCTGGCTATCCCCCACCTCTGCCCAACAGAGAGGTGACCGGCATTTACGTCCGTACAATGCCTCGAATGGAGCGGCTTGAATGCTGGTATGATAGCTGTTATTGTATGAAAACTCCACTAAAGGGAGGTGCCTTTCCCAGCCGTTGCCGAAGTCGATGACACACGCTCGAAGCATGTCTTCTAGAGTTTGGATAGTTCGCTCAGACTGCCCATCCGTCTGAGGATGATATGCTGTGCTCATGTCTAATCGTGAGCCGAAGGATTTGTGCATCGCTTGCCAAAGCTCTGACGTGAATCGTGCATCGCGATCCGAAATAATAGAGGTGGGCACTCCGTGCCTCGAAACAACTTCTTTAAGATAGACGTCTGCGAGAGTGGAGAACTTGTCCGTTTCCTTGATCGACAGGAAGTGTGCAGACTTGGTGAGTCGATCAACTATGACCCATATTGTATCGTTCCCACGCTGAGATCTAGGTAGACCTGTAACAAAATCCATGGAAATTTCTTCCCATTTCCATTGCGGTATCTTAGGCTGCTGAAGTAGACCAGCTGGTTTCTGATATTCAACCTTGACTCTCGCACAGGTTAAGCATTTTCCAACGTACGTAGCGATGTGAGCCTTCATACTAGGCCACCAATAAGTAGTGCTGATGTCGTGGTACATTTTATCCGACCCTGGATGTACCGAATAGCGAGACTTGTGAGCTTCATCCATTACAAGTTCGCGTAAACCGCCATAAAGTGGGACCCAAATACGCCCCGTTACATAGTAGGCGCCGTCTTCCTTTTGTTCCATGCGTTGCCTTGAGCCGCGTAAGGCTTCAGCTTTGACGTTTTCGGGTTTCAGTGCTTCTAACTGAGCAGCTCGTATCTGTGCAGGAAGACTGGACTGAATAGTAAGCTGTAGCGCTCGCACGCGCTTAGGTAGAGTGTCTTTCCGACTGAGGGCATCAGCCACAACATTGGCCTTGCCTGGATGATACTTGATGGCGCATTCATAGTCGTTTAGAAGTTCAACCCATCTCCGTTGACGCATATTCAAATCCTTTTGCTTAAGAATATGCTCGAGACTCCTGTGATCGGTGTAAATCGTGCACTTGGTACCGTACAGGTAGTGTCGCCATATCTTAAGCGCGAAAACAACAGCTCCCAGCTCTAAATCGTGCGTCGTGTAGTTCCGTTCATGAACCTTGAGTTGCCGCGAAGCGTAGGCAATAACTTTATCCCGCTGCATCAATACACAACCAAGCCCCTGTATCGATGCGTCACAATAAACCACGAAGTCATCCGTGCCCTCTGGCAATGAGAGAATAGGTGCGCTGCAAAGCCTATCCTTTAAGTACTGAAAAGCGGTCTCTTGCGTATTACCCCATCTGTAAACGACACCTTTCTGTGTTAGCATAGTAAGTGGTTGCGCGATCTTTGAGAAGTCTTTAATAAATCGCCTGTAGTAACCCGCCAAACCCAAGAATTGGCGTATTTCTGTCGGTGTACGTGGTGCTGGCCAGTTTCTGATCGAATCAACCTTGGATGGATCGACATGAATCCCATCCTTGTTCACCACATGGCCTAAGAAGTGGACTTCACGAAGCCAGAAGTCGCATTTTGAAAACTTTGCGTACAGTTGCTCCTTTCGAAGAAGTTCCAAGATAAGACGTAAGTGCTGCTTGTGCTCCTCCTGACTCTTGGAGTAAATCAAAATGTCGTCAATGAAAACGATAACAAACTTATCAAGATAAGGTTTGCACACCCTGTTCATAAGATCCATGAAGACTGCAGGCGCGTTCGTAAGCCCGAATGGCATGACAAGAAACTCGTAATGACCGTAGCGAGTTCTGAAAGCGGTTTTGGAGACGTCCTCATCCCGGACTCTCAGCTGATGATACCCTGACCTTAAATCAATCTTGGAATAATAACACGACCCTTGCAACTGGTCGAATAGGTCATCTATGCGCGGAAGAGGATAACGGTTCTTCACCGTCACCTTATTGAGTTCGCGGTAGTCGATGCACATTCTGAACGTACCGTCTTTCTTCTTCACAAATAACACTGGAGCTCCCCAAGGCGAAGAGCTTGGACGAATAAAGCCCTTTTCCAAGAGCTCTTGTAGCTGCTTCGACAGTTCTTCCAGTTCGGTTGGAGCTAAACGATACGGTGCGCGGGCTATTGGTGCTGCTCCAGGAGCTAACTCAATCTGAAACTCGACTTGACGATGAGGAGGTAAACCAGGTAAATCTTCAGGAAACACTTGAGGAAAATCACGCACAACTGGTATATCCTCCAGCTTCTTTTCCTTTGCCGATGCGTCAGTGACAAGTGCCAGAATGGCAGTATGTCCCTTTCGTAAACATTTCTGCGCCTTTAAGAAAGAGATGATGCCAACCACAGCACCACTCTTGTCACCTTGTATTTCGAGAGGTTCTTGACTGGAGCGAGGAATACGAATAACTTTTTCTTTGCATAAGATCTCCGCGTGATGTTGGGATAACCAATCCATACCGATGACGACGTCGAAACTACCCAAAACTATGGGTATGAGATCAATCGAGAAAGTCTGACCCGCTAGAACAATACTACAACCCTTGACTACCTGTGCGGCTTCTACACTTTTACCATTGGCTAGTTCTACGACGTGTTTGGTGTCTAGGGGTGTTGGTGTACGTTTTAATAATTTACTCATTTTCAATGACATATAGCTTGTATCAGCACCCGAATCAAATAAGACAGTAACATAAATATCGTCGAGAAGAAACTTACCCATAACCACATTGGGATCATTCACTGCGTCACCCCGACCTAGCACAAAAGCACGACCCCGAGCTTCGTTGCCATTGTTGTTGTTGTTTCCCCCGTTATTGTTGTTATTGTTCCCGTTGCCCTGATTGTTGTTGTTGTTCTGGTTCTTGTTTAGCTGAGGGCAGTGTCTCTTGATGTGACCTTCAGCACCACAATTATAGCACCCCTTGTTGCCTTGTTGCCGATTCTGCTGTGCCGGTGGCTGCTGCTGATCCTGATTCGCAGGACGAGGGCTTCTACAGTCTTTGGCCTCGTGACCCATCTTGAGGCATCTTTGACAACGACCCTTGTTACACTGACCGTTGTGGTGTTTGTTGCAGGTGTTACACTTTGGGAGATTTCCTCGATACCCTCCCTGTCTGTGGCTGCTTGAGGAGTGCTGACTTGGACTCTGGTAACTATCTGTCTTTCGCTGTTGAGCTTGCGACTGCACTGAAGCTGATCCCTTGCTAGAATCCCCATCCCATTTTCTCTTACTTTCACTGGGAGTAGCAAGTGTAGTAGAAGCAGTAGCGGTAGCAGTAGCACTGATACGCTTAGGCAGTTTATTCTGATCCACTGCCTGATCGGTGATGCGATGAGCGAGACGCTGGATTTCCTGAATGTTGTTGAGGTTAGCCGAGGTAACGTGGCTCTGTATTTCTGGTGCCAAACCTTTGAGATACAACTCAATTCGCTTGTATGGAGGGTCCACCATAGTTGGACATAACACAGCCAATTCATTTGATCTCTTGGTGTAAGCTTCGATTTCCGAACAAACCATTTTCAAGTTATACAACTCGTCCTCCAACTTGTGAATGTCTTCTCTAGTGCAGTATTCCCTCTTGATCAGTTCTTTGAAATCATTCCAGGGTGTGGCGTTAGCAGCTGCCAACCCTAAGATCTGCACTTGTGCGTTCCACCAAGTGAGCGCAATCCCTTCAAGTGTGCCAGTGGCGAACTTCACCCTGCGAGCCTCAGGGCATTCACACATTTCGAAAACCGACTCGAGCTTTTCAAACCAGTGGAGGAGTCCAACTGCTCCCTCCGTGCCACTGAACGAGCTAGGACGACAATCCATGAAATTCTTGAAGGTGCACCCAGGTTGTTGCTGAGCGGGTTGACCTATTGTGTACGAATAGGGCAAAGTTAAGTACGAGAATTAATGTAGGATCTAAAGATCCTAGTGTCTATACTGCAGGGTATACTACCTGCTTGGGCGGCTGCAACTGCCGCAGCAATGAGAGCCTCTAACTGGGCTTGAGTCATGTTAATTCGTGCGGCCATTGATCTTCACATCAAAGGCAACATAAGTGAGAAAGGTTCGCGAATAGTGCGATGACAGAAGAGTGTAAGCACATAAGTATTCTCATGCAATGACAAGTTGTGAGCAAGGTAATGTAAGCATACTACGAGCAAAGTTCTATGCAAATTCTAGCATGTAGGCAATAAACATAAATCTTATTACCTAGGAAGTTGAGTCTTGCACGTGGAGTGAAGCGTCGTTGTGGATCGTTGAGAGCACTGTTCTGGTTATAGTCTGGTTTTAATAAAAACGTTTTTCCATATTAAAACCAAGTTCTCTATAACCAATGGCTCTGATACCAATCTGTCACACCCCCAAAATCCACACGCGGAGTATCACCGCTTGGGAACGTGACTGACCAGGATCAAGCCACCAATCATATTGAACGTGTAATTAATATTAAGTAAAATAAATGTAAACCATCCATTCAATACGATAGGTGTTCAAAACATAACCATAGTTTCAAAGTGTAGCGGAAGCATAGTAAATAAACCAACAGTAGTTAATAGTTTTAAATGTCATAATAGTTCAACGTAGAGACCACGATCCTAGCCCACAACGACCCGCTTCTCCAGTGCAAGCTCCAAGTACCTAACGATCTGCAAGGCATGTAACAGAATGATCAACAAACTAGTTGAGCGAGTTCACAGTAAGTAAATGCGTAACAGTAAATAACGGGTGGCTCTACAGGGCCAATAGTAAGTTATACAGGTGGGGGCTTCCCATGTTATGTGACCACTAGACTATTCGTATTATCCCTGTTCTTCGTCCGAGAACAGTAGCGCGTATAGGGTGTACGTGGGTTTCACGTACGTATCCTTTGTACCGAGGATAGAAGTAAGTAATGCGTACACGTAGGTTTTACGTGCGTATCCTTTGTATCGAGGATAGTAATTGGCATATGACCACGTAGGTGTTATCCAACCTACGGAACCACGTAGGTGTTATCCCAACCTACGGAACCGTCCTGACATCCGAGGACCATGATAGGTGATAGTCTAGGAAAAGCGTTTGTACGTTATAAGTCAATTGAAACCTTTAACCCATTCCCACGACCCGGGAATCCCATGCCTTAGTAGGAGTGTGAACTCACCTTGGTTTGCTCGGTATGCTAGGTTATGCACTCACAAGTAATTTAATCACGTCCTATTGTATGCACGTATAACAAATCAGTTCATGTTCGCAATGATACGCATGCAATCTAATGTCACATAGTGCTTGATAGCCAATATCATGCATCAATCATGTATCACATAACAGTCAGTTTGTATATCGGCACAACACGTATCATTTCACATTTAATCATCAGCTAGTGTACACGAATACAAATGTTAACATTCATCACCAAGCATGGCATGCCAAATAAATCAAGCATACATTCCATCATTCAAAGTATGTTCATAACCATATATCTTTCGATCCAACTGTTATCTTTCGACAAACAGTTATCACAGTTATCATTCGGACCAAATGTTATGTTTCGAACCTAATGTCATCTTTCGACCAACTGTCATCTTTCGGTCAACCTAATTATGTTTCGGTCAATGCTATCCTTCGGTCAATGCTATCCTTCGGTCAATGCTACTATGGTTCGAAGGACAAGTATCTTTCGGTCACAACAACTATGTTTCGACTAACAAGTATCTTTCGGTCACAACTATGTTTCGAATAACTACCATCTTTCGATAAATATCAGTTACGTTTTCTCAAAGTTTCCAAGTTTATCCGTGATTATCAATTAACACAAATTCAAGTATTCGGTTACCTCAGAATCGATCAAACAGGGAGTTTTCATATTAAACCTCATGAACCCTAACTTAACCACATGAACAATAATAACATAATCGAACCGGCCCTAATTCACTATCATGCGATTCTATTAAAACAACATCAAAACCTCAAGTATAGACAACCAATCATGCTAACTGAACCGTTCGGATGCATCACATACATAATCGATTAAACAGGTTAACATCATACAAACAATCCGGCCGATTAAGCAAATCTGATTATATGTCCGGCTGATCAATCAAACATGTTCGGCCGGCTACATCTAATAGGCTCATGTTCGATTCACACATTCATACTCGATAAATCAAAAACACATAATCACAAATCAATATAGACACTAACCGAAAATCTGGATTACGGAATGAAATCCTTCGAACAGAGAATGGGTCTGCTATGCCGTCACACACACACAATAGAACTAGGGTTTTTGAAACTAACTGTCGACTTACATGCATTCACGTATTTAAATCGTATCACAGGAATGGGCCAAGCCCATCAGAAAGACTGGGCCGAAAGATGTCGAAGGATATGTTTCGTGATCCTTCGGGCCGAAAGATGTCGAAGGATCCTATCTTTGCTCGAAGGGTATGTTTCGAGATCCTTCGAACCTAAGGTTATCTTTCGTGATCCTTCGATCTGTATGTCATGTTTCGTGACCTGGACTAAGTGTTTTAATAATAATTCTAATATTATTTTCTACCACAGCAAGTAATCACATATAGGCAAAACGACAATACGTTTCATTAAAACACAACGCGTACAATTTCAAGTCCACAATCCAAACAACTAAACAGTCAAAGTCAACGCGCATTTAATGCGAAAGTGAAAGTCAGAAACTCGAGTTGTCACACTATAATCGATACACATTCTCATCGATCCATCTTTCTTTTTCACAAACAACACTGGTGCACCCCAAGGGGATGAACTAGGTTGTATGAATCCTTTGCTTAATAATTCATCTAATTGCTTTTTCAATTCTAGCATTTCGGTAGGTGCTAATCTATATGGTGCTTTAGCTATTGGTTCAGTACCTGGAATTAAATGGATTCTAAATTCTACTTCTCTATCAGGTGGTAACCCAGGTAATTCTTCTGGAAAAACGTCTGGGTATTCTGACACTACCGAGATGTCCTGAAGTTCCTTATTGTCACACCCCGATTTCCACGTGTATCACCGGTGGGCCCGGTGGGGGATTACCGTGACGTAGTTGGCAACAATATAGTCAAACCACACAATTATATAAATGCACAGCGGAAGCTTAAAGATAAATATATACTTCAAGCTCTGGTTGTAATATCAAAATGTATTACAGAAGTCGAATGTATCCACAGCGGGTCAAAATAAGAAAATATTGTTCAATCAGATACAGCATCGAGTTTGCGAGACTATTCGTGATGCTTAGGAAGCTATTACCAGCCAATTTCGTATAGTACCTGCACTTAATCTTTTGGGAAAAATATGTCAGTTTACACTGGTAAATACATTCAACTAACACATTTGAAAATGTTTATTAAAATTGATTTGAATGCACAAGGCACAAATTCTTTTATAACTTGGGAAAATTATTAAAATCTTGTGAACGTATTACATGTCCTTTTATGCGTTCAGTAGCCCGGGATCCTGTCCGGGTTAAAGATTAATAGACACACCACATTGCGTAAAACCGTAGTATAGAAACCAACGGCTACGTCTTTTAACTAAATGTCGACAATATATACCGGGTGTACGCCTACACCGGGATGTCGAGGTCGTGGCCATTTCGTAAAATGATGCCAAGGATATCCGGGACAACGGTCATTAACCCCCCAAAGGCTTTTAAGAAACAAAACTGTTTAAATGAGCCGATTACATTATTCAATTAACCACCTAAGCGATGGAAGATATGATGCTCAATCAAGCGGTATTAATATACCGTATCCCAAGCCCGTATAGGGAAAATAAGTTAAAAGTATTTACCTTTGCAAGTATTATCCTTAATTTGATTAAATCACCGATAGCTTTTACTGGGGCTCCTATTCTGGAATGAAGGTTTTAATTAACCTATTAGAATCCTAACGAGTCTTTATATTGGCCGTAGCCTAGACCGGTTGGTTCTGATATGTGAATACGGTTTAATCGCGCGAAAAGGCGAAAACCGAGAATGGAGTGTGATTCTGACCCAACAAGTTCAGAGACTTGTTTTAGATGGGTTTAAGGTTCACACTCTGGATTTTGGGGTCCAAATAATATAATTTGACCCGTATCGGCTAATTTATGAAAACTAGTTTCATAAGCCGAACCGTGCGCGCAGTAGGCGAAACGGTTAACCATGAGAGTCTTACGCTTATTTCCTAAGTCAATATACCTTAAAGAGGTTGTGGTATCAGTAGGATACCTTCCGTGATGCCCGTAACGAGTTTTAGTTAAAATATCGCCCCGTAGGGGTTTTTCGGTCATTTTAAAGACTTTTAAAGAGCTTTTCGAGTTCTACAGGAATTCTGAGTTTCCCGAATAGTTTATAAGGTCTAAAATACTTTATTTATTATTTAAAATCAGTAGCAACTGGAATCGGGTCAAAAGACCTTGTAGAACGCATGTTTTGGCCGAAAAGGGCATATTCGGTATTTACTGAACCGTAGCCATAACCGCAGGTTATGAGCAAGGTAAAAATTTTTAAAAATCTTTAAAATTCCAAAAATATTATTTTATAACAGTGGGTAAAAGTTTTGGTGACGAATTCTTGGTTTAGATGGGCGTTATGCTAATTGCGCCGTTTATTACAAAAGTTTCTTATAAATGCGCTATTTAGCATAACTCTCATTCTAGACCTCGGATTGACGTGAAACTTTAAGGACATGCCTATAATTTAGTAAGCAAGGTTATGGTCCGTTCACGTGTCCGAAATACTCGTTTTATTTTAAAAAGGCCGTTACGGTCAACTTTTAGGCGATTAACGGAAATGCATAAAAGACTCGGACAATTCATGAACCGGTCACAGAGGGTTATACCATCATGTAACCTGGTCCTAAGAGAGTCCTAAGGCATATCTATACCTCACTAAAACGGGTCAGAACTGAAGTCAAAGCAAAAGTCAAACTTTTGCGACATTTGGCTCCGAACCGGGTCAATAGAGCAAATGGTCGATTCAAACGAGCGCAAACAAGTTTATATACTTAATATCATGTTTTATGAGTGTCTAAACAGGTTCCATAGCATATACATTACAGATTATGCAAGAATCGCAAAAATAGCTTTCTGTTGACTTTTTAACCGTTCGTTTGACTCGGCATTTGAGCTAGTTAGAGTGGTGATCAGAGGGAACCCTTTTAGGGGTTTATTACCCACATGAATACCAACTCATAACTACTTTTGATCCGTCATAAGCCTGAGCCATTACGGATTTATTTTGAAGTCAAACCGTATTTACGACGGTTTGGTTTTTAGCTATTTATTAAGTATAAATCAAACCACAAAGGAACTAATGGACTTACAGGAGTTGAGACTTGATTATAGAACAGAGAAGAATGCTTGAAAGCTCCAAGGATGACCAGAGAATGTGTTTTGAGTTGTGATGAAAGTTATGAACACAATGGTTCTATTTATAGTAAAGGAATGCTTCTAAGATCATCACAACACACTCTACAAGTGACCATGGATGAATGGCATGTGTCCTAGAGAGTTATGGGTCGAGTAGGGGGCGCCCATGACCCTGAGAAACCCATCAATCATTGTTTTGGCGCTTAAAACAGCCAACAGCCAACAATGTGTCGCTGGGCGTTGCTTACGGACCGTATGGCTTCGGCCTTGCGGTCCGTAAGCCATAGGCGGATCATCAGCAATCATTCCCCCTCCTTACGGTCCGTAAGGCATACCCTTTACGGTCCGTAAGGGGTTAAAAATAAATCTTTTTGTAATGATTAGAAAATCTTGGTAATTAATTACCTGACCTTTCGGGTTTGAAGGGGTAACTTTGCGAATTGGTCCTCGGTTAATTACAGTTAAGGACCTCGCGTTATTTACCCGTATCGTTAAGCCCCCGGTTAATTTATTTATTATTCGGAAGGCCTTAAATTATATTATTGACGCTCTTAACCCTTCTCCTACGAATTTAATCATAACTTTCTCGTTTTAAAACGGAACTTCGCGAAATTTATATATTGCATTCTAGCGAGTGTATAATACTGTTACAAAGCCTTGGGAACGTTAAAGGGTCACTCAGAGGTATAATTAAACATGTTGACACAGTTAACCCCCGTAGCTTGTAATCTCTCACTTTCTTCCGCGTTTCGCTTTCGTACGATCCATGATTTATTCGTTTGAAGGTACGAGCATCATTTAGGGTTACTATACAGTACATTTACCCTTGTTTGACATTTATAACCCTCGAATTTACATACATTCAAGGTTTGTCAAAATTAGTCCTTTATTTAATATCAATGCCACGTGTAATCAAATGACACGTGTTAACACATCATTGGACACAAAAATTCGAGGTGTTACATCCTCACCCCCTTAAAATAAATCTCGACCCGAGATTTACTGTTACACCCTAACACGTTTTACCTTAAAAATGACGCAGCGGAAAAAGGGCTTTAAAAATTTCTTTCCTTATTAACGACATTACTTTTGCTAAGATTCCAAATGCTAAAAATGTTAAACGTGCTATAAAAGAATTCACAACATTTATACTAAAATGTACATTACTAGACGTTATACACTTCAATTATATGACCGATCTATCCGTGCAATCCTTGCTCTTGACTCGATCTCCGTCCGCTTCACTTTCTAAGTAGCAGAAGAAGTCCGTGTGGCACCTGTGGGCATCACATACAACTTAGTCAGTAGTCAACGACAACATCATATAACATTAATCCCATATAATTAATGATTGAATAACATTCGACAATTTAACATTAGTTCATCCAACTATCCTTACTCATCCTCTTATTTCAGGTAGAGCTTAAATTTCGTAAGAATCCGATATTCTCGTTCCTGCATTACATACCAACCTCAAACGCATAATTAGTAACATTAAAACTCTACGTATTTAAATCATGCACACGTACCATCTTACATGCATACATACTCCTCTACATACACACATACCTTTCTTACGACCATACATACGTGCCTACACTCATACATGTCTTTACACATACATACATGCACAACCACATACGTACATACCTTTCCTACATCTTTACATACATGCATACGCTCATACATATCTTTAGACATACATACCTACACATCTACATACGTACATATCTTCCTACATCTTTACATACAATATTTACAAGGGTCTTAGACTTAGGTTTAAAACCCATAACATCTAAGGAACCGTAAAAATCATGTTTGGAAAGTCCGTCGTAGTCCACGGATAACAAACCGAAGTCTACGACACATAAATCAACTTAAATAACAAGAATTTAGCTTTTGAGACTTGGGGAGGCCGTCGCCGACGCCCCTAGGGCCGTCGGCGACGGGCCTTGCATTCACCCGTAGCCCAAAAACCCGTAGGCAGGTAATTAACCCGTCAGCACAAAAATTCACTTTCTGGAGCCCGTCGGCGACGCCCCCATACCCGTCGGCGACGCCCTCTAGAAATTGCAGTTTTTCTGCAGTTCCGTTTCGTCGTCCGTACGCACTAAAACGCGCATAACTTTTGAACCGTTTACCCGTTTAACCTCCCGTTTCTTCCTACATGCTTGTAAATTCACATTCTATCATATTAACTTAAAATCCTACCTCCGGATTAAGGAAATTCTTAACTTACGTGCATTTGACATATTACCATTTTCTAACTATTTGACCCGTTCGTGCATTTAACAACATAATCTGATTATTTGACCTCAATCTCATATGAACTTTAATAATTTCATTGGCACCTATCATAAAAGATTAAATTCTCGGACGTCTTGCATCCTCTTAACCCATTTTCGCTCAAAAGCTTATTTTTGACCCGTTATGGGTATTTGCGCATTAAGTGAACTATGACATACAAAACCCTATACTTCGCTTTCATACTTGTCCAAGACATTACTCTAATCGAATAGCTCGTTTCCAAACGACTTCTAAGGTCGTTTGCCCGATATACCTATCAAGGGCATTTTAGTCAACTATGCTCTATCCTTAATAACAAAGGAATTTCTTACATAAGTAACCAATTCCACTACTTAGCTTCAATTTCTTAATCACACCTACCTTGCTCGGATCAAAACTAAGATCCGTTTAATACATTCATTGACATCATACAATTCATTCCTATTTGACCTCAATTATCACATATAATTAAATTGCATATAACATCACATAAACAACTAAGAAGTGATTACGGAATCACTTACCTCATGCACCCGTGTTCATATTTGTTTCTTCGCCACTTCTTGACCCGTTAGCCTTCCGTGCTTGATTCCGTCTCGACATGATTCCTATACTTCCATGTCATCGAATTCACATTCTTATTAGCATACATAATTGTACATGTTAACGATCATATCGATCGCATAATTCCTATTTGACTTTCATTAGTTACTTCTAGCAAGCATAATACATGTGACCAAATTCATATCATTTCAACTCATGTAACCTATCATGTCATCGCATTAAACACACATTCGTCAAACACGCTCCATATAACTTACCTTAATCTTACAATTATGACGACTCGTCTAACCATCCTTCTTATACACGGTTGACTTTTAGAAGTCAACGGTTCATTTAGTTTAACTTTCGGCTTATCATTATATACCCGTAACATCATAATCGACTATACGGACGACAATAGATACATTTTATCATACGATTGGGGTGCATACCATCTTTTAAGCATAACGTACAACTAATTCATGCACAATCTTCTAAATTCATACTTAGTTCATCAAATCCTTCTACTAATCAACATGTGGTATTTAAATTAAACATCATACATATTATCATCACATTTTGTTCATTTCATCCAACAACAATTTACCATTTCTTATCCAATTTCTTTAAACACTCACACACATGTATGATTCCAAACATTGTTAACATAAGTAAATCATCAACTTACATTACATCATCTAAAACCCACTTCATAACTACTTATTAATCACTTACAAGTGTTCTAATCTTAATTCTTCATAATTTCATCATACTTTTGATATGTGTACTACCTTGTAAGCATAGTGTACAACTAATTCATGCATATCCTTCTAATCTCATACATAATTCATCAATTTCTTCCTTCTAATCAACATGAATCATACATGCATAAACATCAAACATACTAGAATTACATTTCTTTTAATTCCTCTAACAAGAACCCATTATGCAAATCAAAATACATCAACATTAAGCAAAATTAGACATGGATGATTCACCCATGTCATCATATTCATCATAACAAATGGGTTTCACCCTAAAACATCAAATTAACCTAATTCATGCATAACCCATGTTCAATATGATGATTCTAACACACACCCATTCTCAATTTCGTACGAATTCGCGATTTATATCAAAACCCACTTCGTGAAAGATCACCAATCTAACTTCTAAGACATACCTTATGATCCCCTTGTGATGGTGATCATTAATTCATGAGAATTCGCGAATTTGAGCCTTGAATCATCCCTTAATTTGAAGCTTTTTGAAGAACTAGGGCTTGCTTCTTGAAGCCCCTGTACGTTCGAGAACACACACGAATTGTGTGTTTGTGTGTGTTTATTTTTCATTTTAATAACTCAACTTCCATTTTACTTTAATTAGTCCCTCATGTTGGCACTTAGAACACATTTAGCACAACTCTCTCCATTTGATAGTTTTACCATATACTTAACTAGGTTAAATAACCTAGTTATTTCTTTCACGATGTGTCTTATATGCACATACGACAAATACAAACATTCGGGTTTTGGGGTGTTACATTTACTCAAATAAATGGGGGTACTTTTCTTTCATTGTGGCTTCGACTTCCCACGTATATTCGGGACCTCTACGAGCATCCCATTTGACTTTTACAATCGGTACGTGCTTTCTGCGAAGCTTTTTCACCTGTCGATCTTCAATCGACAACGGTTTCTCTACAAATTTTAAGCTCTCATCTATATGCACATCTGTGTGTGGAATCACCAATGATTCATCGGCGAAGCACTTCTTGAGATTGCAGATGTGGAACACATTGTGAATTCCATTGAGCTCTTCAGGCAAGTTCAACTTATAGGCAACTGACCCGACACGTTCAATGACCTCAAAAGGTCCTATGTATCTCGGACTCAGTTTGCCCTTCTTGCCGAAACGCATCAACCCCTTCCAGGGTGATACCTTAAGCAACACCTTTTCACCTACTTCGAAGTGAAAATCCTTTCGTTTCGGATCAGCGTAGCTTTTCTGCCTATCTCGGGCAGCCTTGAGACGTTCCCGAATCTGGACAATCTTGTCCGTCGTTTGGAAAACTATCTCTGGTCCTGATAATTGGACCTCTCCCACTTCCGCCCAACAAACAGGCGATCTACATTTCCTACCGTATAATGCCTCGAAAGGCGCAGCCTTTATGCTGGTATGGTAGCTATTATTGTAGGAGAATTCGATTAGGGGTAGGTTCTTATCCCAGTTACCACCTAAATCGATCGCACATGCACGAAGCATGTCTTCTAACGTTTGAATAGTACGCTCACTCTGACCGTCCGTCTGTGGATGGTAAGTCGTACTGAAGTTCAAACGCGTGCCCAAAGATTGCTGGAAACTCTTCCAGAAATGAGACGTGTACCTAGTATCCCTATCGGAGATAATAGACACAGGTATGCCGTGTAAGGCTACAATCTTATCAACATACAGTTGGGCTAACATATCGGAGCTATACGTCTCCTTGATGGGTAAGAAATGAGCTGATTTAGTCAGCCTATCGACTATGACCCATATTGTATCGTTTCCTTTCCTGGTTTTCGGTAACTTGGTAATAAAATCCATAGTTACACATTCCCACTTCCACTCAGGAAGCTCAGGCTGTTGTAGCAAGCCAGACGGCTTTTGGTGTTCGGCTTTGACTTGAGCACAAGTCAAGCACTTTGCTACGTGGGCGGCTACAGACTTTTTCAAGCCTATCCACCAATAGTTTGCCTTTAAATCTTGATACATCTTGTCTGATCCAGGATGGACTGAGTATTTGGAACTATGGGCTTCCTGGAGGATAACATCTCGTAGTCCTCCATAAATCGGAACCCATATTCGTCCGTTTAATCTGAGGATTCCATCCTTGCTAAGAGTCAACTGCTCCTCAGTTACTCCTAATTTTTCATTAGGATAATTAGCTTCCAACACAGCCTCTCGCTGTGCAGCTAATATCCTTTCAATTAAATTGTTCTTGACCTCAATGCTCTTGGCATTGATTCGAATAGGTTTTACCCTTTCTTTTCTGCTCAGGGCATCAGCGACTACATTCGCCTTGCCGGGATGGTACCTGATCTCACAATCATAATCATTCAAGGTTTCCATCCAACGGCGCTGCCTCATGTTCAACTCCTTCTGGTTGAACAGGTGCTGGAGGCTTTTGTGATCAGAATAAATCACAAATTTAATACCATAAAGGTAATGCCTCCATAGTTTTAGTGTAAATACAACGGCACCCAATTCCAAGTCGTGGGTGGTGTAATTCTTTTCGTGCACCTTTAATTGTCTTGAAGCATAGGCGATCACCTTGCCTTTCTGCATAAGCACACACCCCATGCCTGTGTGTGATGCATCGCAATAAACTACGAATTCATCTGTACCTTCAGGTAACGTCAACACAGGTGCGTTGCTTAGCTTCTGCTTCAAAATTTCGAAGGACTCTTGCTGCCTTGGGCCCCAAATAAACTTTTCTTTCTTCTTGGTCAGGGAAGTCAAGGGCGCAGCAATCCTCGAAAAATTCTCAATAAACCTCCTATAGTATCCTGCTAACCCCAGGAAACTACGAATTTCGGTAGGAGTCTTCGACTCTTGCCAGTTCATGACTGCCTCTACCTTAGCGGGATCCACCTGGATACCACGCTCACTTACAACGTGACCCAAAAACTGAACCTCTCGTAGCCAGAACTCGCATTTAGAGAACTTGGCGTAGAGTTTCTCACGCTGTAGTAATTCGAGAATGCAACGGAGGTGCTTCTCATGGTCAGCTTGGTTTTTGGAATATATAAGGATGTCGTCGATGAAGACTATGACAAATTTGTCCAAGTACGGCTTGCAGACGCGATTCATGAGATCCATGAACGCAGCCGGTGCATTTGTGAGCCCAAAAGGCATCACTAGGAACTCGTAATGACCATAGCGAGTCCTAAATGCTGTCTTATGTACATCTTCATCTCTGACCCTTAGCTGATGATAGCCCGACCTCAAGTCGATCTTCGAGAAATAGCTTGCTCCTTGCAGCTGGTCGAACAGATCGTCGATCCTTGGCAAAGGATATCTATTCTTTATGGTAACTTTGTTTAGCTCACGATAATCGATGCACAAACGCATCGATCTGTCCTTCTTCTTCACAAACAGAACAGGGGCTCCCCAGGGAGACGAACTAGGTCTGATAAAGCCTTTTGCCAACAGTTCATCCAACTGGGTCCTCAGTTCCTTCATTTCCATCGAAGCTAGTCTGTAGGGCGCTCTAGCTATAGGAGCTGCTCCAGGAATGATATCTATTCTGAACTCCACTTGTCTATCTGGTGGTAAACCAGGTAGTTCTTCGGGGAAAACCTCGGGATATTCAGAAATAACAGGAAGATCTTCTATCTTCGGCTTAGGTTCTTCAATTATCACCTGAGCCATGTAAATGACACAGCCTCTGTTCAAACACCTAGAAGCTTTGAGCATAGATACATCTTCGGGCAACCCATACTGCGTGTCTCCTCGAATGGTAAGCGATTCACCACTTGGAGTCTTTAGCACTATATGCCTTTTGCCGCAAATGATTTGGGCCTGATTACGGGATAACCAGTCCATGCCTAGGACAATGTCGAAACCCGCTAGTTTGAAAGGAAGTAGAGATAGAGGAAAAGAGTGGTTCGTAATGGACATTTCACATCCCTCTAGAACAGTGGAGACGGTTTCTATCGTGCCGTCTGCTAACTCTACCTCGTATTTCATATCTAGGGTTTTGATAGGCATATTTAATAGTTTGCAAAATTTTTGGTCTACAAAGGATTTATCGGCGCCTGAATCGAAAAGTACTCTTGCAAATATATTATTTACGAGAAAAGTACCTGTAAGCACATTGTCGTTCAGCACAGCCTCCTTTGCATCCATGCGGAAGACTCTAGCATTAGTCTTCTTGGTTTCCTCCGCCTTTCTGGCATTCTTAGGGCAGTTGCTCTTGATATGCCCTTTTTCATTGCAACCGTAGCAGGTTGCGTCCTTGATCTTCTTGCAATCCACAGTCTTATGATCCTTGGACTTGCATAGTCCACAGGCAAAAGTCTTTGGCTGAGACTGTGAATTCGACCCAAACCTACATTTCCCAGAGTGGGGTTTCTTGCAGATTTTGCAATTGGGTCTTTCACCAGCTTGCCCATCTTTCTTCGTCTCCGACCCTCTTTTGCCATCTCCGTTTCCACGGTTCTTCTTTCCTGACCTTCGTGAGGTATCATCCTCACGTTTCCTCTTCTCAGCCTCCTTGCTCCTTAGCGTCCTCAGACGGACCGCATCTAAAGTGAGAGACAAGGAGAGGTCAGTTACTGACCTGAAGGTCGTCGGCCGAGAGGCCTTCACACTAGCCTTTATCGCAGGCTCTAAGCCCCCAATGAAACGGGCGATTCTTCTGGACTCCGGTGTCACAAGGTATGGCACCAGGCGAGACATCGTATTGAAGCTCGTCAAATAGGCCTGGCAGTCCAGGTTCGTCATCACCAGTGACACAAAGTCAGACTCGATCTTCTCAACCTCATGCTGAGGACAGTAGTTTTCCTTAATGAGAGCAATAAACTCCTCCCATGACATCTTGTATAGAGCAGACTTACCTGATGCCTGCACCAACGCCCTCCACCATGCCAGGGCCTCGCCCTTAAACGACTGGGACACAAACTTCACCACATCCTTCTCCGCGCACCCACTGATGTCCACAATAGTGTCCATCTCATCCAGCCAGGTGATACAGTCAACAGCACCCTTCTCCCCTGTAAATTCCCGGGGCTTACAAGATACGAAATACTTGTAGGTGCAACCCTTGGCACCGGATGCATCAGTGTATTCTCGTTCACGACGAATACTATTCTCAGCTGACGAGTGATTGTCGTCATCTTTCTTGGGTTGGGAGGGTGGTTTGGAGTGTGTCTTTGGTTTGGAGAGTGGTTTTGTTACAGATCTGCTATGAGACTCGGTGTATTGACGATCAAGAGCTGCCTGAACAGCATTGTCAATCAGAGCCTTTAGCTGTGCGCCGGTCAGATGCACCTGCGCATTATCGTAGTCATCTTCGTTTGTATGGCTGTTTTCTCCGTTGGGATCCGCCATTGTAACTTGTATCTGTTACAGAAGATAACAAAATTTTAGTTAGAAGCTTATTATGGAATTGTCTTTTATGACAACTCGTTAACCATGGTAACAGAGACCATATTTGGTTAACTTATTACCCACTTAGTCTTAGGATTTGAATATATCCTATTGTAGCTATAACAATAATATTGGCGGCATAAAGCCTAATCACGAGGATGTTTTATAATATTAGCCGAGATTTCAGAGAATCAAAGGCATAGAGAATTGAACCATAGTTCTTGTATCTCATTCTGACAGGGAGTCATAAACCGCCACTGTCTTTTGTCTTTACAAGACAATTATTACAGCCCATAGGCACTACACCACTAATGGATGTTTTAATAAGGTTGGCCCGTAGGCACTACATCGCTAATGGATGTTTTAACAAAGTCGGCCCGTGGGCACTACATCACTAATGGATGTTTTAAATAAGTTTGGCCCGTAGGCACTACATCACTAATGGATGTTTTAATAAGATTGGCCCGTAGGCACTACACCACTAATGGATGTTTGATATTTTGATCACCTCTATTGGTGATTTAGCCCATGATTTATAAATCATTTAGTTGGGTCTTTAAAATCCTTAAAGGATTATTGTATAGGAATGGCGTGTGTGATTTTTAACGAATCACATCTGCCATGATTGTCAACATGCTTACAGAGGTTAACAGGGAATCTGAATCTTTTAATTAGGTCGTACCATCTTGACCGGATCTTAAAAGACACCAGGCTAGGTTTCACCTTTTAAGATTCTTTATTTAGGCAGATCAATGTAAAAGGAATGGTTTTGATTTATTTCTTATATATTAAAACAAAACTCGTAACATACATTCCATATATTCAAATATGATCACATATTGCCCTAAACGGGACTTTAAAACAAGTACGTACCCTTATAAAGGTAAACTAAAAGATAGGTCCACACAGGACTAGTACATGACATATGTCCTTGTAGGATTTAACGGATAAGTCCATGTAAGGACTAAAATACGATAAGTGTCCACGCAGGGACTTATTTGAAAAGAGAAATTACGGTAGTACAGTTTATTTAAGGGCTAGTGGTCACGTTTCTTCTTTTTGCCCTTTAGTAGGTTCGCCAAGCCTTTGAGAAATCCTCGGTGGCTCTTTTTCTCTTCCTCAAACTCTCTCTCCACACGATCTAATCGTTGGAGTATCTCTTCCTGCTCAGGAGGAGAGAAACGTGGTTGAGGTGCTTGTTGTGGAACTGGAGGTCTAGGTGGTGCTGGATACCCATGAGCTGAGTAATCTGGTATTCCTCTATTTCCGTCGGGATAGCGGGCGTTATATCTTGCCGCTACCGTATATGGGTCGCGCTCGTAGTTGTAGTTGTAATGAGCTTGCGACGTTGGCTCAAACGGGTTATATGCCGTTGCGTATGGAGGAAATGGGCGGTCATCCCCAAATGGTGGCGAAGATGGCGCAACTGGAGCGGAGTTCGCCTCTTGAACTGGGCTTGAAGGCCCTTCCTCCGGTACTGATGGATAGTGGCTCCCCCTTGAGTGGCGAGGGGTGCTGAAATGAAATTCCCCTCCACGGGTAGACATCCGTGCGCCTGATCTTCTACGCCTTGGCAGATCTAGCATTACTGGCTGAGTCGGTGGGGGAGGCGGTGGCGTCACTGCCTCGAAGTGAGGATCCTCGGAAGGATCTCGCGGATGCTGCTGCTGCTGCTGCGATGCTTGTTGAGATGGTGTATAATACCACTCATGTTGATCAAATAAGGCCATGAAGCTATCGGGGCCTTGGTAAGTTGGTCCATGATATGAAGATCCGTCAGAGATCTCAATCGGGTGCGTGGGCGTACCACGAGCTGGTTCTGTAGGATCCGTATCTTCGTCCATGTGATCTTCCAAGAAATGGTCTTGTAGCCCTAATGGAACAAATCCAGCAGGTTCCTGTATGTAGTCAGTCGGATTAAACTGACCTCGAAAGTATGGGGTAGGATCGCCGAAGGCACGGTGTGAAACCGAGCGCTGCAGAGGTATGTAGGATGGCTGGGGGTTGTTTGGATCATTTTCGGAATCTGGTCCGAAAGAGTGACGATAAGATGGCGTCGAACTGTGAGAGGTCGAATGTCTTGCTGGTTCGTAAAGGTCTCTTCGTCGTTGGGGTTCTTCGCTCCTCGTCATTGAAGGAGGTCGTGTACCTGACGGTCCAGCTTCATGATCGTTGTGGGTAACGATCTCTCCTCGGCCTCTTCTTCCCCTTCCTCGTCCTCGGAATATAACAGGCGGCATTTTCCTGCTTCAAAACTTATTAAAAATCATAACGAAATAAAGACAAAAAGGAGTATTAATCCGAATTTGTCCTAAGTTATTGTCTAGACTCAAGTATGTGCAATTGTGTCATTGAGATTAAACACAATAGGATAGTGTTTAATTCACTCAATGTTGGCTCTGATACCAACCTGTCACACCCCGATTTCCACGTGTATCACCGGTGGGCCCGGTGAAGATTACCGTGACGTAGTTGGCAACAATATAGTCAAACCACACAATTATATAAATGCACAGCGGAAGCTTAAAGATAAATATATACTTCAACCTCTGGTTGTAATATCAAAATGTATTACAGAAGTCGAATGTATCCACAGCGGATCAAAATAAGAAAATATTGTTCAATCAGATACAGCATCGAGTTTGCGAGACTATTCGTGATGCTTAGGAAGCTATTACCAGCCAATTTCGTATAGTACCTGCACTTAATCTTTTGGGAAAAATACGTCAGTTTACACTGGTAAATACATTCAACTGACACATTTGAAAATGTTTATTAAAATTGATTTGAATGCACAAGGCACAAATTCTTTTATAACTTGGGAAAATTATTAAAATCTTGTGAACGTATTACATGTCCTTTTATGCGTTCAGTAGCCCGGGATCCTGTCCGGGTTAAAGATTAATAGACACACCACATTGCGTAAAACCGTAGTATAGAAACCAACGGCTACGTCTTTTAATTAAATGTCGACAATATATACCAGGTGTACGCCTACACCGGGATGTCGAGGTCGTGGCCATTTCGTAAAATGATGCCAAGGATATCCGGGACAACGGTCATTAACCCCCCAAAGGCTTTTAAGAAACAAAACTGTTTAAATGAGCCGATCACATTATTCAATTAACCACCTAAGCGATGGAAGATATGATGCTCAATCAAGCGGTATTAATATACCGTATCCCAAGCCCGTATAGGAAAATAAGTTAAAAGTATTTACCTTTGCAAGTATTATCCTTAATTTGATTAAATCACCGATAGCTTTTACTGGGGCTCCTATTCTGGAACGAAGGTTTTAATTAACCTATTAGAATCCTAACGAGTCTTTATATTGGCCGTAGCCTAGACCGGTTGGTTCCGATATGTGAATACGGTTTAATCGCGCGAAAAGGCGAAAACCGAGAATGGAGTGTGATTCTGACCCAACAAGTTCAGAGACTTGTTTTAGATGGGTTTAAGGTTCACACTCTGGATTTTGGGGTCCAAATAATATAATTTGACCCGTATCGGCTAATTTATGAAAACTAGTTTCATAAGCCGAACCGTGCGCGCAGTAGGCGAAACGGTTAACCATGAGAGTCTTACGCTTATTTCCTAAGTCAATATACCTTAAAGAGGTTGTGGTATCAGTAGGATACCTTCTGTGATGCCCGTAACGAGTTTTAGTTAAAATATCGCCCCGTAGGGGTTTTTCGGTCATTTTAAAGACTTTTAAAGAGCTTTTCGAGTTCTACAGGAATTCTGAGTTTCCCGAACAGTTTATAAGGTCTAAAATACTTTATTTATTATTTAAAATCAGTAGCAACTGGAATCGGGTCAAAAGACCTTGTAGAACTCATGTTTTGGCCGAAAAGGGCATATTCGGTATTTACCGAACCGTACCCATAACCGCAGGTTATGAGCAAGGTAAAAATTAAAAAAAATCTTTAAAATTCCAAAAATATTATTTTATAACAGTGGGTAAAAGTTTTGGTGACGAATTCTTCGTTTAGATGGGCGTTATGCTCATTGCGACGTTTATTACAAAAGTTTCTTATAAATGCGCTATTTAGCATAACTCTCATTCTAGACCTCGGATTGACGTGAAACTTTAAGGACATGCTTATAATTTAGTAAGCAAGGTTATGGTCCGTTCACGTGTCCGAAATACTCGTTTTATTTTAAAAAGGCCGTTACGGTCAACTTTTAGGCGATTAACGGAAATGCGTAAAAGACTCGGACAATTCATGAACCGGTCACAGAGGGTTATACCATCATGTAACCTGGTCCTAAGAGAGTCCTAAGGCATATCTATACCTCACTAAAACAGGTCAGAACTGAAGTCAAAGCAAAAGTCAAACTTTTGCGACATTCGGCTCCGAACCGGGTCAATATAGCAAATGGTCGATTCAAACGAGCGCAAACAAGTTTATATACTTAATATCATGTTTTATGAGTGTCTAAACAGGTTCCATAGCATATACATTACAGATTATGCAAGAATCGCAAAAATAGCTTTCTGTTGACTTTTTAACCGTTCGTTTAACTCGACATTTGAGCTAGTTAGAGTGGTGATCAGAGGGAACCCTTTTAGGGGTTTATTACCCACATGAATACCAACTCATAACTACTTTTGATCCGTCATAAGCCTGAGCCATTACGGATTTATTTTGAAGTCAAACCGTATTTACGACGGTTTGGTTTTTAGCTATTTACTAAGTGTAAATCAAACCACAAAGGAACTAATGGACTTACAGGAGTTGAGACTTGATTATAGAACAGAGAAGAATGCTTGAAAGCTCCAAGGATGACCAGAGAATGTGTTTTGAGTTGTGATGAAAGTTATGAACACAATGGTTCTATTTATAGTAAAGGAATGCTTCTAAGATCATCACAACACACTCTACAAGTGACCATGGATGAATGGCATGTGTCCTAGGGAGTTATGGGTCGAGTAGGGGGCGCCCATGACACTGAGAAACCCATCATTCATTGTTTTGGCGCTTAAAACAACCAACAGCCAACAATGTGTCGCTGGGCGTTGCTTACGGACCGTATGGCTTCGGCCTTGCGGTCCGTAAGCCATAGGCGGATCATCAGCAATCATTCCCCCTCCTTACGGTCCGTAAGGCATACCCTTTACGGTCCGTAAGGGGTTAAAAATAAATCTTTTTAAATCTTTTTGTAATGATTAGAAAATCTTGGTAATTAATTACCTGACCTTTCGGGTTTGAAGGGGTAACTTTGCGAATTGGTCCTCGGTTAATTACAGTTAAGGACCTCGCGTTATTTACCCGTATCGTTAAGCCCCCGGTTAATTTATTTATTATTCGGAAGGCCTTAAATTATATTATTGACGCTCTTAACCCTTCTCCTACGAATTTGATCATAACTTTCTCGTTTTAAAACGGAACATCGCGAAATTTATATATTGCATTCTAGCGAGTGTATAATACTGTTACAAAGCCTTGGGAACGTTAAAGGGTCACTCAGAGGTATAATTAAACATGTTGACACAGTTAACCCCCGTAGCTTGTAATCTCTCACTTTCTTCTGCGTTTCGCTTTCGTACGATCCATGATTTATTCGTTTGAAGGTACGAGCATCATTTAGGGTTACTATACAGTAAATTTACCCTTGTTTGACATTTATAACCCTCGAATTTACATACATTCAAGGTTTGTCAAAATTAGTCCTTTATTTAATATCAATGCCACGTGTAATCAAATGACACGTGTTAACACATCATTGGACACAAAAAATCGAGGTGTTACACTTATCCTTAGTGTTAATGATTACTGAAATCATATACACCATTTCCTGCTTTCTCGAATAATTAGCCAATTTCATTACTGAAATGAATTTCAGTGGCTTTCGAGGTTTATCTCCAGTAATTAAAATTACTTCTCCGGAAGGTGTTTGAATTTCTACGGCATTTTTATCACATAGGATTCGAGCATGGTTGGCTATTAACCAATCCATTCCTAACACTACATCGAATCCGACTAAATTCATTGGTAATAGATTTGCAGAAAACTTATGGCCTAATAATTCTATTTTTCCTTCTTGCCAGACTTTATTTATTTTCACAGAATTTCCTTCTGCGGTTTCGACTGTGAAGATTTGCCTAAGAGTGGTTAAAGGTAACTTAAGATCTTGACAAAATGAAGTATTGATAAAACTTTGGTTTGCACCAGAGTCAAATAATACTTTTGCAAATACGTCATGTACTAGGAACGTACCAGCTATCACATCTGGAATGAGTTCGGCCTCTTGAGTGGTTAGCTGGAATGCTCGTGCATTTCTCTTGGTTGCTCCTTCAGCTGGTTTGGCTTGGTTGGCTATAGGTTTAGCTAATTTAGGACATTCAAATTGGAAATGACCTCTTTCTCTGCAATTATAACAAATTCTTGTTTTCTTCCTGCAGTCTTCTTCCCGGTGTCCTTTTGTCTTGCAAAAATTGCAAACAAATGTTGCATTGTCCATAATGCTTCTTTTTGCAAGTTTTGCAGAAGGGAGATGATGAGGATTGCCCCGTTCCTCTTTTCTTGGTATTACCCACACGAAATCCTTGGGTAATCTTTTGAGCTATTTCCTCCTTGCGGTCTTCCTCTCTTGTGCGTTCCAATTCATCCGTTAGGGTGTTAGCTAATTCTACCGCATCGTCAATCGTACGAGGTCTCGCAGCTTTAACGATGTTTCGTATTTCACTAATTAACCCCCAGATGTAACGAGAAATAAGTACCGGTTCTGGTGAAGCCAGTGTTGGCACTACCCTTGCGTATTCAAAGAATGTTGAAGTATAGCCTCGGCAATCTACCCCTGTCATGCGGTGACTTAGGAATTTGTTTGCCATTTGATCTTTTTCATATTCGGGACAGAATTTTCTTTCTACAAGACTCTTAAATTCTTCCCAACTCATGGCATAGGCTATCCTTCTTCCTTTTGCCTGGAGGACCGTATTCCACCATTCTAGCGCTCCTTCTTTGAACAGATTTGATGCATACATCACCTGATCCTCTTCGGCACATTTGCTTATTGCAATTACTGCTTCGGTTTTCTCTAACCAACGCAGTGTTGCAGTTGCCCCTTCGTTACCTGCAAATTCAGCGGGTTTGCAAGCAAGAAACTCTTTGTAAGTGCAACCAGACGTTGCAACTTTTATTCTTTTTAGAAGTGGGACTTGTTGCGGATCATGATTGTTATGATTGCCGCCTCCATTTATGCTGTTACTGTCGTTATCTTCCAGAGTACGTTTACTAGGATTTAATTGTTGTGGTTCGGCAGGTTTTTGAACAGCAGCCACAATTGCTGGAATAGCATGGGCTATCCCTTGGGCGATAAAGTGCTCGATATCTTGTCGAGTTATATATTGATCTTCTTGTTCTTGCTCAGATTGATTTACTTCATTAATTGGTTCATTGTTAGCATTTTCCATCTGCTAATTGGTAGGAATTATTAGTGTCTAACTTATTAATAACAAAATTCACACAGATGAACACATAAATTATCACAACATACAGGTATAACCAAAATTGTCGATTTCTCGACTTTCATTTTGTTATTGTATATTGTATATGCATCCGTACACACCGTATCTTACAGAGTTTTATTGCCCATTTTACAGAGTTTTAAGTTACTTATTTACACTAATATACAATACGGGTCCCTGACTTTTTCGTTGGTTTGACTGACAGTTCTAGTAACGATGCTCCCTCTCATCGTACTTCCAAGTTAGTTGCTCTCCCATTTCCCTGATCCTATTACCCGTACCTATCAGTTCTTCACCGAACTGACGGAGTTCAGCTAGGTTTTCATTACTCATGGGAGGATTAGGGATCGGTTCTGGGTCGAATTGTGGAAGGAAACTATAAGAACTATTGACTATGTTTTGGAATTGCCAGTCGTTTGTCCACCATTCCTCCAGTTCGTCTAGTGGTCGGGTGTGGATTAAAGGTTCAGGAATAGCTGGTGTTACGTTTAAGGGAAATTGGACTGTAGTCGGGTAAGGATACAAATTAGTGTGGATTGGGCTTATGACTTCACAGTTTCCTAATAGACGGTCTATTTCGTTTTGGAACGTGATTTCTTCTGGTTGTTTAGAGCTTTCGCCAATCTCTATTCCCTTTTGCTTAAGATCTATTCCTATTTCCTTTTCTGGTGGTTTCGAACTTTCTCCAGTTTCTATTTCCTTTCCCTTGCTCATGCTCACAGGATTTTCTATTTTAGGAAGTCTCCTAGTGGCTGGTTTCCTACGGCGTACTTTCCTCCACCCTACGTATCTTCTCTTCTTTCTAGGTTTAGCTTTTTCCAGCGGTGGAGCTTGGAATTCCACAGGTTCTTCTATGTCAGCAACGTAACCAGTAAAGTCGTAAGAGACTTCGATAGGCACTGGATATAAGTTGAGATTCTGAAATGCTTTCGATATCTCACTCATGCTGCATAGTATATATGCAAAATAATGCAATGTTAAAACTTTGGAACAAAGTTTAACAAACAACACTGAAGTTTTATTGCATACCAATTTATACAGAAAACAACGGAAATAAACACACTGGGATTTTATTTATTTACTGGATAGTGATTTTTCTTACTAGCCCAACTTATCAGATATTTAGAGATTTGCATTTTCTGCTACAGTAGCTAGCATATAAAGATTTGCCCATTTCCCGTCGATTTTATCTTCCCAAGGTGCACTATTACCCAATTCTTGGACTTATGGGTTAAACCTAACTCTCTTGGTTCGGGGTTTCTTGTTCTCCTGACTCTTTTTAAGTATCTAATCCCTTTTCTCTGGGGAAAGAGGATTCTCATAGTTTGTCTTGCGGACAAAGATTCCTTCTTCTAAGTTTACTGGGTTTTTAGAAGAAGATGCAACATCTAGTTTGTGGTAGATAGCAGACAGCTTTTGTTTACCCATACTGTAACTAACAATTAATCAGTTAATAAAACATAAAATCACAGAATAACAACTAGTAGAATTAAGTATTTTGTCAAATACTTAATTTAGTATTAGGCTTAATCAGTGGCTCGATCAGTGGCTCAATAGTTATTAATTCTTAGCTCTGATACCACCTTCTCTGTCACGGCTCCCGACCCTACCCTGGACGGAGTCGGGGGCCGCGGGCAGATTCCAGTGGTACCCGTGGTATTTAATTTATGCGACAGCGGAAGTCTTTTATTACAGGATCTTTTCACCGGAAAATACTTGTTTAATATATTACACAAAGTTTAAGGGATAAATCCCATAATTTACAATAAGTTGATTTCACACAGAAATCTTTATTTTCCAAAACATGTTTTATTGATTTATTCACACTGAGCCACTTCTCTGAGCTTGTAGTGCTTTACTGCACTTTTCCTGGATCACACAGATCACCTGAAACATGTTTGAAAAAGGTTTTGTCAGCGGGGAAATACTGAGTGAATCATTCAGTTTTCTAAAACGATCCGTTAGTTATAAATTACAGTATTAAGGGGAATTACAATGTTTTTATCAACCAATTATCAAGAATGGGTATTTGTCACTCGACCGGATCTGTGACTGTGGTCATACCACTATTGGGTCCCGTTGCCCCAATAGTGACGAGTATCAGGCTCACTCACCTAGAGTGATAAAAATAGTAATGTGCACAATACCCCACATACCAGCTGTAATTTGGTGATTACAAAGACTTAATCCCTGTAATTATAACCTTGAAAATAACTTAGAGTTTTGTAATATTTACTCACAAACTGTGAGAAAACAGTTTAAAAAGAAGAATGACTCACATTGCGAATTAACGAGCAATAGATAAGCCTACTGATTAGCCTTGATTAACCTAATTTAACACAATGCACACACAGGCAGGTTAGTAACTAATACAGCAGTTACGTCAATTCACGAGATTAAACCCTCACAACGATTAATCAGTGCAATACTCGATAATTCAATCGAATTCACAACGAATAACAGAGCATAGTCCGAATTCGAACAGCACTCTAATATTCAAGTCAGAATCATGATGAATAATCAAAGTACATGCTCAATTGAGCAGCACCCGGACTATCGTTGGATAGTTATAATCGATCGGACATTGAATCGTAATAGCGATCGAGTTATTACCCTGATTGCGGCAGCACCTCGTGATCGTGTGTGTGTTTAATTGCAGTATAACGATTATAACTCAACGTACAGAAGGATTCTGTGCGACGTTTTAACAACAGAAACTAAGTGCCAATGTCTGCTATTTATAGCCAGAAATTCGACATGCTTACGGACCGTATGACTAACCCCTTACGGTCCGTAAGGGAACCCGGCCTGCTTACGGTCCGTAAGGACCAACCCTTACGGTCCGTAAAGGTCGCACCCTATTTCCTAGCCTAGCTGAGTTCGGGTCTTAGCTTTGGTGACTCAAAAATTCAGCCAATCACTTTAAGCAACGATTTTAATTAGATATATATCAATTAGGGTTTGCCCCCCTCGAGTTTTAGGGGCCCTGATCCTGATTCCTATTATTCCGGAAATTTCAGGGTTTATGCCAAATTACTTGGGTGTCTTAATTAGGGTTTTCTTATTGGATAATTATTATCCTAATTACGGGTTTTATTGACAGTTGTTACAACTATCACAACATGCTAAAGAAATGCAAAGTCAAAAATGTGATAAACAATCTCACTGATGATGTGCCAGTAGGTTTTTGCACATTCAGTAAATTGTTTTCGAGATATAAACCTAAATTTAAACTTGCTTATCTCGTGGGTAACATGTCTTGGATATATGGGTAACCCCCGAAATCTTGTTTGAAAGGTCCCTCTTTCTGAGATACTAGGTCTTTATACTCAGTAATATCTGGGGTATTATCCCGGGACTTCTGCTGAATGGAAATTCTGACCTAGTCCCCGTATAATACTTTCTGCAAATGCTTGAAAAATAGCGCAGCCCTCAGCAAAAATGATTAAACAATAAAATTGATAATCATTGCTGTTGAAGAAAAGATCCTCTGAAGGGGACACACCAAAAGTCGAAGCCGTCATCTCTCTGCGTATACGGAAGTATCAATCTGAGCTCTCACGGCCCTCGCAATATAACCCCTTTACAGATATCATATGTGGTATCCTCACCTGTAAGACTGAATATTGGGATCTGAATACGGGAGTATATTCAAGTTGTGGGACACACGAATAAGCTTAAGTCTCTAAAACTTTAATCTCGTATCTCGAAACACTTGAACTTTGTGTGAAAATTTAAGTGGATCAATATACTGACAATCTAGGTGAATTGTTTAGAATATTCAAATGAAATCAAGCTTAACGATGTTGGTGATTTATCTCAAAACTGATATGATCCTCTTTCACAATCTCACAAAAATATTGTGTGTAAATATTTCATTTCATTTTATTCAAAAATCCAAAAAGATTTTGTGTGTGTTTTAGCATAAATTTTGAAAATCCAAAAACATTTTAGACAACTGGTGTTGAAGAGCTGATGCTCGAGTACAATTTGGGAATAGAATCAAATACTACAAAGGTACAACTTACAAAAATAGAAAGTACAAGCAGACTTGCCAAAAATGGAAAGATCGAAAATACGAGGTGTCACAATTTCTATCACTAGTGATAGAATATTGGTTGTGCACATGGCATGACTTGATTGGATAGTGGGAGTGATAGATTCTATCACTAGTGAACCACCCCTAGTCCCCTAAATGGGCTTTGGTAGTTTTAAATGGATGATGCCCAGCAATCTTGACCCAAACACTTAAGTTTGGTTCATTATGGACTCAACTTTAAAGCCTTTGGGCTCTTGGGTTTCAGTATTATTTTTTAGTTTGTAATCTAGGATTTATTTAATGTAATTTTATTTAAATGAAATTGTTATTGTTAATTTATAATTTAAAAAAAAACCATCACTGGTGATGGGCATCCCTAGTAAAATCCATCACTAGGGATGGAATCAAGCTCAATGACGTGACAGACAATGATTGGGTGTTGTGAGTGATGGAAAACTAATGGAGCGCCCCTACCCACTTATAATGTCGAAGTGCTTACCAGAAGCTCCTCACTTACAAGGAAGTTATGATCTATTAATCTTCTCACTACTCTATGTCGTGAAAGCTAGTGACTTGATAATGATCATCACATACAAGAGTAGAAGAAACACCAAGTCTAAAGCGAAAGGGTTATCCTTGCAGGAATGGTCATGTCAAAATGGGTTAACCCTTAATCTTTCCTTGATAGTAATCGAAGTATGATCTGCAATACAAAACACTGTGAGACTCGTTACAAGGAGGAGAGGTGGGGGGTTCTCCTTGTAACCACCCTCTCACGTGAAAATAAGTATCGTTTAAGAAAAAATAACGAGTGTGTGTTAAGTGTGAGAGAATGAGAGAGCCGATCCTTGGACCTGTGGTTGAATAGCCGGAGAATGTGGAAAAGGACTGAGTCAGACGTCACCATCAAGAAATATCTGGTTTGTCCCCTCTAACACGACTGTTAGTGTTTGCAAAAAATGAGGACGTTAGCGTACGGTGATTGGTGTCACGTGGTCTGACGATTGTCCTTGTTGTCGAGTCTGTCACCAGTTGTGAATGAAGATCATGGAGCAGTGAACAACGCAACCATCTTACAATGCTTTACACATCAAACATCTTCCCACTTAGTCAATGGTGCTTCTTTATTATTTACGTAGGTTAATTCAACCAAAAAATTATAGATAAATGTTAATAGGGATGACATCACTAGTAGTATGTATTGGTGACAACTTCCTTCCAATGACATGTCTTATACTTGAGCTTATGTGTATGTAAATAGTGTCATCATATTATTCATATACCTGTCTATCGGATGGGTATACAACTAGTTTTACATGTTGTATTTGTTAGATCAAGATCAACTACACATCGTACAAATGGCCTTTGAAAGAAAACCAAACTTGTTGAACTTTTGGTTGTGTTGTGTATGGCCCAATTTATCCACCGCAACCACGCAACGTACAAAAATTAAAACCATAAAGATTGTAAATTTATATTGGTCCTAACTTTCCAATATCCATCAAGTACAATATTTAAGAATCATAACCGAATATATTTGTACACCACATTTTACTTGTAAAACAACTCTTTGTGCTCTACTTGATAAACACCACGATATCATTATAATAGAACCATCCAATGTATATAAAACATACAACCTACCATTGTAACAATATAGGCCAACATAATTAATAAATGAGGAATATCAAGGCTACGCGTTGTGGTTTGACTAGAAAGTGTAATAACTCACTATCACTTCACGTAGATAATGGTTTTAACTAGCTCACCTTTAACTATCACATTGCGGTTTAATTAATTAAATAAAGGATAAAAGAAAAAAACATGTATGTGTTTTTACATGTCATTAGTGGAGAGAAGTGGACCCCACCCACCCAAATGGTGGGAGGGCGTTAAGAGGGTAACGTCCTATGGGGCTAACCCTATTTGCTGATGTTGATCTTGTGGTTTGGCGGGCGTGAGTAGCTGATGTGGAAGGTGGACGCTAGTGGGTGGCACCCCACAACGCCAAGCCTAATGCAACAAAACTAAACATCAACAACTTTTGTTGGTTGTAAAACTTCATCTTAACTTATTCTTAGAATAGCTTCAAGGTTGTTCTTTGTCCTCACCAAGCCTTGGATGATCTCCATATAGCGTTGCCATATTATTCAATCGAGCCCCACTTTATAGATCTATGTTTTGATTTTTGGATAACAAGATGAACCGAAAAACAAAACAAAAAACTATTGTAAGATTTCTAAAAGTCTACGCGGATCAAACTATCACATGTTTTCTACATAATTAAAACACCATTGACAATAAAAGCGTTAAACCTAAGTCTTATTTCACCCCCAAAATATCACTAGGCTATAATACCATGTGCAAAGCTAATGCAAGTTATTTTTAAAATACTTGGTAAGAAAAATCCATGTAATTTGTAAAAACTAAAGGATTAAACTTGTAATTTCAATCAAACCACGTGAAAGATGTATATAATTTACTCTTATTTTATTAACAATAATAATAATAATAATAATAATAATAATAATAATAATAATAATAATAATAATAATAATAATAATAATACTATAAGTTAGAAACATTCATTGCTACATGCGGTCCTTACAATAATTAGTGTGATTCATATTAGTTTATGATGAAATTTATATTTGAACACCTTTTTTTTTTTGAACAGTCAAATTCTATGATTCATAGAACAGGGCCAGCATATGCTGTAAAAACCCAACAGTACAGTACAAAACAAATCAAAGCAAAACAAAACGAAACTAAATACAAAACAAAATACACCCAACTTCTACGCCACTATTTCACTATATCTCGTATGTTAAAGTCCACCCATCTTTCCCATACTATATCATGTAGTTTCGATCTACTTTTCAACCAAATAAAGCTCTCGGCCATTACTGATTCAACCATACTGTTTTCGGACCGATTGTTCCCTTCGAATTCTTTTTCATTTCGAGCCTTCCAAATGTTCCACATAGTGGTTTGAAACACTACGTTTATAACTTTTTTCCACTCATTAGAACCTGGAAGATCTTTGACATATTCTAGTACATCCTTGCATTCATGAAACTCTGTTGAAGATGGAAGCTTCAACCAATTGACTATGTCTCGCCAAATCCTTTTCGATCCACTGCAGCCACATATAGCATGATTTACTGATTCCTCCTGTGCATTACATCTTGAGCAAATATTACTGTTAATAGGAATTCTCCGCTTAATTAGCTCCGACTTCACCGGAATCCTCCCGACCGATGCTCTCCACGTGAAATAGTTTATTTTCGGCGGCACCCACTTATTCCAGTGTCTCCATTCTTCCTCTGATCCGTTGTTATCTTGACTCGCTATTTGACTTCGAATCTCCGCAACTATGAACTCTCCCTTGCTACTAGACTTCCAGTTCCATTTGTCGTCTCCGGTTTTAAACTTCGCCTTATTGAGGCTCTGTAACAAAGCTGTCCATTGTAAATGACCATTAAAAATGAAGATGAGAAGCTTAAATGCATCTGAGTACGTTACTACTACTCTACCCTCATCAAGTCATTATTGAGTTTATAGCAGACCACAAAAACAACATGGGACATAAAAACCACAAATCAAATTTTAAATATTTTAATATAAAAGAAAACGAATTAAATGAAGAAAAACAAATAAATAAAATTATAAAAGTGATGCATGCTGCCCCACGAGACCCACCAACCAAAGAACAACATAAACAATGAGAAAAGTGTCAAGGTATTTTGCCTCGTTTCCAAATTAAAATGTTCCATTTTTTTTTTTGAAACCGTGTTATTTGTTTTCTGGAAACCGCGTTATTTGTAAAAGATACGCGGTTTGGGGTTAAAAGATACAGGAACAAAGAAAGCGATCACGATAAATATGAATGACTATACGAGAAGTGTATAGTTGATAGTTATTATGTTATCTTAAGAATTAAACCTGTATAGTTGGGTATCCGTACATCTGCGAAAGAGGGTGGATATGTGAAGCTAATTCCATCCTTTTATTAAACCCGTTGTCTAAAAATAAAATTGCCACTAATTTGTTACATCTACTAGCTGAAAAAAAATTATAAAATAAGGTTTGAGACGATTTAAGTTAAATTATTAATCCATGTTAAAAACAAAAAGGAAATGAAAATATGATGGTTGAACCACCAAACTTCTTCCCCATGGGTGGGTATTAAAACCAGTAAATGATAAAATAAACACTCCACTTTAATAAATACTGTATACCCTAACTAACCTCAATAATTCATGAATAAATCTACATATCTTTATTTTATTTAATATTCAAAAAATAATAATATGGACAGCCACTAAACGACTTTTTCAACAAGTAACAAAATACAAATTTTATAACATATTACTTGTATATTATATAATTATGTGATGTACGGTTTTGATTTTTTGTTTTCTTTATTTTGTGTGATATAAATTGTTTAATTTAAATTAAGGCACACCAATTATAGGGGATGTGATGATACTTATAATTGTATCATAAAACATTATAACAAGAGAAGTCCGTTTGATACGAAATTAATTGTAACTAGAAAACTATAAAAATCATGTAAAAACCTAAACTTGTTATTTTAACTATTATACATAAAGCGTTTATGTATCCGTTTGCCTTTGCCTCTCACTTATTGAATTATTAAACCATCGTATTTTAATGTATTATATGGTCCTCACATGTTAAAGTTTTTAACTTGGTATTAGTTATATGAAGTCAAACAAGAAGTTTTTAAATCAAACAATTAGATAGTTAATCACTTGATACCGGCATGAATATATTCCTTTTTTAATATTTTTTTTATCTTAACATGTTTATGTCATGCTATCATGTTTGTATTTTTATTTTTTAATCTGTAATTTTTAGGTCTAAGATAAAACATTAAAACTATTTTATTTTACAAACAAGAGTAATTATGACACGTTTTATCTGGCTTTTATCCCATATATTGAAGTGCATATCTCGCGATTGACTTGAAATATCTTTTTAATTTATCTACAAACTTTGAAAATAAATCCTTCTAGTTGACAAAGACATAAGAACATGCTGTCGCTTAAAATGGATTAGCTTCCTAGTATGGTGACTAAACCATAATTAGAGGCAACAAATCTTTCTTAAAATGACTAATACATTCATCCATTGAGTTATTGTATGTGAACGTGATGACATATTATATGATGCTTTCCTAAAATAATAATAGAAAAAATATAAGTACAAACAAATAGTGTGTCCTTGGTGTATAGGCATTGTTGCCTAGTGGAGATGGATATGATCGGATGATTTCACTGGTGACACGATGATACTCCAGTGGTCCGTCAGTGATCCGAATTTGTCGTTCAAAAAAGAAATTCATAAAACAAACTATAATTCTTGATTCATTGTCTTTTTGTATATGTAAAAAAGTGCTTGTGGTGTATTTGGGTTTTAAAATTGAAGAAATCCAAATTATACGGAACAAAACGTTTTATATATGGATTTTTTATCATGATGTTTAGTAAAAGCAAGCACACATATCAAGAAAAAAAATGTGTCATAAGTTTACCTTTTCATGATACTAAAATACCAATTTGGTTATCTTTTAGGATGTTAGCAAAAATAAAAATAAAGTGTATGTCTTTACTTTTGATGAAAGTTACCTCTCTTCAAAAGTTTATCGCACAATAATCTTTACCTTTTTATTGTTGACAAGGAACAATAATCCAAAACAAATTCAATAACTAGCTTCAAATCAACATTGTACACCATAATGACATCTCATTTACTCTAATAAAAATTTTCTCAATTTATTTTTCTTATTTTAAAAATCTCATTCACTGATTTATTTGATTTATTTACTACTCCTGATTTTATATTTTATTCATTTTAAACTTTATATTTTATTGAAGGTATAATAAATTCACACCAAAAGATAAAGCATAACCACATTTTGTTTTAAATTAATTATTTTTATATTTAATATTTTTAAACGATTTCGTAAACGTTGAGCAAGTAATATTGACTCGAATATCATATCAAGGAAGTTATAAGCTATTTTGTTTAATAAAATATTAAAAGAATAACTTGTTATTTTTATTTCAAGAAAAAAATAAAGATCGCTGGTCCTGTGACTATTTGTCAACATACATTGTGTAGTCTTCTAGAATTTACTTTTGTTAAACGTATAATTTCTTAATACCTTTAGAAAATGTATATTTTTTAATGATATTTTTCACTCTGCTTTCATTAGTGCTTGATTATCGAATTAGTCAAATACTTAACAGTGACTAATTTGTCATATTCCGACTTAATTTCTTAAACCAATAAATTATATAACATATATTCTACTATTCGTCCTTTCTTTTATTTTCTTTCCTATCCGCACCCTGTCTTCTTTAGACATAGGCTACTCTTCTAGATCAAATTCATCAACTACTTGTTGTCATATTTTGATTTTTAATAACACTAAACTTAGGGTAAACTGCTAAAATGGTCCCTGAGGTTTGGTCACCTTTGTCATTTTAGTTCAAAACTTCAAACTTTTAAATCTGGGTCCCTATGGTTTCAATTTTGTTGTCATTTTCATCCAAAAGCAAAATATAGTCAGATTTTTCAGTTAACACCTAATTTTTTTTTGTCTTTTTCCTCCCTTTTAATGAAGGGGAAACTGCTCAGATTTTTTTAAAATTTGTTATAATAAAACGTTAAAAGACCATTTTGTCATTCATTAAAAGAAGGAAAAATACAAAAAAAAAAAAAAAAAAACTTGATGTTAACTGAAAAATCTGACAAGATTTTGATTTTGGATGAAATGACAACAAAATTGAAACCATAGGAACTCAGTTTTATGATGTGACAGTTGATGTGACACTGGTTTGGTGACGTGGCAGCTGATGTCAGCAAACTGGGTTAGTTTGGAAGTGTTTTCGGCCAATAAGTTAAAAGTTAGGAGTGGTGTAGTACAAATCGAAAATTGAAAGTGCTCTCAGCCAATTGTTTAAAGTTGTGTTTATTTAAATCTAATGTCCATTTAAAAAATAATTGAATACATAACTGTATTCAGATCTAAGGGGGTGTTTGGGATTGCGTTTTCAACCTGATTATTTGATTATTGTGTTTTGAAATCGCAAAAAATCTATTTTGAGTGTTTGGTAAAAAAAAAATTAATAAAAGAGTGAATTTCAAGTTTTGTCCTTTATCTTTAGGTCACTTTGCAAGTTTTGTCCTTTATGTTTAAATTTGACGAGTTTTGTCCTTTATTTTTAAAAATTAAGCACATTTTACCCTTTATGTTTAAAAATCAAACACGTTTTGTCCTTTATGTTTAAAAAATCAAGCACGTTTTGTCCTTAAAAATCAAGCATAAAGGACAAAACGTGCTTGATTTTTAAACATAAAGGACAAAACTCGTCAAATTTAAACATAAAGGACAAAACTTGCAAAGTGGCCTAAAGATAAAGGACAAAACTTGAAATATTCACTCTTAATAAAAAGTGATTTTTTTTACGTTTTGTAGAGTTCAAAACGTGATAATCCATAAGTAGGTTACCCCTTGCTGCAGGAAAACGTGAAAATCCAAAAACTGATTTTTTACGTTTTCACTTATTTATTTTTTTAAAATATATATACTTGCCAAACACTTAAATAGTTGATTATTGCGATATCAAACAACATAATCAAATCCAAACAATGTTGATTATCTGATTATTGTGATATCAAACAACATAATCAAATCCAAACACTATCTTTCTGCAGCACGTTTTGTTACATCTAATTATCTGATTCTGATTATTTAAAACGCATAATCTATTTTCAAAACCCAGCCCCAAACACCTTCTAAATATTATTAAAAATGAAGTTGTAATCAAATTTAGTATTACAAACATTACCAACAGCCATTTATATAATATAAATTTGCAACATAATGTTGCATTACAACTTGTACCATATGCATAATATTGGTTTTCTATAAGTGATTGGTTTGTTATGATGGTGTTATAATATAAATTTGCAATATAATGTTGCATTATAAGTTATATCATGTGCATAATGTTTGTTTTGTATATGTGATTGGTTTGTTATGGTGGTGTTGTTTTGTTCTCTCATTCCACATCTCTCAACAAGCGTGCGCTCTCTCTCTAGAACAAGAAAGTAACACCAGTTAGTGTTCTCCGACGTTCTTGCGTTTTCCGGCAACCGATTGAAGGTTGTTGTTCACTTCTATCTACATCATAGTTTTATTATGATGATTTTCGTTTGCCAATTTTGCTTCTTACGTCGGTGATTCTGGAAATTTTGTACGGTGCTTTGATTTTTTGCTGTTAATGCACAGGCGAAGAGCATGTTTTTTTCGGGATCAAATGATGATTTTCGTTTTTTGGCTATTATGATGATTTTCGTTTTCCAATTTTGCTTCTTACGTTGGTGATTCTGGAAATTTTGTACGGTGCTTTGATTTTTGGCCATTAACGCATAGGCGAAGAGCATGTTTTTTTCCGGATCAAATTACCAGCAGGTTGGGCTGTGAAAGCTTAGCAGGTCGTTTTTTCGTTTCTGCAATTCAAGTTTACTGATGTTTTTAAAGTTTTGTGTTGTGATAGGCTTTACATGGTTAATATTTGATGTTATTTAACCTTCACCGCTGTAACGTGTGACCCTTCAATCTAACATTGTATACGTTGTGCCTTAAATTGTAAGCCCTGGCCGCAACGCGGCAGGGGTAAAACCTAGTTATCGTATCAATATCATAACAAACCGAACAAATACCGAAGGTTCCTAGTTAAAAAACATAGTAGAGGGACTGATAACATAACTTAGGAAAGAAACAAATGGGTGTATAAATGAGCGCGTGTACAACTGACACAAAAAAAGTGAAGAGTACCCCACAACTAATAGTAACAATTCTTTAATATACACACACAAAACACCCCCTGTTGACTCCGCACGAACTCTCTGTCAGTCTCTACCCAAAATTCCATTTCCAAATAACTTATTTTAACCCACTTTTAGTCTCCTTCCTCCACCACCATCAACCACCACCACCACCTCATTTTCCGGCCAACCCACACCCCAAAAAAATTTAAAAAAAAATGCTTCAAAACAAAACCAAGATTCAATTTTTCTCACACACCCCACCGTAAAATATCATTTTTTACAATACCCATATTTTTTCTTGAACTATTTCTTTCTCCACCACCATCAACCACCGTCAACCACCACCCAGAAAAATACTATGCTCCAAAACAAACCCAAGATTCGATTTTTCTCACACACCCCACCGTAAAATACTATTTTTCACAATACCCATATTTTTTCTTGAACTATTTCTCCATAAAAAGTTAGTACAATAATGGCGGCCGTACCTAACAGTAACAGTAACACAGCCACCACCCAACAACCACCGTCTCCGGCGGCGGCGAACACTGCCATTACCCAGCTAGTTCCAGTACCAACACCAACAGAGTTAACCACCGATGAGATGGCAGTAAAAGTTGTACACAAACGGTATGAAGGGTTAGTGATGGTCCGTACAAAAGCTGTTAAAGGTAAAGGAGCATGGTATTGGGCTCATTTAGAACCGATTTTGGTTCATAATCCGGAAACCGGTTTACCAAAAGCGGTTAAACTCCGGTGTTGTTTATGTGAAGCGGTTTTTTCCGCTTCTAATCCGTCTAGAACGGCTTCTGAGCATTTGAAAAGAGGGACTTGCCCGAATTTTAATTCGGATTCGGCTCCGGGTCCGAACCCGATTTCAGTGGGTGTGGTGTCGTCGCCGCCGCCGCCGCCGCAGAACCACCGGAAACGGAACAGTTCCGGTGGCCGGAAGGGGAGTGGGTTTAAGGTGAACAGTTCTGAAACTACTTATTCTGTTGCTCCTATTACTATGATTGAACCTCCTAGATTTTCTGTTGATGTTTCTTACCCGACCCGACCCGATTTAGTTCCTGCATTTTCGTCCGCAACCGTTGTAACGGGTAGCGGTGGCGGTGGTGGGTTGTACTCTCCGGCCCACCACCACCACCATCACCACCAGCAACAACATCCTCAACAACAACAACAACATGTGGTGTTATCAGGGGGGAAAGAGGATTTAGGGGCATTAGCAAAGTTGGAAGATAGTGTAAAGAAGTTAAAGAGTCCCGGGTCATCACCGGGTCAAGTATTGACAAAGGCCCAAATAGATTCATCACTAGAGTTGTTAGCAAATTGGGTGTATGAGAATTGTGGGTTGGTTTCCTTTTCAAGTTTAGAGCATCCAAAGTTCAAGAACTTCTTAAACCAACTCGGGTTACCGGGGATAACGCGGCGTGATCTCGCGGGTGAGAGGCTTGATTTGAGGTATAAAGAGGCTAAAGCTGAGTCGGAAGATCGGATTCGTGATGCGTTGTTTTTTCAGATTTCGTCGGACGGGTGGAAGGCGAAGGTTAGTTGTTGTTCAGGTGAGGTTGAAAATTTGGTGAATGTTTCTGTGAATTTGCCTAATGGGACTAGTGTGTTTAGAAGAGGGGTGTTTACAGGTGGGTATGTTTTTTCTAAGTATGCTGAGGATGTTTTGTGGGAAACAATTTGTGACATTTGTGGGAATAATTTGGAACAATGTGTGGGGATTGTTTCTGATAAGTTTAAGAGTAAAGCTTTAAGGAATCTTGAGAATCAACATCATTGGATGGTTAATATTTCTTGTCAATTTCAAGGGGTTAATAAGTTGATTAAAGATTTTAGCAAAGAACTACCCTTGTTTCACAATGTGACTGATAATTGTTTGAAAGTTGCAAACTTTGTGAACACCAAGTCTCAAATTAGACATTCTTTCCTTAAATTTCAATTGCAAGAATACGGTAGAGCGGCATTGTTGCGTGTGCCGTATGGTGGTGGTGGTGGTGGGATTGGGAGGGTTGAGTTCGAGCCGGTGTTTCAGATGGTAGAAGATGTGTTAAGCTCAGCGAGGGCGTTGCAGTTGGTTTTCCTTGATGAGAGTTTCAAGATAGTGTCGATGGAGGATCAAACCGGGAAAGAAATCGAGGAAATGATGAGGGCTCAATTTTGGAATGAATTAGAGGCGGTTCATTCGTTGGTTAGATTGATCAAAGGAATGGCTCATGAGATCGAGAAAGAGAAGCCGAGAATCGGGCAATGCTTGCCGCTTTGGGAGGAGCTTAGAGTGAAGATTAGGGAATGGTGTGGGAAGTATCATATCAATGAGAATCATGTAGACAAGGTTTTTGATAAAAGGTTTAAGCGAAATTATCACCCTGCATGGGCGGCTGCATTCATTCTTGATCCGTTTTATTTGATTCGGGACATAAGTGGTAAATACCTGCCTCCTTTTAAATGCTTGACTTCCGAACAAGAAAAAGACGTTGACAAGCTTATAACAAGGCTTGTTTCACGCGAAGAAGCTCACATTGCGTTAATGGAGCTCATGAAATGGAGAACCGAAGGGCTTGATTCCGTGTACGCACAAGCAGTCCAATTAAAACAAAGAGACCCCATAACCGGAAAAATGAAGATAGCTAACCCACAAAGTAGCAGACTGGTTTGGGAAACATATCTAACCGATTTCAAGTCTTTAAGGAAAGTGGCGGTGAGGTTGATCTTCCTTCATGCCACTTCATGTGGGTTCAAATGGAACTCGTCTTTATGTAGATGGGCTCAATCAAGAAACGGGATCGATAAGGCACAAAAGTTGATATTCATTGCTGCCCATTCTAAACTCGAGAGACGAGATTTTTCAAACGACGAAGAGAAAGACGCCGATTTTTTCTCGATAGCGAGTCGAGAGGATGATGTGCTCAATGAGGTTATGTTTGATGCATCCTCTTTGTGAAAATCCATCTCTTTGTTCTTTCTTGCTTTTGATGATTATAATATATAGCTTATTTAGGATTTTTCTTTAGATTCTTTTACCTCTACTTAAGGTACTTGTTTAATTGCTCTTTTAGAAGTTTTTGGCACCTTTGGTAGTTATAGAAGGGGGTCATCTTTTTTAGTTTGATCATATCTTTGGAGGTTAAAATGGGTAATTTCTTTTTTTGTTTAATGAAGATAGTTGTAACATTCTTAATCATGTTGGTAGCTTAAGTAGAGAAAATTCTTAATTTTGCATCAATTTTCTGAAAATAATAAGTAACAATTTGTGCTTATATTGTTTTTTGGCTATGTTCAATGATTGTTATTATTGATGATTAAGAATTGGTTTGTAAGGAAAAGATAAAGACAATTATGAGAATAATTTTCTCCTTTTGGTAGTGTTTTACATGTACAAGAATCAGAAACCTAGAATCTTGGAAGGGCCTAAGTGCAAAATCTTGCAAATTCAAAGGGGTAAAACGAAATCTCATTTTTTTTAATTTTTTAAATCATTGTGTTTATTATTGTGATTATTATTTAAATACATATAGGTCGTAGGTCATGATTGCAAAGAAAAAAAAGTTTTAGGGCCAAAAATGGGAAGTAGAGTGTCGGCATGAAGCAACTCACAAGTTTTGGTTTCAAATGTGTTACTTGTCTTGGTATTAAAAAGAAAAAAAAAGCAGTAAAGTTTGTGTTATTATAAATAGTCAGTTAAGGAATATTTTATGCTTGATTTTATCATCATTTGAAATCATTAAATAATATGAAAACTGTTTATGTAATCATAATTATTCCAATCCAATGCTAAATCTTTACCTATTTCATCATGATGTATGTCAGCTTTTCTTCTTCCTTTATACGTGATGGTATTTGGTTTTTAAATATGATAATATACATTATCACTAAATGATTAGAACAAAAATACGAATCTAAATTGATAAAAAAAAAAAATTATCATTTTTTTACAAAAAGTCATCAAACCTATTTGTTCATACAGCTATAAATTTTTTCTATCATTTACATATACATGTATAGGTAATATAATGTACGCATATATAGCTATCAAACTGATTTGTTCAAAAAAAAAGTTAATTTCATAAAAGATGAATTCGAAACAATAAACATTATACTTATACTATTTTCTTTTATTTATAGAATTTTCAAGATTGAAATTACAAATGATTTGTCTTTTTTCCCACATGTTCTTAGAATATATAACTTTTGTATGGATCCCTCAAAACACACAAATATATAGAGAAAGAGGTATATATAATATATGAGTGATACAAATTGATGATTAGAAAAGAGTAATTGAATGAAAAAAGGATGGGTGGTATATCACAATTCCACTTTTGTAATAAAGCAACCTTCTAATAATTCAAAAGGCTGCCACACCATTTCCACCATTTAGGTACTAAGTTAAAGTGATGTTTAATTAGCGGGAATTAATATTCACACGTCCCTTTATTTAATCTCTTTTTATACATACATAGATATATATAGAGAGAGAGTGAAAAAGGGACGTGAAAATAAAATTTAGAGATGTGAAAATAGTGGAAGCCTTAATTAACTCATATAATAACCGTATATTTTATCAAACGATTATAATATTGTAGTCCTAAGAAATTTAACATGATTTGAATAGAGATATTAATTATATGATTGCCATTATGTATATTTCTTATCCATGGAACTATGCATTATTGTTGAAATTTTGATGATCCAACAATTATTATATTGAATTCACAAACATTTGAAGATGTTAAGAACGTTAAATTATGTATGTATGTGTATATAATAAATTAGAAGAAAACATTATATCTTGAATCTTGATTGTTAGCAAGGATCATACTTCAGTCCAAAAAATTGCATATTAGTATGATTCGATAGTGTCGTCACCATCCAACAGAAAGTATGTCAATAAATATGAATGAAAATATAATAAACAAATGAAGAACAATAGAATAAACAAATGAAGAGTTGGGAGTTTATAAATCATGAAAACAGACAAAGTTATTATATTTTATATCAAATAAAATAGTAGTTTGTTGTGTCGTGTGTCATAATTTTGCGAGCTCAGTTTTTCTTTACGGTTTTTTATTTATTTTACTCATTCATATTATGTTATTAAATTTAAAATTTGTAAAAATTAAAAAGTTTAAAAAAGTTGATAAAATAAAACAATAGTAATAAATCATTTCCTCTATTAAAATATAGTTTTATAATTTCTAAATATTCATTACTAAGTGTTTAATATTTTCTTTACACAATCTATGTAATAGACGGATTTCTAAACTAGTTGTTTAATACTTGAATTTATAATAATTTGATTTATGTAATTATAATTGTCACATATATATAATTACTATATATTAATATGAACAGTTGTTTTATTATATTATATCAATATGCTAATATAATAATTATTATTATTATTATTCTCTTTACTTTCTTAGTTGGATAGGCTTGGTGTCAACCAATACTGATATCGAAAATACAGGTATGGTCCGGTTCATTATCGGTGCATGAAGGTAAAATCCGGAACCAGCCTGATACAGAAAACGCCAAAAGTCGGTACCGGATTGAGTTTGAAAATCTTTTCTTTCGGGAAATTCGGTACTGCTACACGGTACTATTTGCTCATCCCTGGTCACGGATGCACAAACAACAACGGTATCGTACGACTTTTTCTTGTTGATTTTCTTCAACTTTTAATGATTTCTTTTTTTAGTTTCAGGGGTAGGGATGAGCTCGGTGGCAACCGATACCGAAAATACCGGTTACGGTACCAGCATATGAAAGTAAAAATCGGTAGCGAACCGGTACTAGGAACGCTAAAAGTCGGTACCGAATTGGTACTTAGGATCCTTCGGTTTGGGAAATTCGGTACCGGTATCCAGTATTATTTGCTCATCTCTGACCACGGGTTTCATATGAATAACATCATTAAGATACAATTTTTTTGTTGATTTTCTTTCGATTATTTTTTTACTGTTTTTTACATTTTCTTTTTATTCTTGTTAGTGGTTTCGCGTGCAACGCGCTCGTCGTGATTTCAAAACACATGCAAACACAGACTAAATAACAAAAGAAGTTCGCCGCAACGCGCCTAGGGTGATAAACTTAGTTTTAAAGAAAAAATAAAATACCTAAAACGAGTATTGTATCATAGGGGTGAGCAAGAAAACCGAAATAACCGAACCGTAACCGAATAACCGAAAAAACCGAACCGAAAAAACCGAACCGAAACAAAAACCGACGGTTCGGTTTTCGGATTTTTAATAACCGAAAATTTCGGTTCGGTTTTCGGATAAGCTTTTTCAATAACCGAAAAAAACCGAACCGAACCGATAAGTTATAATCCATATATTTTTATGTTTAAGTTTAAATTGTTTAAGTGTTTAACCTAATGCTAGTAGAAAATGTTTATTTTATTCTTGAATGTTAAGTGTTTATAATAAAAACATTATAACTGAAATGATTTATTATTACCTATAAGATATAACAAAATTTAATATAAAAATTAAATATAATAAAAACTTTGAAGAAACATAAAAATAGATTAGAAGGTTAGGTGTATGTAAACAACGTTAACTAAAGAGGTTAACTATAGTAACTTAAATATAAACATATAAAAAGATTGTTATAATATAAATTATACTTTTTATTTTTTGAATCTTACATAATTTTGATTCAAAAACCAAAATAACCGAAAAACCGAACCGAACCGACGTAAAAACCGAAAAACCGAAACCGAAAAAAACCGAAACCGAACGGTTTTTAAAACCCAAAAACCGACATTTCGGTTTCGATTTTGATTTTACCCAAAAACCGAACCGAACCGAACCGTGCACACCCCTATTGTATCATATGGTTATTCATGAATAATAAATTATTTAGTATATTGTTTATCCTACTTCATTGATCAAAGTTATTTGTGTCTTAAATAGTGTGATTTAAGAGCTTCACCAATGACTTATTATTTTTATATATTTTTCTTTTAGGGTAAAGGTAAAGTTGGTGTAATAATGATTACAAGATTTTCATAGATACACAATAATCTCACTTATCATTTGTATTCTTGATTTCTTTCAAACTTTAAGTTATATATCGGCTGCTTGTTATGAATTTTTTATTTTTTTTAACGGCATTTGAAACCACCCCAATACGTGAGGGAAACAGTTAACTGACACAAATGTCATAACGGGTACGTTTCTCATTAATGATATCTTTGCTAGAGTTCTTTTTTATTCTAGAGCTGATAAGTCCTTTGTTGACCATAAGTTTAGTAAACTACTAAATCTACACATAAGAATTCTAGATATAGCATATGAAGTAGAATTGGCTGACGGTACCTGTCACGGCCCCCGACACGGTTTGACCCGTTTCAGGAGCCGCGGGACAGAAACCCGTGGTATTTATTATTTAAGTTGACAGCTGAAGTTTTAACAGGATCTTTAGAACTTGAAATGCCCGATTATTTTATTTCATAATTCGAGATAAAACCCGTAATTTACAATAAGGGAATTTCACCGAGAAACCCCTGTTTTACAAAACATGTTATTTATTTTACTGAGCCACTACTTCAAGCTTGTTAGTGCTCCGTAGCACTTTTCCTTAATTCACAGCAGATCACCTGAAACATGTTTTAAAAAGGTTTTATCAGCAAGAAATACTGGCGAGTCATTCAAGTTGCACAAAACGACACATTGTTATAATATATAGTATTAAGGCCGATTACAATGTTTACGTCAACCAATTACCCAACGGTATTTGTCACTCGACTCTTTTCTGTGACTATGGTCATATCACCCATTGGCTAACCCGTTGTCTAATGGTGACGGTTATCAAGTAATGTATACAAAACCCCACATACCAGCTGTAATTGAAGACTACAAAGACTTAATCCCTGTAATTATAACTGGAGAACATTTAGGTTTTTATAAAGCACTTTGGTAAAAAGAGAATGACTCACATTGCAGATTTAAACGGGCAGCGTTTAGCCTACTGATTATAGCCTGATTAACCTAATTCAAATAACAATGCACACGAAAACTAGGTCAGTAACTAATACAACATTTACGATAACTCACGAGATGAACACCCTCACAATGAATGACAAAGTGCAATACTTAAACATCCATCGAATTCACGACGAATGACAAAGTATAGCCCTAATGCGGGCAGCACTTAAACATCCATTGGATTGGTTTCAATCGATCGGACATTGAATCGTAACAGCGATCGAGTTATTACCCTGTTGTGGCGGCAGCGTTTCGTGCTGTGTGTGTTTTGAAGTAAACAGTGTGTAACTCAGTGTACGAAACGAGTTTTAACATCGAAATAGCGCCAAACTTCAAGTCCCAGGCCCCTGCATTTATACCCCGTTTTGGATCCGCCCACGAGTCGCGAAGGGATCCGCTTCCCCTGTCGCGTATCACGGGAGATGCCAAAGTAGGGTAGGCATGCTTGGTCACTTGTCTAGGCCTGTTGAGTCGACATTCAAACGAAATTTGTAATTTACAGGCGTTTTCGAAGATAATTATTCATAAGGGAATACCCCCTTAAGTTTTAGAGGCCCTGATCCAGATTCTGATTGTTCTGAATTTTTAAGGGTCATGCAATACTACTTGGGGGTTTCAATTAGGGTTTCCTATTAGATAAATAAAATAATAATTAATAGTTTTGGTGAGAGTTGTTACGGTACCTTAGAAACCGTTTCTTCCATTCTTGATGGATGCTTTATATCCATTAAAAATCATTTTATTCCTATCTCTCTTTTGCCAATGAATTTGGCGGGTTCGATATAGTTTTAGGTATGGATTGGTTATATCTTAACCAAGCTCGTATTGCCTGCAATAAGAAACTTATCGAAGTTAAATCCCCATCAGGTGAAATGTTAACCATTCATGGAGACCTACACTTTGGTTTGCCTGAGAAGATATCACTACTCAAGGCATCCAAGTGCTTGAAGAGCAGATGTGTCATTTACATGGCACAAGTGACGATTGATGAACCGAAGCCAATGATGGAAGATATCTCATTCATCTCTGAATGTCCAGACGTATTCCTTGAAGATTTACCCGGTCTACCCCCGGAGAGACAAGTTGAATTCAGGATCGACATTCTACTTGGAGCTACTCCTGTGGAAAGAGCTCCATATCAGTTAGCACCTACAGAGATGAAGCATTTGAAGACCCAACTGGATGAGCTTTTGGAGAAAGGCTTCATCCAGCCTAGTTCCTCACCCTGGGGAGCTCCTATCTTATTTGTCAAAAAGAAGGACGGTTCCATGCGAATGTACATTGGCAACCGTGAGTTGAACAAGATAACGATAAAGAATCGTTATCCACTGCCCACGATCGATGATTTGTTCGACCAACTTCAAGGAGCCAGTTATATCTCCAAGATAGATTTAAGATCTGGGTATCATCAATTGAAGGTTAGAAGTGAAGACGTTCCATAGAATGCCTTCAGAACGAGATACGGCCATTATGAATTTCTAGTGATGAATTTCGGGCTCACTAATGCACTTACAGCATTCATGGATCTCATGAATAGAGTCTGCAAGCCTATTTAGATAAGTTTGTCATTGTCTTTATAGATGACATACTTATCTATTCTCGTAATCAGGTTGAACACGAGAAACATCTTCGGTGCATTCTGGAATTGCTAAAGCAAGAGAAACTTTATGCTAAGTTCTCTAAGTTTGAGTTTTGGATTAAAGAAGTCCAGTTTCTTGGACATATGATTAGCGAGCGTGGTATCCAGGTGGATCCCGCCAAGATAGAAGCCATCATAAATTGGGAAGCACCGAAGACTCCATCTAAGATTCGTAGTTTCTTAGGATTGGTTGGTTATTATAGAAGGTTTATTGAGAACTTCTCAAGAATAGCCACTCATTTGACTACCCTAACCCGCAAAAATGTCAAGTTTGACTGGGTTCCCAAGCAGAAAGAATCCTTTGAGATTCTAAATCACAAGTTGGGCAATGCTCTAGTTCTACTCTACCTGAGGTATCAAGGATTTCGTTGTATATTGTGATGCCTCGAATACGGGAATGGGTTGTGTGCTTATCAGAGAGATGAGTGATTACATATGCATCACGTCAACTAAACGTGCATGAATGAAAGGAATTACACCACCCATGATTTGGAATTGGGTGCCGTTGTATTTGCACTTCAACTGTGGAGACACTACTTATATGGCACAAAGTGTATTATATACACTGAGTATAAAAGTCTCCAACATCTGTTTAACCAGACGGATTTGAATATGCGACAACGCCGGTGAATGGAGACATTGAATGATTATGATTGTGAGATTCGCTACCATCCCGGCAAGGCAAATGTCGTTGCTGACGCCTTGAGTCGCAAGGAAAGGGTTAAGCCAATTCAGATTAACGCCAAGAGTATTGAACTCAAGAATTGCTTGAATGAGAAGCTATTGGATGCTTAAAAGCAAGCCTTGTTAGAGGCTAACATTTCTAGTGAAGGATTAGGTGGACCTGTTGATCATTTGTCACCTGGAAAAGATGGAATCCTGAGACTTAGTGATCGTATTTGGGTTCCTATTTTTAGAGGAATGAGAGATCTGATCCTGCAGGAAGTACATAACTCTAAATATTTTGTTCATCCTTGAGGTGATAAAATGTATCAGGATTTGAGGAACAATTATTGGTGGATGGGTATGAAGAAATCCATAGCCACCTATGTAGCTAAGTGTCTGACGTGTTCACAAGTTAAAGCTGAACACCAAAAACCGTCAGGACTTCTACAACAGCTTAAGATTCCCACGTGGAAATGGGAAATGGTAACTACGGATTTAATTAACAACTTACCCAAGACCAAACGTAGTAATGACACGATTTAGGTCATTGTTGATAGGCTGACGAAGTCAGCTAATTTCTTGCCAATCAAGGAAACTTATAGTTCGGACAAATTGGCTAAATTATATGTGGATGAGATTGTGTCTCTGCATGGCATGCCAGTATCTATTGTAATAGAGATACTAGATTCATATCTCACTTTTGGAAGAGCTTCCAACAATCATTAGGCATGAGATTTAATTTCAGTACGGCTTACCATCCTCAGACTGATGGACAAAGTGAGCGTACTATCCAGACTTTGGAAGACAGGCTTAGGACGTGCGTAATTGATTTGGGTGGTAGTTGGGATGACCACCTACTCTTAATTGAATTCTCCTATAACAACAATTATTATACTAGCATCAAGGTCGCTCCTTTTGAAGCCTTGTATAGGAGAAAATGTAGAACGCCCGTTTGTTGGGCTGAAGTTGGGGAAACCCAACTATCTGGACCATCCTAGAGACCACGAAAAAGATTGTTTAGATCCGTGATCGTCTCAAAGCTGCCCGAGATAGGCAGAAAAGTTATGCAGACAAGAGGCGAAAACCTCTTAAGTTCCAAATAGAGGACAAGGTCTTACTCAAAGTATCACCCTGGAAGGGTGTAATGTGTTTTGGAAAGAAGGGCAAGTTGAGCTCGAGATATATTGGACCATTCGAGATAATCGAATGTGTCGGTTCAGTGGCCTATAAGAATAAACTACCTGAGGAGCTTAGTGGAATTCACAATGCGTTCCACATCTGTAACTTAAAGAAATATCTAGCTGATGAGTCGCTAGCAATGTCACGTCACGATGTGCAAATTGATGAAAACCTGAGGTTCGTTGAGAAACTGATTTCGATCGAGGATTGACAAGTTAAAAAGCTCCGAAGGAAATTGATTCCTATGGTGAAGGTTAAATGGGATGCCCGTCGTGGCCCCGAATATACATGGGAGGTTGAGTCCACTATGCGACAAAAGTACCCCCATATTTTTGAATAAAATCTCGAGATAGAGATTTCTTTTAAGGGGGTGAGGATGTAACACCTCGTAAATTTGTGTTAAATTATTTGATGACATGTGTCTGATAACTCTCAAATATGCCTAATAATTTGGACGAGAGGGACTAATTATGTAGAGTTGTGGAAGTATGAATGTAGAGGGACCAATTATATCAACATGCCAATTTTATGGCCTCTGAGTGATTTGTGCTTATGGACCGTAAGCAAAAGAATTATAACATTTCAGTAAAGTGGTTACGAACCGCAAATTTAGCTTATGTGCTTACGGACCATAAGAAAAAGAATTATAACATTTCAAAATTTGTGTGCGCCTAATTAGCTTACGCACCGTAAGCCAGATGCTCATACGGTCCGTAAGCCGCGTATCTTGGCAGATATTTGTTTGCTACCTAAGAAGTACTACCCTCTTGCCACCTTTCAAGCAAATTGCCACCCATCTTCAGTTCATTACACGCTTAGGGACACTTGGAATGATCCTAAACCAGTTCATAAAACCTGGATCAATCTTATGATCCATCTCCAAGTTTAAATAGGGTCCTTGTGTTCATGGGCAACTTGCTTATTTCCTCTTAATCTTCTATTCTTCTTCTTTGAGTTTTTCCTTTTCAAAAATTTCATCCCTCTGAGTTCTAATATTCTCTAGGATAACAAGTAAGTGTTCCTACTCTGCTCATTTCGTTTTATAGGCTAGAATTTAGCCGAAAGTCAAGCAATTTGACTTTTGCTTGGACTTTCGGTTTAGACCATTATGGTCCAGCCATTGTTCGAATCGAACATGGCTACGTGATCGTAATAAGGTAGATGTTAATCCCTTAAAAGGGCACCTCCTGGAAATCACGTTAAGTTGGTCAAATGATGGGTCAAAGTTATATTCAATAATAAGTCAAAAGACGGATTTTCGAAAAACTTATAAAATGAACTTGTAAACATTTTAACACATCTTTTTGACACTTACTCGGTTGGTAACTAATATTAGAACATGCCTAAGCATGTTCAGCCCGTCATTTCCAGTTTACATGTCGGTTCGCAACCGAAAGTCAAGCAGTTTGACTTCTACTTTGACTTTCGATTCTGACCCGAATTAGCAATGTTAGCTACTGGTTCTAAGTTGCATTATGACCATAATTATATGTAGGGTAACCCTCTGTGGTTATACTACTTGGTCATGATCAGTTCTTGAGTTTTTACACAAGTTCATATATGATGCCATATTATGCCTAAAATGTTGTTTTGGTGCATAACTTGATTTTAAACTATAATGAGCATATAATTTGCATAACCTACTGATGTGGTAACATAATTAATATTTTTTGGCATATTGAACTTGTTTATGGCTCATCCGATCATCCGATACCACCTATGCGCGTACAGTTAGTTTATATAACCCGTTTACGTAAGATAACCGAATCGGATCAATTCTTTTCAAATTCTTTCAAATTCTAGAATGTAAATAAGTTTACCCATATTATACAAGTCTTAGTACTTGTGAGGGTTTAAACTACATTCTATCCGGTCACCGCTTAATCTAGCGTACCGTACTGTTTTCATTATTTTAAGTTAACCGGTCCAAGTCTATGACTTGAATAAGACCCGTTAACATTCTAGTTGGTTATTATACCATTCATTCCAGACTAAGGCATTCCAGTAGATTTCAATCGTGCTAAGTTAATTGATATATCGACTGTGCTTATTATTATATCTTGCTTTGTAAGATTACTAAGCCAGGTAAATACTCTTAACCTATTTTCCCTATACAGGTTTGGGATACAGTATATTATTACCTCATGGTCGGGTATAAGATCAAAGACCTATGTGTCGGGAATCTAAATAATCCGTTTTAATTCGTATTGCTTGAACTTAAACATTGGTGGTTAATACGACTGTATCCTGGATATCCTCGGCTCATTTAATTGCAAGTGGCCACAACCTAAGCACGGGGTGTAGGCATACACCTGACAGATGCTAATGCCACATTAAAATGATTTTTATAACCCAATACGGGTTTACCCAATAAGGGTATTAAAGTGGTGTGTCGGTTAATCATGTTCTCAGCATAGTTTCCGGGCGCCATATGTATTGTCAAGTTTGTAAAACTGATAACATGAGAAATAGTTTATCCAAAGTTATTTATGAAAACATATGTACAATTGTGTACATGAAAATGATTTTGAAATATTTTCAAAACATGTTGGTCGTTTGTATTTACCAGTGTAAACTGACGTATCTTCAAAAGACTAAGCGCATGTAGCAAGATTACGAAATAGGCTGGAAGTGCACAGTAAATGCTTAAGAGAAATTTGCAACTCATTGCATTTGAAGCCTAGTAGTCTGCATATTTAATCATTTTGTTATTTTCGATCCGCCTGTGGATCTTTTGAATACTCCGTCTGTGTAATTACTTTGAACATTCGGACATTTATATTTGTAACAGTATTTTTAAATCCCAAGACTTCCGTTGTGCTATTTGTGTATTTCATATCAATCGTCACGTACCTCAAGTCCGGGCCCACCGGGAAATACAGGGTGTGACAGTTTTAGCGGAAGTGGTATTTGTTTTTATATTTTTCAATCGATGTAAAACACATTTCAAAATTCTTTTGAGTATACTACGACTTTATTTTTTGGAACCTATAGCGAGTGATGGTACCATAACGAACCGGAACAATAACGACCAAAGTCTCAGCCAACCTGTTGCGGAGCATGGTAATGTCACTAGCTATTATAAAAAAGACAACACTAAAAAAATCAGGGCCGGTTTTGGGCCTGTGCGGGAGGTGCCACCGCACAGGGCCCAAAATATCTAGAGGCCCAAAATTGTTTAAAATATATAAATATATATATAATTAGTGTAGAAAGTATAAACAAATTCACCATGTGGTTTAGTGGATGCGGCTACTTTCTATTGAATCGGCAATCCCGGGTTCGAATCCCACGCTTGTCACTTTTGTACTCTTATTTTCTATATCTAATTTTATATGTTTTTCTTAGGCCTCAAGGGCTGATTATAAGGGGAAAGGCCCCATATAGCCACATTTAAATTTGGGCCTCAATAAATTTGTAAACTTCTTCAATTTTTTCCTTCTTATTTAACCATTTACATAATAAACTTTACATGTTTTCTTGTTTAAATTTGTAGGTTTCTAATTTCTTATTTAACCATCTACAATATAAACTTAGAAGAACTCAATATCTTGCTCGATTTATCTTTTTTTTTGTATGAAAAGATTCGTGTTGCCAAATTAGTTTGGATATGTTTACACGTATTACAGTTCTTTTTGCGTAAAGGATTCAAGTGTTAGTTATTTTTGCTTATCCGGAGAGTGTTGAAACTAATGTTATGTGTATTAATTTATTTGTAACATAAAACTAGGATTTATTGTTTTTAATCGATGCTAGCATTCACTCTATGAACATGGATAATTATGGTACATTGAAATATAGATAAGAAATGGCATGAATTATAAATACTTGATTTAGAACTTTACTTTCAAAATGCTAAAAAAGGCTCATGATTCGCTTAAGTAACTAATTCTGTTCATTTTGCTATACTACTTTTGTTTTGTTTATTTTACAATAATTATCATCGTATTGTGGTTTTTTTTTATATATGATTAATGAGTTTATATTATAGGAAATGGGCCCAAAGTTTTTGTTTCGCACGGGGCCCAAAAGTTTGTTATCTTTTTCGGAGACGGCCCTGAAAAAAATATACCCTCTATATAATTCATCTCTACATTTTAAATAACTATTAACAAATTTTTACATGTGTGTAAATGATAAACTTACACGTATAATTTTTTAATGAATACATCTAAATTTAATTCTCTCGCCTCTCTCCTTTAAAACAATAATATTAAATCATATTTTTTCGCTTGTTTCCCATATTAAATAATAATATTAATTCATAATTTTCTGCATCTCTTTTATTTATTTATTTTTTTTTCTCAGCTATTTTCTTTATTTTTTCCGCTTATTAATAACTTTTTAATATTTTATTGATTCAATCCGTGTAATACACTGGTTTTTAACCTAGTGTGTGTATATGTAAATCACGAAATGATTTTTCAACAAAAGGGTATTACTTATATCACATAGCAAATGTATGAAACCATCGTATGGTCAATGTACTCAACCTTAATTTGCCGAAACCTATGGGTCGAAAGATTTATTTGATGTCAGTATTACAACCCATGGTTCACGTTTGATATTGGCCCCACACCCCAATAACATTAATTACCCACGAAGTTGTACTATCTATAAAAAAAAGAAATTTAAAATTTGAAAATAGGAAATGGGAAATACAAAAAGAAAGGAAACAAAGCAAGAACGGTTGAGTAGTCGAGCTTTACGTAAAACTGGTCCATAAAAATTGTACGGAATGAAAGAATGGGCCACCACCAATAATAAAAGCGTGAAATGTGATGTATTTGGAATCAAAATAATGCTCCAAGGTACTTTGTATTTCCTTTTTTCTTACCTTGTGTTTTACTTTCATTGCTATTTTATTCCAACCTAGCCAGCTAATTTTGTCTCCTCATTTGATGCTCTATTTTCATGCTTTTAGGACTCGTTTTCTTTTTGCTAATATCATTTTTATAAAATATATTTTAGTTACACCTTCACTCGCCGTACATGACGAGTTAATGTTGTATTAACACCATTGGCGGACGACGTTGTTGGCTACATTAACTGGAGTATCGTGTGTAAGATCTTGCTTAATGATGACCGTACGAATTGTGGGCTCGTAGACCGTAGCTGGCATGTACTATTGGCCGGTTGTGATGTTGCTCTATGGCCGGCGTATCAATCATGATAGTGATTAGGAGATTGTATGGACCGTATGGGATATGATATCCTCATATCCATCATCACGAAAATTATTATAGCATGTGCAACGTTTTTTTTTTTTTTACCCTTCGTTAGCCACCTATTAAGTAGATATAGTGAAGCAAAATTGTAATAACATCGGTTACATAATTGTGTTCTCAAAATGATAACAAGCTGAGTTTCTTTTAGGCAAGTGACAAACGGAATGGGTTGAATATTCACGATACATATACTAGTTCTGGTAACCAATTATTCACATCGAATAATCTTTCAAACTACACACCTGTTAAACGCCGAGGAGACAGTTTTAAAACACAAACCTCAAGTTTATGTGTCTCGACGGGAACAAGACGTTTGGGATAAATATTACATCAGTTGTCGGATATAGTAAGAAATAATGGAGATAGACTGATAGAGACTCGGATTACACACCCAATGCAACAACCACAAACGCCTCCCTAAATTTCAAGATCGTCCAATGAGAGTTCATTTGCAGTCAGCAGCTTAAGTTTCTGCAAATTCATGTAAAACATGTATCAGCAAACATAAAATTATATATATTATATATATATTGTTATTGAAGGACGATGAATAGTAATTTTAATTTTATAATAATATATAGCTTTTTTTATTTTTTATTTTAATAACATATTTTTAACTTTTCCTTTTTTAAAACCATATATTTTTTATACCTCTATATACCATTTTTTTAATAATTCTCTTTTCTTTCTTTAGAACATATATAATCGATTAATTTGATACTTCTTTAATAATTTACGTTTATAACTTTTTCTAAAAACTTAAGTATGTAGTTATTCTTGATTTTTTCCCGGACATTTCGTTATAAGTTTTGTTAAAAACGAAAATGTACCTATAATAAAGTATTTATTTGGTATCATAAAACAGTACGATGATAAACTAAACCGTTCTAATGGTTTGGCTTTCTAAACAACATGCTTTATTTTCAAATCACGTTTTTTTACATTATCATTTGCTCGGTTTCGCCACAACGCGCGACGACAAAAAAACTAGTTTACATTAAAAGGTACCGAAGTTACTGACCGTGATGAACTGTGGAGGATCGTCAAGACTAGAAGAACCTAAAACAACTTCTCTCTTCAGTTTATTCGTCAACTTGTGACAAACCCGCAGCTGAAAGCAATAGGGATGTAATGTAAGGTTTCTTATGTTTGACGTAAAGACGAATAAGTTTTAGAAAAACAGGAAATACTTGCCTCTGATCTTGTTGCTCCACCAACGATAAAAACAAAAATACGTCGACCCATTTTTTTAAAATCACTGGATGCATGCCTCAAAACGGAGTCACTGCAACAAATGAGAAAAAAAGGGTTAATTTTTTTTTTTTTTTTTTACTTTCATTGAAGCATATCTTCAATAGAGATAAGCAATTCTGATAAAGTGACAACAAATATGACAGACCTTGAATACCCGTCGTCGGAATCTCGAGGCCGGGCCCATGTTGCTGCACGTCTGGATCTCATTGAATGAACGGGTGGAGGGTCAACCATTTTTGTTGACTCGGACTGTGATCTCCCGTGAAAAGTGGGACTTGGATCATTCATACAAGGGTAATCGTTTTTTGGTAGTTCGTTTTTGCTAAGCTTTTCGATTAGTTCCTCGATCATAGGATAAAACCGTGACAACTGCCAAGTTGATTCTTCACCAACACGGTCTTTTCTCAACCCGTGCCGCTTCTGAATTAATAACAAGAAATGGCATTCAGATATGAACTGGAAGCCTACTGCCTACTTATAACACAACCATGCATATACCTTGACAACATCGAATTTTAACGAAAAACCACCAATCGAACTCTTTTTAGAATCTGATGATCCCTCCAAAAATCTCATGTTATATACAGCGTTCATATCATCAGGGGGGAGTCTTGCTAACTGCAAAACATATACGAAAAAATGATTTTTCCATATTCCATGAACACAGTTTCTATAATTTTCACAATTACAGGTAAATTTGTGTTCCATCATAAGTAGGGGTGCAAACGAGCTAAGGGTTCGCGACTCGCGAGCTACTCAAAATCAGCTCGGGAAAAAGCTCGAAACGAGCCAAGCCGAGCCTTATCGAGCCCGAGCCTAGCTTGAGCCTAAAATAAAGCTCGTTTATTTATCGAGCCTGAGCTCGAGCCTGGCATGTGAAGCTCGTCAGGCTCGTCGAGCCTTAGTGTAATATTAGTTTATATTAATATTTAGTAACATTTACCCCTTATTTAAAGTTGTTTAGTAAACGAGCCAAGCCGAGCTTATTTAAACGTGTTTACGAGTCGAGCCCAAACCTAAAAATAAGCTTGTTTAGTTAACGAGCCCGAGCTTCACTTATCGAGCTCGCGAGCCTAAACGAGTCTATTATTTATATTAATTGTATTTTATATATTAATTAAATATATATTAAATATAACTAAACGAGCCGGGGGTCTCACTGGAAGCAGCCTCTCTATTCCTACAGGGTAGAGGTAAGGCTGTCTACATCTTACCCTCCTTAGACCCTACCTTAGCTTTCCTATTGGTGGGATTTACTAATGATGATGATGATGAACTAATAGATAATAAACGAGCGGAGCTCGAGCTTGAGAAACTAACACGAGCCAAGCTCGAGCTCTCATAAGCTAATCGGGCTCGGGCTCGGCTTGGCTCGTTTGCACCCCTTAAGTATGAACAAAAGACAACATAGAATGGAAAGAGGATAACCTCCATTAACTTTGTAAGTTTGTCGCTATCATATTTATCTGGATGAGTTGCTGCATAGATCATTAATAACCGCAATTTACTTTCACGAGGGGCGTCCTGCATGAAGAGGTAGCTCCTCAGAAACATAGGAATGCCGAATGACAATGTGTTTTCATATATGAACATACATGTGTGCATAGACCGTTGATGATGTTTGTGGTTCTGGTTAAACTAGATAACATTTATAACTCACCGGTTTCATTCTAAGGAAATTGATGACCTCTTTCGTCCCCGCATCTCCAAATACAAGGTCTTGTTCTAGTTGTCCCACTTCTTTAAGCCCCGACTCCCTTATAATGCTATTAATCTTTGCAGCAATCTATAGCAATCATATTACACACAATTATACCAGTTACACTAGATAATTTCTTTCTCCTATGAATCGTGTGGGACACTTCCAAAATACAAGCAAGGAAGTTTTGAATCAGGATATAGTTATAAAACTGAAACATGAGTAAACATGAATGTATAGTATATTGAATCAATTTCTGCCACAAGTAGACGGTACCATTTACAGATATGTTAAGTGAAAAAGAAAGTTTCGGAAGCCATATTGGTAACTGGAAAAGCGATATGTTCGGTGAACTTACATCAACATGAAGGGATAATTTGTCGATTTGTTCACTATATTGTGGCAATGCTTGGACCATCTTTTGCAAGTCTCGAGTAGACAACTCGCCACCACCTCTACGCAAAAAAAAAAAAAAAAAAAAAAAAAAGATTTGTAATCAACTTGTAACTGAAAATAGTAACTTAAAGGATGTAGCAGGACTAATGAAGGCTTTTGAAGACCATCATTAAGGCCATTGATCAAAACAAGGTTAATATGGGTCTTTCTTACATTTATAATGCAAGTGAATATCTAATATACTGAAGTAAGCTGCAGTCAACATGTAATGGTAGTAACTGTCATATAATAATCTAAATATAAACTCACTTCCTCACAAGAGTCAAGATTCGACATTTGTATGTGAGATTTAGTGTGCAAAGAATAGGAGCTTGTAAGCCATACACATCTGTACTGAGGCCTTTACTTTGCAGCAAGCGACTGAATCATCAAATGCTAGCCGCAACAGTTTGGTGGTAAAAAAATATAGAAACCTTTAATCTAGTAAATATTACAGGCTTTAATGTGATTATTTAAATATAAGAAACCTAAAAATTCCACTCTTTAGTCATATCACTAGTCCCAAATTGCCAACTATGCAACACTTATTTCCCATCAACCATAGTTGTCAAGAGCGAATAGCGGACCATAAGGACATGCTACCTGTATGCTGTAGCGATAGCGACGAAAGAAGTGCCCGCTATTTCATGTTAGCGATAGAGGGGTAGAAAAATTAAAAAAAGATAAAAACTATACTCAACACAACAATATGATATATAAAATAATAGAAGTGCTAAAATAACTAAAATAGGCTATCACTAATCAGATCCGCTATTTATCACTACAGGGTCTGTAGCGACCCTTCACCTATACACTGCACTATTCTCTATAGCAGGTGCCACGAGCGCTATTGACAACTATGCCCATCAACATTTCATGGTATACTGCATGCCTTAATATAATAGGTCATCTTGTGTATTTTGTAGAAAATCATAGTAATTGCTGAATCAAGTTACACAGCTGGATAACAAATCCAGCTGCATCCAGATTCCCAATGGATATCCTACTCTTAAGTAACTGGTGGGTATGCGATTAGATTCCCAATGGAGATCCTACTCTTAACTTAAGTAACTGGTGGGTATGCGATTAGATTAGCAGATACATATTCAAGAGCTTCTAAGGTAGCTAGATTTATTTTTGGTTCCAAGAATAAAGGTCAGTAGGCTAACTTTGGGCTATAGCCTATAAATATGAATGTAAGATTGTAATTTGATCTTCAGGTCAACCAAAAGAGAAATTAGACTCTGTAATTCCACAGATAACCAAAAAATTTGGAATTTTTATCAAACCATATTAAACATACCTTGAACCATGCATTTGTGCAGCTTTATTTTTTGACACAAAGCTCGTCATCTTGTCATGCAAGCGTTCACTAGCCTGACAAAGAACAATTATCATAAACCATTTGCAAGCATCTGCTCAGAACTTATAAGAAACAACAAGACATACATCGGCTATATGTGAATGACGGAGCTCTAGCCATACGGGATCATGATCTTCTAGAAGAACCTCTTTCTTTTCAGGAAGGCCACCTGTTTTGCTTGCAACCTAAGTAGTATAGTTACTTGATATATAATAGCAAAAAGAAGATGAAACTTTGATGAACAGTTCGTAGCCAGAACAGAGACTAACACTAACCTCGTGAACGTATTTATTTCCATCCATGTTAAGTAAATCATGGCACATGGCGTCGTATGTCCATTCGTGAATGATCGGCGCAATCTACGAGAAGATAAAATTAATAACGATACATTGCAATAAGAAAATTATAACCTATGAAGTAAGATAGATGAAATTACGTGGAATGGATCGAAATCCTACGGATTAGTGTTTAATTATGTTCGAGACGGAAATTTTTGTATACTAAACAAAATCGGTAGAAATTTCGGTAGCATAACATTTAGTCATCACGTTTTATTCATACCGAAAGAGTTTACATCGTTCAAGCTCAGGGAGAAAACAAGTGTGTTCGATCTCCAACTTCTAAAACTTACAACTATCAACGCATGACTCATACGTTCTAACATGTTAACGTATGAGTACAAGTCAAATGCATCACTCTTGCGTTGACTAAAACCAAGTGTTACACTTACATCTATCAAACATTTACATATACGACACACACTCTATCTAGCCTATTTGCACAGTAAAGGACACACAAATATGCATTAACAATACAGACCTGGTCTATTGATCTATCCAGAATGAGCAGTTCGCATGTTTCCGTCTGAGGAAAGTTGAAGTTTTTCAGAGATTTATACTTCATAAGACAATTCCAAACAGCTGCAGCGAGCTTCGTAGGGATCAAATCACGTATTGTGGTCATTGTGGTGGGATCAAGAGATTTGGCAGCACGGTAACGTACAAACGGAAACTCCTGAGAAGTGTTTATACAAAATTAGATAAAGAAATAAGATTCACATAATCACATCTCCTATTTGATACTCTTACTCTTGATAAAATTAAGAGGGGAAAAAGTGCATACCAATAATGAAACAAAAACGGTTGCTATACGGTTGGCCATCATGTTTAAGCATTCGTCTCCTTTACGGGTCATTTCCTCATTCCCATACAGTTCTTCCAAAGCCATTGTGTTATCAGTTATAAAACACTGGCTATCAATGGCGAAATACTCCAAGTTCATCTGCAAATTGCCGCCCATAGTAAATATTAAGGAACTACAAAATATAATTATATATACAATAACAAAGATTAAAAATGAGCTTATACCTCTTTCATAGCACGTAAACGAGATTTTAAACTTTGCTCTTTTTTTATGTAATTAACCAATTCTTTTGGGACAGAGGAGCTGAAGAAGACGTAGGCACTGAAAGGAGAAAAAAAACAAATGTTAAGGAACCGTAAGATCTAAATAGTAAATACCATGTTTACATGATGCGATACAAAAAGGAAACTGGAATGAAGGCCTATGATTTTTCACGTACTCTCTATAAAGAGGTGTTCTTCCAGCCATGTCAGAGAGCAGTATGCGGACACTGCATTTCAATATACAAGTTACGTATTACAAATGTTAAACTTAAAACTTAAAAGTATATGTTGTTTGTTAAAGAGTAAGAAAAGAAAGGGAAACATGGTAAAAGAATTGAGTGAAAGATTTTAAATACTTCTCTTTTGTTGGCTGGATGTAGTACACCGCATCCATAGTGGGCAATGGCTGTCTTCTTTTATTTATATCTTCCACCACTACAGAAACGAAACACCAATCATTACTTATTATGAATTAACCACAGTCAAGAACGATGGGCAATTATAGACAGGCAAAACAGGTCTACCCGTGTTAAACAGGTAAGAGACGGCACGATTAACACAAGTATCAAACAGAAAATGACTCGTTTAATTACTGGATATCTCATGTCTATAACTTTTTATAGAGTAAAGAGTACACGGATGGTCCCTATGGTTAACCAAAATTTTGGATTTGATCCCAATCTTTTCAAAAGTACACGCATGGTCCCTGTGGTTTGCACTTTGTAACGCATTTAGTCCCCTGCTAACAAATCTAAAGGTTACACCAGGCCCACGCTAGGGACTAAATGCGTTACAAAATGCAAACCACAAGGACCATCCATGTACTTTTGGCAAAAGTTGGGGACTAAATGCGTTACAAAGTGTAAACCACAGGGACCATCCGTGTACTTTGGAAACCTAGGGACCAAATCCAAAATTTTGGTCACTTTACTCTTTTTTATATCTTTTATGTACCAAGAAGGAGAAATGGTGGAGCTTAGCCTCCAAATTTTAATTAATTAAAAAATCTAAAAAATTACATAGTGTACTTATTAAGCATGTTTAATCGTGTCATAACCAGGTCAGGAATTGCTAGCCTTAATTTATAGTGTTGTATTTGCTTTGTCTTATCGATAGAGATGGTTAGGGAATTAAATTTCTGGTTCTATTTACATGATAAACAAGGTTTTTTTGTTTTTTTTTAATTTACAAAAGCAGATATGTTTCAGCTTTTGGGATGATTAAAGGACATAAATATTAGCGATTATGCTAAAACCAAATAAAAGGATGGGCAATGAAGTGGTGGCAAGCATTAAAAGGACTGTGTGAACGTAAAATCGTAAATAATTTATAGTGAAGATGTAAAAAACAAGAATTCAAACTTTCTGAGACACGCCTTACATGAAACTCCCTCATCTGTGATGTCTGCCATTTTGCATGCGCATGACATAACTTTGACAGTCACTTTATCCATGATCAATACCTAATCAAAAGAGTGTCAGGGACTGCAACTTTGAAGAAAACAAATATAGGAGCAGATTTGTTACAAGATAAAAAGCCATTGATTCAACAAGAAATGAACATTGCATGTTCAAAGTACCAAATTAAACTATAAATAAGGCATTAACTTTCAGATTGCCAATGACCTCTAGCTCAAGTGGTAGGAGGACTTGAGTTCTTCTTTGAAGACTCAAGTTCAATTCTCATTTGGTGCAAAAAAAGGAGTGAGGCACTGGTGGGCAGTGATAGGAGACCCAGGGAAACCTGGGTTCGATCCTTGAGCCAAACGGGTTTTACCGGTAATTTACCGTCGTGCCTACGGGCGGGTAGGTTACCGGGTTTTCCCCGGAATTGGTGGTGGACCACTCGGGTTACTCTCGGAGTAGTCCGTTTGTCCAGTGAGTGCCCCGAGAGTGCTCAGGATTGATTTGTTGGCCGTTCAAAAAAAAAAAAAAAAAAAAAAAAACTTTCAGATTAATGACATCATAACTACAAGGCTACATACCTTCCAATTTGACTTTGAATCCTGTCTTTTGGCCGACCTAAGCATTTCATACAATAATCCTGCATGCAGTAAATAATTACTCAATCAACTGTCATAGTCTTGAAATCAGATCTACACAACCATATAAAAACAAATTGTTGCCTTTGATAGCAAACAAAGCTAGTGAATCTGGTCATTAAGTATATTCAAAACCAACTAATGATAAGTGACATATATCATATATGAATTAAATCCTTGACAATTTCAATGTTTGTTGATTAAATTTACTAAGCTAAAATCCCAAAATCCATCATATCAACAACATTGATGCCATGTTCCTTATTTTTTTACTAGAGCATAAGGATTCAATTGGTGCGTTATCATTCTGTATTACCCCAGTTCCAGAACACACGAGTGCAATCTTACATTGATGAGAAAATAGCATGCAGATGCAGACATTGTTCAGAAAGTAGTTATAGCTTTCTCTATTTACAACTTGAATGAAGCAGAGGACAGAGGTATACAACATTTAGAACCTAAACATACATAAAGAGTGATAAGAAATGCATATGTAGTTGTTCATGAGAGGGTGGGATCCTAGAAGTGCTTTTCTTGGATATGTAACAATGTAACATAAACCTTCAAAAGGCTGCCTGGTGTGGAAGCAGCAAACTCATATTGGTACCAAAATGATCCTATATTATATTCCTATGTGGCAAGGTGGTAAAATGGGTAACACCGTCCCCTGTTGTTTGGTACCAGTGTACCACAACAAATTGGCAAGAGGGATGTAGAGTTTGCTGATCATACTGCTCTCTCTCTCTCTCTCTCTTCATGGTGGGCCATCTCTCTCTCTTCACTTCTCTATCTCTCTCTTCATGTGGGCCATCAATTATATACAAATGGTTGTAGTAAGTTAGCGAATTGGCATATATACCGACACTTGTGGTAAGAAAAGTATGAATTTTGTGAAATCTGATGCGGCGCTGATGTGGAGACGAGAAATGATAAAGGTATGGAGGATATGTATACCCTCCACCCTAACTACTGATCCTTTTACACTTCTTAAAGTAATTAGCTCTTTTATTTTATATCATTTCATTGAGCTACCAGTAGCGAAATAATCTTTCTGCTGGAATATTTATAGTTGGCTACACGGATTATAATTTAATTCAGATAACTTATGGCATATTTTTCCATAGCTACAAATATGACATCCTTGTTTCATTTCACAGTTGGCCTTAGTCGTAGTTTAAAAACAAACATAGGTTTCTCTAGTCAAAGATTTTCTTGTAAATAAAGGCTACGCACCCATAATGTAAGTTTACTGTGTGCAACACAAACTGCAATGATTCTGGTTAGCCAAGCTACAATTTTGTAACATAATGTCTGTAGGTAGTGGCTAAGATGTTTTGCTCTAGGGAGTGACTTTGTCAACAATCCTCCATGTATGCATATAGCCATATAGATATCAACCAAATGAACTAAAATGCATCACATATATAAAACGTCTCTTAACAGAGAGAATAGAGCTTCAACATTGCTAAAAGTAAAAAATTGATAAAATTAGCAATGTTTAAAAGACTGTGATATGCACGTGTGGCGCTCAATACAGAAGATTGTTACATCGTAGCAAAAACTCCTAACTAGCCTGTTCCTGTTTGATCTTCCAAACATCTCAAAGCTCAAGCTCATTTGCTACTACTCATATGTGTCGAATAGTCTTTTCATGCCTTTTCCAATTCAACTTCAATAAATTTAGTTGTTTGACAAGACAAATTAAAAACCGAGATCATAAGAAATACATAATAAGTTTTCCTATTAATATCATTAAAGCAAACTTCCTTCACCTAAATCTAAGTAAGTTCTTCAACTTTCTTAGTTTTCCGGTTGAGAAAGCGAGCTTTACCTTTCTAAACAGCATCGTGGCCTTCTTGTGTAACTTCTCATTATCCTTCAAATAACTCAACTACAATCTATCATCCTCTAATCGGCATTCCTTCTTATAATCATTAACTATGATATATAAGATGATTGTTGTTTAAACGGTGCTTTGCAAAACAACTCATGCAATGAGTATTACCTCGATACCTTCTTAAGTTCTTAGTGACTTCTTCTAGTATTCTCACTCTAAATTTGATACGTCTAGTGAAATATAATTCTAATACTTATTATCATACTTTAACTCAACTTGAAGTGATTCACGCATTCAAGTTAACATAATTCCCTTGTTTTATATTCAAATTCATGCATTGAGCATAAGCCCCGCCCCGTATAGATACGGCAGAGCTAACATCTGCAATTCTGTATGAGCAATCTACTCTATTTGAAGCCCTATAAGCATCTTAGATAACCATAATAATCAATAAACCAAAGATTACTACCTTATTAAATCTCATACACCAGTCTAAACACAAATCAAACACTACATCTTCACTAGTACTACTTACTACTAACTTAAGCTTATCAAAACCACAAATAACAGTCTCATAAAGTATATGTTGTATAATAATTCCTACAATGAACAATTATTAATGTCTAGTAGCATAGTGACTTAAACTATTTATCTGCAATTAACAAGCCAAATCTAGAACAACTCACACATCAGGTGAAATCAAACTCAAAACGCAGCTTCATAAGTTCAATACCTAATCAATTCAGACTAAAAACACATACACTACATCTCTATCACAACTCAATCAACCGGATCACAAACAAAACCTAACTCGATACACACACACACACACACACGCATATATTATAGAAACAGGAAAACGAACTCACGATCACGAGTAATTTGCCGGAAGTTTTTGTATTCGCTTCCTCCTTGAGAAGACGTATCCGAATCCGACATCGACATCGTTGAATTGAATAGCTAAATCCTGCAAAATCGGTGCGTGAATCGATCGAAGAAGTGCCTGAAAGTTCGACGGAAACCACAGATCGGAGGAATCAGTTCTAGAGAGAGAGAGAGAGAGAGGGGAGAGATGAAATGTGGAGTGAAAATGGGTTGACTTGGTATAATCCGACGTTAAATGACCCGTACTTGAATCTTCTCTGACGATGTAGAACAGTAGAAAAACAGTTATTCGGGTCGGGTGGGAAATGGTAACTTGACGCCGTTATCAGTTGCTGTGGAAAAGACCAATATGCCCTTTTCTTTTTTGTGCAATTATATATATATGGAACCCATTAAGTGGAAGTTACCTTTGAAATCAATCTCCACCGTCGGATCATGCTGAGATTAAATCTCAGCCACTTAAACTCACAAAATTAACCGCTATTGTGGCGGTTCAGAGCGGTTATTAGCGGTTTCCTTAATGGGTGGTTAGCTCCACATTTTCCTACCCATTATCTCCACAACTTTGGTGGTTATCTCCTAATGGGTGGTTAGCCCAACTTTTTAGCAAGTAGTGGGGATAGCGGTCTACGTAACTTCCAAGCATAATGTGTATAAAATATGTAGGGAGCATGAAAACGTATTTCATTTTGTTGGTCCCATAACCCAGACAAACACTGCAGATTTCTCACAAGACATATTTCGTGCTATGCAGTACCTATTTTCAACAGCAGAGTTTGCATGCAAGGTAACTCTGATTTTCTACATGGTGCTGAATTTAAGTGTATGATCCAAAAGTGACAAAATACATATTATATATATATTGTATTAGCAACTTAAGAAACTTTTCATTTCCGCTTTCTAACAATGATTCTGAAGCCAAGCAAGACTGGCTTATAGTTAGTCCGATCAGAGAAACAGTCCCAAGTGTTGAGATCCTTTATTACGGCCAATGTTTCAGCCCTACAAATCTCAGTTTGAGAGAGATTAGTGAAGAGGTGACCTTTTTTTATGTAATTTTACAATACCAATGCATCAAATTATACGATTTTAGAGTTGCATGCATGTATGAGTGTATTTTTATTTTGTTGATTTTATTATATAACTGAAACCCCTCCACTTGATGTATCACATTTTAGCTTTCTAAAAAAGCTTTTGTAGCCAAGCAGGACCAACACATCATCCCGGTCAAGAAAGAACAAAAGGTTTGTTCTACTTTAACAATACTGGAAAATGTTTGTTTTACTTTTAACACTACGGGTAAAAGTTTAGACATGCTGAATATTTATATTTCTTTTCATAAGTTTCAGACTAACACTAGCAGGAACAAAGTGGGCCAACGAGGGAAGTTGGGGTTGCAACTGCCCTTTAGCATATCTATATAATACACGAATAGTGTCTTAAAAAAAATATTTTTTTCTCAACAGAACTTGCGGAGCACTTCAACTTATAGAAATGAAGTACATTTTCGAAGTTGACGATTACGAAAGCCAAGGTAAGATAAACTAAACAGTAGAGATGGAGACGTACATGTTTCATTGTTGTAATATAGTTATGCTTTTTTTGTCATCTCATCCGAGTGACATGGAACATAAGTAGCAAAGGATAAGTGGAAATTGATACATTTACATGGAGCAAAAGTAGATCTGAATGAAACCACAAACTAACTTGCCAAGGTAATTTATTTTATTAAATATTCTACTAACCAACTTCATTAAATGTAATCAACAATGAATTTTGTTTTCTTGTAGGATGTGTATTTTTGTGTTTATTTTATTTTTAGAAAGACAGTTCCATAGTTGAAAATTAGTTTTTTATGGACCAGTCAGGGTTAACATCAACATGTAAACTTGACTAGGTAAATGACCCTATTACTTACTACTTAATTTATATTATTAAGTAGTAATCAATTCTTTTACTTTTTTTTGGTTTCCATGTAAGGTAAACAGGTTAAACCCAATGCATGATGAGCAACAGGTAAAGTTTATGTAACAGGGCTGAGATATCAACAATATCGATAATTTTGCATAATTTTTTAATCATTCCATTTTTTTCCTTTCATGCAAGATGATCGAGATTCTAAACACTAAGAATGCTGACATGATGGTAGAGTTATGTTTACTCAACTGGTCCTTATTAACCGAGTTAGTTATTTAGAGGTTGCTATAAGCATACCTACTACACCAACTTTCTCCTAAATTAGTTGAGTTAGTGGTATTTGCAAGTAAAAAACCATTTTATTAAGAAAATTCAAAAACCTTCAAAAGTAAATGACTTTTTTAAAAGACACGCTCTATCTACATGTTTTCTAATGTAATAACAAAAACATTAAAAGTTATACGTATACTTAATAGTCTTATATAAAAGTTGCACTAATAAAAAAAGTATACTTAATACCAAAACGGCTTGCGAGTCAATCTACAACTCCAAATTCTTCAACTTTATATCATAATCACCCACTAAATTCACATCTGATTCCATTTTTATTTCCATGCAGGGTTGGCACTGCTCAACGACCTAGGTTATGGTAAGATTAGAAAACCAATCATTTGAGTAAATTCAGGAGCACATTTGTCCTTTTTACAACTCATCCTATATTTGCCATGTATTTAAATACCCTCGCATAAAGGCTTTTGAGAAGGCTTCACCAAGGGTGAACTTATCTTGGCACGGTGGGATATATTATCACATAAGAACATTTAAACCATGCCACATGTTGCCCCTTTGCTACCATATATTAGTACTGATACTTTGACAAATGGGCACCATGCATCAAGTCAACAAGTCAAAAAAAAGGCCATCTTTGAGGTTAAAGAGGACGATCCAAAAGCCGAAAAAATTGAGGGAGTAAACCATGTTTGACTATTACAAAACTTTCCCACATTGTTGCCTACCGTTTACTTTTGCATTAAAATGACATCATTTCATGTTTTGTCTCTCTATCACTTTTATTTTATATTGTTGTGTGGTTGTACACTATTCACGTTCGTTTTCCTTTTATAAATTAAAAATGGTGCTTTTGTTTATAATGTTGTTTAGACTTGTGTCCACTTAATATGGGTGTTTGGGATTGCTTATTTTGAGCTCCTTTTTGTAGTGTTTGGATAATGTGTTTTGAGAATGAGTTTTAGTGGTTTGAAAAGAAGAAAAGGAAAAGTTAGACGGTTGCAACCTTTTCAAAAAAGGATATGGAAAAGAAGAAAAGGAGAAGCGTTCCCGAACACCCTCGATATATATTATCTTTGTTTGTTACGTTGTTAGCGTAAGCCGTCCAACGGACGGGTATTAAACTAGTTGGGAAATGGGAAAGATAGCGCCTTAAGTTTTTTATTTTTTATTTTTGCTAATATTCGAGGAGTAAAAGTACAGACCCCTCTTGATTTTGATCGATTAAAGAACATGTTTGGTTGAACGTGTCATGTTTGGTAGGCTACAAATGAATCAAACGTCCGGTGAACAATTCGTGAACCGTTTAGCAGGAAGTTCGTTTGTGTTCGTTCATTTATTAAACAAACAAATACGAACAAGAAATTCCGTTCGTTTAGTTAAATGAACAAACATGAACAAAGGTTGCCTTCGTTCATTTATGTTCGTAAACGTTTGGTAACGTTTTCGTTTGTATTAGGTTGTGTTCGATAGTTCATTAGTGTTCTTAGTTTATATATTTCATTTAAATACTTCAAAATTCCGACAAGTAAAATATTTAACAAGTGTCAATGTATTATATATTTTGTTAAAAAAAACGTTTGTTTATGTTTGTTTCCATTTGTGTTCATGAACATTAGTTTGTGTCCATTTGTGTTCATCAACGTTCTTTTTCACTCATTGCCTAAAATTAACAAACAAACACAAACGAACATGAACAAGTTTATTTCCTTAACAAACGAACACGAACATAAAATCTCGTTCGGTAAGCGTTCATGAACAATTCGTGAACATATATATTTGTTAACAAACGAACACAAACAAGGTCTTATTCGTGTTTGTTCGATTCATTTGCAACTATAATGTTCGGTTTGAACAATCATGTTAGCGTAACACGTTTTGACAATTTATGTGGGTGTATATGAAAAAATGTGGTTGAACCAAACTCGATAACACAAAGTATGTTCAAACCTAAAATAAGCACCATATATCTTAGCATATCAAAGACCCAAATGAAATATACGTCTGATGAATTTGTCTAAAAAGGAGGCATTGTAGAGAGGTTGCGAAGAGGTGATGGATAACGTTTAAAGAGGAGGCAGTGTAGAGGGGTTGCGAAAGAAGAGATGATTGAGAACAACAATAGGATATGTGGTAGAGATCAACAAGGGTGAGAAATAGGCTTCGGACATCAATCCAAGTTGTATCATATAACATTCTGTTTTTACCATAAAACCTTTTAGAAACTATAAGTGTTATAAAAGAAATAAAAAAAACGAATATTATTTTGATCAAGTTTATGATTACATATGAAAGATGAGGGGAATAATGAAAGATTATTGTATAGGTGAAGTAAGGTGAAAAGTCTTAATTCGATTTGTAGAATGCTACACCATAATATCCAATATATGTATATGGTGGCCGAAATATAGTTCAATAATGAAGTATAAACTAAAAAGAAACAACGATGAACAATATTGCTTCCAATCACTTTTTTTGCAACCTTCACAATCACGCCACCTCTCTCTTCTCATCTCCCACGTCTTGCTTCATTCTTGTAAATTGATGGAATCCTAGATCGATCTAACATCGTTGAAGCTCGACTTTACCGAATCACCATTATGTGCTTCACCAAAATCATCCTTGTTGTTCGAGAATCATCACCGGCATGTTTCCATTACACTCTTGCACCAAAGAAACCACGGGAGGATCTTCCACATAAGTTAAGGTCATTACTTCCCTAATTTATGTTATGTAAGCTAAACGAAAATCTTTATCATCAAACATGATTGTCTTCAATTAACAAGGTTTAAACTAAACACAAACAGGCTGTAAAAAACAAAAAATATAATTTACTTTTCAAAATAGCGTGTAATTTTTTTCATATCCTTTTCAAGTGTTAACTATTTAGTTCATAGTCAACTCTCAAGTCTTATATCAAAACATTGGAGTATGTTATCTTCATATACATAGGTTCAATCATTAAGTGTTAATTCAAATATTTGGAATGTATACAATCTTTAAGCCTTAGATCACCAAGTCTTAAACACCATTTCAAAAAAAAAAATTACAAATTTTATTTTAAATTAATCAACACCAACTAAAATTTTTATAGCAATTTAATTATTTTAAATTAATTAACACCAAGTAGAACTTTAACAGTTTACAAACTCAAATAATGTATATTAAATACACCTGAAGAATTGCTTAAACCATTTTTTAATTAATTTTGGTCAAATATACCCTTTTATGTATAATATAATATAGTTATTTATAATATTATATATATTAGATCTCAACAAGGTTTATTAATATATAATCATACTAAAATTCACCACAAGAAAAAAATCAGATTTTTAGGATTATATAGTGTGATTATTAAAAAACACTAAACGGGCCAGCAGCAAGCCAGCAAGTGAGTTGCCTTCCCCTCCGGCCCACCCTTAAACATACAAAGAGCCCACACTTACTTACCTCTTAAGCCCATCATCTCGTTTGTAAAATAAACTTTGGAACAACTTTTAGTTATATGAAAAACAAATATAACATGATTCATCTTCTTCGACTATAATCGAGTTTTATTACTTCAATAAATTGAATCGAATTATTAGAATTATGAAGTTTTAACGCCGAATTTGAATTCAACATCTGATAGAAAAATAAAGCAAATCAGACATTTGGATGAAAATAACAAAAAAAATCCCAAAAGTGAAGGATAATATGGTACAAAAAATTGTTTTGGATGAAACTGCTAAACATGCCCAGATCTCATGGACGTTTTTGCCATTTACTCAAAAATCTATCTAAGTTCTATTTTACAAACTAGAATTTTCTAACATAAAAAATACAAGTTTACAAATCTAACGAACCATCAAAATGCCAAATGAAATATATTACAATTGTAAGATCCAAAAACAGATTTAAAGTGGCCAAATGATTAAAAAAAAGTTAAAACAAAGTGGTAAGAAGCAACATTTAAAGTGACAACATCCAAAATAATTACTGAGTTCAAAAATATATATATGCATAATTCTAATTCAAATTTCGAATCAAAATGAGAATCACAAATTCGAAATCTGAGTTGAGATTCAATATCAAAATTCGAATTTGAAAACTCAAACCGAATTTCAATTTTGCGATATTTGAATCGAATCTCAAGTCCTTTGAGCCTGATTTGAATACCGTACACCCCTAGGCACAACCAACGACCAAACTTCATTAATGAAAATCCTCAAGATAGTTGTTAGTTCTAAGACCTCCGCCAATGCAGTTCGTGAAATGTGTTAACAGTACTAATGTAAACACAAAGATAGTCAGTCCATTATCTTGACTTGTGACAATTGACATGTACATATCTTGCCACACCACACACGTGATAAACGATGTCATGAACTACATGTTTTCCATCATCTTTGATTGTTTGTCATGCACAATTTTTGTTATATTAATTATCATATAAAACTACTTGGATAATGTAATAAAAGTTTGTGCTTTTCATTGTGCCAAGTTTGACCGGGCTTTATTTAACCAAATAAATCTTTATATCTTTGACTTTATAGAAACAAAAACTATTACTTTCTTACCAAATCAAAATTTATACTATACTATTGGTAGCTATATTCAACTCAACACGATTTACACCCTACATTATACCAGTAATGAGCCCATATATCAACTTACAACATGTCTATTTTTGTTAGTTTTTCTTTACAACAAAAATCTGGGACATCTGAGATCACCCTGACAAATGGATCACCTTTCTGCCCAACGAATAAAATGTGATGACCTGACCCACTCGCCCATAAGGAAACCTACAATCGGGAAAGCCCTTTGGCTCAACCCAGAGCGAATTGCTTTGGCGAGACTCCAACCCGCGACTTCCCATAAGAAAAGCCATGGGGACACCGCTTGACCAAATGGCCTTTGGTACTATTTTTGTTAGTAGTAATTACAAATTTTTTATAACATTAATTTTCACTCTTATACAAATATATCTAACCAATTATCAAACATTTTCATTTAGTGTCAAGATAGAAAGCTCCAACAATCATATGCACGTAATTAATACTTAATTTGATTCACACATGCTAGACGTAACATCCAAATTGTTGACAATAAAGTTTGAAACCGAAAGTCACGTTCTTTAACAAAGCCTTTGGGTCCTTTACCAGTGGGAGTGTTTCCAACGAGCTTGACCCGTCGCAATCGACCAAACCCCACGAGAAACTTATTAATATTTTTGTAAAAGTATAGAAAGTGTATGCAACCTTAAAAAAGGATAGCTTAAATTCAAGTTTATATCATTATTAAACCACTAAATAAAACAAAAAGTGTTACAAACTTGTACAAAAATACAATCAAGTAAGGTACAAAGTTGGACAAATTTCGAAGCTGAAGATATTCTAAGTACTCTATTTTATCCAATACACACATTTACAAGAGTCCAATTTAGGATTTTGTCTATTGTATATGGCAACTTGTCTTTCAAACTTTAAGCCCACCGTACCCAATGATTTTCTTTTTACTTACAAATGCAACCTCAATCCAAAATAGATACTATTGTTTAGTGTTTTGCTTATTAGGTTTGACTAAACACATTTCTCAACAACCTTATTCCATATTGTTTTTTCAATGAACGACAAATTTGAATTACTGACGGACCACTAGAGTATCATTGTGGACCAACAGAACCACCCGATCATATCTATCCCACTAGGAGATAATGGTTATGCACCAATTCTTGAGAAAATCCAATAAGTCTGGTAACCCCCCCCCCCTTCTGGGAATCGAACCTAGGATCTCATGGTTCCTAAGTCTTATCTCACCACAAAGATGTCAGTAGGATATAATGTCATGGACACATATGTCTATTTTTAATTATTAAATACCAAAGTCATGTAATTTATACGAAAAAGAAAAGCTAACGTCGTTTGAATTTAACTGATTTCATTGGCTAACGGGGTATCGGTATAGTTTCAAGCTAACATAGTTTGAATTTAACTCTATTGGTTAAGAGGGTATTGATATAATTTCTTTTAAGTTCATGGATTCTCAAAGTTAAAAAAAAAAAAAGACCAACATTCTGGAATGAAGCAAGTACAATATTTGTCACTATGTTTCATTTTGTATGATGAGAAAAAAAAGGATCTTTTTTAACCAATGTACAAATTCAGGCCAACACAAAAGACAATGGAAATTTACCAAGTCAAACTTCTCAAAAAGTCCAATAGAAAAACCACAATCATATCACCCTATTTGGATTCCAAATTAAAGCACTTTATTCTCTCCTAAAAGCCACATAAACTCATCATCAACAAGAACAAATGTGCAAGACAAAATCCAACCAAGAAACACAACCCCTTTCCACTATGCAACATAAAAAAACTAAAAAAAAAAAAAACAAAAAAGAAAACTTTTTAGTTGACCCAATAATCCCCAAAAGGCAAACCATAATCACTATTCCAACATACAACAAATTGATCATGAAGGGCTATCACTTGGGTAAACATTCACATGGTTGTTATTGTACCTGCATATGACTTTGCACTTGACCACATTTCCATATATGTAAAACCCCGGTTCGACCATGACTCGAACCGTAGGCGACACAAACTTCTTCGCCTTGTCCCCGCCCATATCCTCCATATAAATCGAATCAAACCGAACCCCTTTATCCACCCTAAAGATAGGTAACCCTGGATGAACCGAATTAGCCAATAGGTGAACCAACCAGACGGCTTTAGACGCGCCGAAAAAGGCTTGCAAAAGCGGTTCGGGCCAAGCCCGGGTCCACCCCAACATGCTCACCACCTCACTCATTTTCCTATCACAAAACTTGCTAAACTCCTCACTAAATTGCTTAGTCCCTTTGTTTAAAACCTCTTCCCAACTTAACTCCTTTAACCGCATAAAACATTTGTAATTTTCTTCACATTTCTGAATCGGGTTTAAGATCCGATTTGACCCGGATTTTACAAACCCGGCCGATTCAAAATCCTCGAAAAACGCTCGGTTTAGTAGCGCTTCGAGGTACAAAAGAACTATTCTTGGGTTAGTTGAGGGCGAAATCTTGATGTCATACGGCTGTAGAAGCAATTGGATACGGTCGTACAGCTTCCCACCTGATATCTGTGGGAGCTGTACGGTCAACGAACGGCTGAGATGCCGCATCGTTGACCGTGATTCTGACACGGTAACGAGGAAATTCTCGATAACCTTATCCTGGTTGATATACTTAACTTGTTCTTCGTGGTTTCTAACGTTTTTCGTTTTATTTGCGCAGTCATCGAGTCCGGATTTTAGGCTGTGGCAATACATTTCGAGTTTGTTGAGCTTTTTTTCCAGCTCTGACATTGAAGATTTTAGCCGAGACGCTTCTTGAAGCGACTCGTCACGTTTTTTTGTCGCTTGGATGAGTTTATGCGACAGTTCAGCAACTGCCGCCTTCCATTCGTCCTCCGGAGCCAACACGTTATTGGCTCCGGAGGACGATGAGCCCGGTCTAGGGCTCTTTTTAACCAGAGATGAGAAAATTGATTTGAATAAGTTGTTGGGGCTGGCGTTGGAGTGACGTCCCGCGGTGGTGGTGTCGAGTGGGACCACTGAGAACTTTTCTCGTACACTTGGTCGGCATTTGTTGCACGACACCGTTTTGGTTTTGCTTTCGGATTCGGATCTTTTTTTCTTCGAGGTTTGATGGAGAGGTGTCGGTCGATGAACGTAATATGATTCTTCTTTTGTGGATCCTGAACAGTCACTTGGTGTTGCCTTCATACTGTTTTGATCGTTGGATTCATCTTCTTCTTGTATCTGAAGGAAAAAAAAAAAAGAACTTAGAACAAGTGTATCAATTTTTTTTTTTAAAAAGATAACTGAAAATTTTATAATGAAGAAATTCAAAGCAAGAAAAGCATATGAAAAAAATACTTACAGGAGTGAAAGGTGGATGAGGAGGAAAAAATGTAGAAACTGATGAGAAAGAAGAAGAAGACATCATGTGAATGAATTGAAAATTTGAAATCAGTGGTTACTTACACATGTAATACATACATATCCCACCGTCTGACTGTGATATGTATATTACAAAATTCAACACACAAATATGAATAAATGATGGATGAATGATGATATGATATTGAAAATTTGTAATGGGGAAATTAGGGTCGGTTATTTGATGATGGAAGAGGGAGGGGGGGGGGGGGGGGTCCATTAATATGGTGTAGGTGTGTGAGCAATGGTCATCTATATCTATATATGTATTTACTCAATTAGTTACTCCATCTTCTGTATCGTCTTTACTATCGTTTATATAAAGTTACTTACAGGTGCTTCTTTTCACACACACACGTAAACTCCCTCACATGATATTTGTTTTTCATTTATTAATTTTTTTTTAATTTAATAAAGAATGGATACATATTTTTAAATGATTGACTAGGGATATTTTTAATATACTATAGATATTGTTTTTCATTAAAATGTCAGAAGATTTGTTTTTTAAATGGTACGTTAAAGGGTCAATCAATCTGTTCGGTCAACATCTTATATTATTGTTTATTTAAGATTTATTTAACTAAAAACTAATTTACAAGATAACCTTTTTTTAAATTAACTTATAGAATATGAGGGGTGAAATAATATAAGGGAGGAAAAAAATCTTTAGTTTAGAACTCGTGTAGTTTAGATAACCTTTTTAAATTAACGTATAGATTACGAAGGGTGAAATAATATAAGTGAGGAAAAAAATCTTTGGGTGATAGAATTGTAATACATGACACACTATGGTATTTTTTTAAATGAAATCCATGATAAATTTAATTTTTTTTTTTTTTGATATTATGAAATCATGTTTGTAACTTTTAATAAACTATAAGAATAATTGTTGTATTTTAGTTTCTTTTCTTGTATTTAGTTAAATTTATAAAATGCTTATGTTCATGTAATAAGATCTTAAAGAAGGATGTCGTGTGTCAACAAACATCTCTTTAAACAGTAAAAATAAATACCCCTATAATTATGACGTTTACAAAATTTCTATAAAAGTTATAGAAATAACTAATGGTGGATTTAAGGTTAGAGGTAATCCTTGGTTTGTTTTTGTTCTCACACCATGCTAGTTTTTCTAAATAAGAGTTGCGAATTCAAAAAAAAAAAAAAAAAAGGGTGGATACATCTGTTGCCTGCTGACGTGTTATCTTCACACCTTCAGCTTAAACATGTGTTGCATTTTCTTCTTATTATTTTGTAAGTTACAAATAAAGTATTAATTGATAAAGCAGTATAATATGCGATTTTAAATTTTTTTATATATTATTTATTATTAGAGCTAGTGGCTTAATGGCAGAGACAAAACCTTTAGAAACATCTAATGTTTGAATGTAACAACTTCAAGTATCACAAGTGACAAATTTAAAAGAAATTCGGAGTTTAAAGCAAAGTTGATAATGTGTCTATAAATAGTACCATTTCATATTGATTGAAGCCAAACAGAAAGATCAAGAACCTAATTATAGAGATTAATTGCTTCTAGTAAGAGTGTAAGTGAATCGATGTTTTTAGTTCTGAGTTTAAACTAAGAATGATTATAAAATTTTAAAATCCGCTTGACTTGTTTATTAATATTATCTTATTATTTTTTATGTATAGCAATATATTAGCTAACAATTATCCTTATCTTACTAGCCCTCCTCCGTGTGCTGGTTTGGTTATTTATTTTTTTGGCTTTCCCCTTGCGGGTTTGCTTTAAAAAGGTTTTCCTCGCTATTATTTCATATCTGGTCTTTTGCCAAAGTGATTTATGGCTTCCTATGCGAATATTAATATCCAGGTTCGAATCCCGTCTGTTTTCTTTTTGCTCTCAGCTTTTTTATGACGACTGCCTCCACGTGTTAATCTCAGAGTATGCACACGTGTTTTATTAACACGTTCCAGTCCTATAAAGTATAAACCCACGCTCATTCATGTTTCCCCCTTTCAGTTCTTTTGCTACTTTCAATTGTGCTTTGAAGATCAGGTATATCTCTCCCTCACATTTGTCAGTCGTATAAAGTATAAACTCTTGCTGATTCATCTTTCCCCCCTTTCAGTTCTTTTGCAGCTTTCAACTCTGCTTTGAGAATCATGTATATGTTTTCCTCACATTTGTTTTATTCTCTATATTTTTTAACTGTGTGTCATTTAGGGTTTAAACCTGCATATCTTTTCTAGCTTTATAGCTACACAAAAGCAGAATCAAACTTTCACTAAAACATTTTGGGGTTCTTCCTGACCTAATAAAGTTTTGTGGTTATTACTAATTAAGATCCACTTTCAAATGGTTTGTGGTTAAATCTGCCGGGTGGAAATAGTGTCATGTGTGTTCGGTTGAAATTATATAGATTGTGTACCTGCTGTGAAATATTAAATCCAATAAAACTTTACTTTTTTAACACAATCCGTTCTGACCCAGCTTGTCCATTCTGCAAGGTATGATGTTTTATGTGAATATTAATAGGTGATTAGCATACGAAACAATATACCAATATATTAGTTAGCAATTTGTTTTAAATGACATAACTTTCATCATGTGCTAAACTTAATCTAAAAAATTAAGCCTGTTATAGCAAATGACAAAAAGTTTGACACCATGCAAACATAAATGATGGTTTTTGCAATTTCTTTAGTTTAAGAACGAGTCTTACAAATTGGTATAAATCTAAAGGCCGAAAACAATAAATTTTCTAATAATTATCTATTATCTATAATCTATAATAATTAGGAATTTTGTGTGAATAGTGTTGGGCGATTGGTCTTATATTATAGATTAGATGTTTGGATGTAAATGCAATAAAGGCATGTAATATTGATGATGATAATATGATATTATACTATTATTTATTGATTGTTATGTTATTTTAATCAAATTAATTTATTTATTTGTTTTTATCTGGATTCAAGTGGTGCATTGATTTTCTTTTATTAATATAACTAGGTTATTACCCCGTGTAATACACGGGGTGAATCATAATTATAATGTGAAATAAAAAAAATATGTTCATAATATGATCTAAGTATATATAATATAGAGTAATATGCAGACCAAATACGAAATAAATATTGAAGTTTGTATAGCCATTCATAATAATATGATCTGTTATTTGTTTTAGAATTTGTCATATGAACTTAAAATTTTGTACCACTACTAATATTTATCGTGACATTTTCTTGTTCAAAGGTAACGTGTCTGATTTTATCTGATAATAGATTATTCTGACGGGTTAATGTTGGCATAATATTATATTTTCTACCATCCAAATATAGTTTCCTCACTTTCGCTATCATTAACATTAATATAAGGTATGCTCGTATTCAAAGCTATAAACCAATATGAATTGTACGAAATAATTACTTTTATCACAATTAGTAAAGAAACCAATAAAAACTATTAATAATGTAATATGTCCCATACCATTTGAAAGGTTCTAGAGAGATAAAAGTGATGTAAATGAATAGACAAAAATTGAATCACTAAAACCAATGAACTATAGTTGAGAAAATACTATGTATAGTGTAATACTTTACATATACAATTGAACCAATGAAACAATATATAAGTGAAAAAATAAAAATAAAGACATGAGACACCATACGACAACTAAGTAAATCTAAATTAAAAAAAAAAAAAAAAGTTGACATTCGGAATGTGAAGATACCTTTCCCAGACCTCTACATCTTAGTTACAATAGGAAAAAATATGTTTGTTAAGAGTTTACCTTGTTTTAAAACACATATATCTAACTTATCTAAAAATACATGATGTTTTCTATGTGACATAGATAATATGCATATTACTTATTTGACATGGTAAACTTATCTTAAAAAACATGATGTTTTCTATGTGACATAGATAATATGCATAGCATATAAAGAGTAAAAAAACATACCTATTATTTAGAATGAAGTAGAGTTTAATTCTAAATATTTGATGTAATATATTGAATATTAAATAATGATTTTTTTATATTCTTGACAAAACTTTAATTATCACAAAAATCTAATTTGATTCTAGAAGGGAAAGTAAAACTTACGAAATTGATTAAATGGTTACTAATTTTATGGGTTTTGTTTAATAATTTCAAATCAAAATTAAATATATAAATTATACATTAGATTTAAAACACATTTTAGACTTTAGATTTACAATCAAAATAAACTTCAAATATAATATTTAAATCTTTTTAATTTAAAATTTAAAATTTATCTATAAATTATTGATGCCCTCATTGAATGATATGTGTCCCAAATCAGGTTTCTTTTATTGTATAGTATAGATAATTTTCTTTTTCCTTGTATCTGAATTCATTAGCTACCTTAATTTTTTATTACTTTAATCTTTATAATTCATTTTACGTATAACTATGATTAAGCACTCCCACGTTGCGACGGGGGTGAATACCAATGCTAAACTACTGCAAACGACTATCAATACTGAAGTTGTGGCATGTTAATGCTAAGAAATTAAGGCGAAATGTAGAACATATAAAAGAATAACTAAGTAGATTTAGGACCCATGCGTTACGATAAACCTGTCAAACGAAAAAAATAGACAACGTATAAATGTTTAACCACACACGCACGTTGCGTCGTGTTAACTCGCAAAATTTAGAACGGAACGTAAAGTGAAAATTTTGCGAAAAATGAAAAAGTATAGAGGACCAAAGTTGAAAGTAAAGAAGTTTTGAAATTAAATTGTAAATGATGATATACAATAGTTTAATGCATACAAGTGTTACAAATTATATCTATACTAGGAACCATATGGGATGAGCTTGAAGTTCAAACCCTATTACACATGGTCTTATGCTTGCTACAGACTCATGCATTATTATGAGGCAACCTACGCAATAATCACTTGTACTTTCTTGTGGCTCAAAGTTGTAAACCCATATTGAGTACAACCATAAGATGCATAATACTAGAAAGTTTAATGTACAAGCTTTAATGCAACAAAATATCTACAAAGCTTGATGTACAAGCTTTAATGCAACAAAATGTTGCAAATTATATAGTATATAATTTAGTTTTAATTTTAATTTAAGTTTTGAAATACAGAGTTTTATAAAAGTTTTAAGGCGACATTGTGATTTGCTTTTCTTTTTATTCAGATAAATTTAATTTCGAATCAAGTTTTCGTAATAATGTACAAAGTATCGAAGCATGGGCTTAGAAGTCGCCGGCTCTGCTTCAAAGTTTAATTTTTTTTATTAGTTTATTTTTCATTTTTCTCTTACAACCTTTAAAATATGCAATTTTATAAAATTTTGAATTTGTCGTTTGATGGTATTTTCTTTCATTGGCAAATACCGGTGTACATGTTGTCGAACCCAAGCCTTACAAAGTTTAACACCCCACCGCAACGCGCGGGTAAATGGGTAATATATCGCTAGTTTTATACAATTACAAACACAAGATCAAATCACTTTTAGTCCTTTAGGTATATTCCAATTTACAGGTTGAGTCCTTAAACTTAGGTAATTAAAAAATTGTTTATTTGACAAGTTGTATCACATTCAGGGGTGAAGTATAGAAGGGGCGGGAGGGGGCGCCCGATGCAACGAACTTTTCGCTCAGTAGTGTTATATATGTAGTTTTCGTATAGAAATTTTTTGGTATATACATTTACGACCCCCGGGTTCTATAGAAATTTGAGGGTATATACGTTTTTGACCCCCTCATCATTCGGGTCAAGTTTTGCCACTGATCATATCATGTGCTTTCCACTAACATACGTTAGATTTACTATTAAATGAGAAGTAGAAAAATATAAATAACATGGGCTAGAAGTGTAGGTGGAAGAAAAACGAGGTGAAACTCTGAAAAAGACACCAGCGTTGATGAAGGACAAGTTGGAACGATGATTTGTGCTGGAATTAGTGAAACGATCATTGGTTTCTACCAAAATTAATGAAACGATAACGATATTTGGGATGAGATAAAATCTATTTCATACTATATATATTACTTTATTTGTTATTATTGTTATTTTACTTATATATATTGTTTTTGTTTATTAAAGGGGGTATAGTAAGAGTAATTAGTAAAATTAGCGTTATCACAAAACTAACAGAAAATCTAAGGGGGTGTTTGGGGTTGAGTTTTGAAAATAGATTATGTGTTTTGAATAATCAGAATCAGATAATTAGCTGTAACAAAACGTGCTGCAGAAAGATAGTGTTTGGATTTGATTATGTTGTTTGATATCACAATAATCAGATAATCAACATTGTTTGGATTTGATTATGTTGTTTGATATCACAATAATCAGATAATCAACTATTTGAGTGTTTGGTAAGTATATATATTTCAAAAAAAATAAATAAGTGAAAACGTAAAAAATCAGTTTTTGGATTATCACGTTTTCCTGCAGCAAGGGGTGACCTACTTATGGATTATCACGTTTTGAACTCTACAAAACGTAAAAAAATCACTTTTTATTAATTTTTTACCAAACACTTAAAATAGATTTTTTGCGATTTCAAAACACAATAATCAAATAATCAGGTTGAAAACGCAATCCCAAACACCCCCTAAGTTTCATTAGCGAAACATACGTAATGCATTTCAACTTCTCTAAAAATTATACTTTTTTTTTTGTATTTACCTTAGTTTAAAGACACAACTTGTTAGTTGTTGTATAACTAAAATACGAAAATGTAGGATTTGCTTGAAGGTTATAAAACTCTTTAACGGTTTTGGCGAACAAAAAAGTGCTGGTATAACTGTATAAGCTATCATCCTAACGACATGTTGGGGATTTGGAAAGCTAGAAACGATTCAATTTTAATGGTAAACGTCCACATTTCTATGGATAAATAACAAGGTGAAAAACAAAAGGGTGGAGCGGAGGAAATGACTAAACTTTGATGTAACCTAAACAAGACATAGTAAACTTTATGTTTAATTTTGGTGAGTAATTGCACTGGGTGAAAATGTGTAAGGGTTGGGGTTAGTATGTTGCTAGCAATCCCACTCTTGTACATTGTTTGGTGATGAATGACTGAATGGAAATTGCAGTTTGCTGTTATAAAAATTGATTAATTTACCATTGACTGTAATTCATTTAATGATACAAAAATAAATATCAAATTGGAACTAAAACATCTTTTTTTTTTCTGAACGGCAAATTTGGATCACTGACGGACCACTGGAGTATCATCGTGTCACCAGCAGAACCACCCGATCATATCCATCTCCACTAGACAATAATGTCTATACACCAATTCAGGAGGAAACCCAATAAATCTGGGAAAAACCCCCCTTTGTGGGAATCGAACCCATGACCTAATGGTCATAAACCTTATCCCACCACCAAGATACCACTAGGCTATAATGCCATGAATGAACTAAAACATCTAGTCACTATGAACAGGGTCTAGTCATTTTGTTTTTGAAAAAGCTCATTCCACTACTTCAAATTTCTTTTTGAAAACTATCATTTCGTAGTTTTTTGTTTTATTATTATTTTTGTCTTGTTATAAAAATATAGAAATGCAAAGAGCAAAAGACAGAAGTTACAAAAATATGGTGATTAAAACACAAATATAATGTATCTATATAATTACATTGCATATATCTCTTCTAATTATAATTTAGGGAGTTCAAATTAACTATTAACAAGTCAAATGGAAATTAGATCTCACATCTACAAGAGAAAAAACCTTAGTGTCAAATGGGCGTGGATCATTATTATTATTTTCTTTAACGGCAAACAGATTCAATCTCAGGCACTCTTGGTGCTCACTGGACCAAACGGAGTACTCCGAGAGTAACCCGAGTCCACCACCCATTCCGGGGAAAACCCGGTAACCCACCCGTCCGTAGGCACGACAGTGAAATTACCGGTAAAACTCGTTTGGCTCAAGGATCGAAACTAGATTTCCCTGAGTCTCCTATCATTACTCACCAATATCTCACTCCGCATCAAGTGGGAGTGAATCATTATTGATAAGATTTTTAGATAGTATCGAAATATGTTGGATCAGCTGCAAATACCATTTTTGCTTATATATCTTTATATATAACATATTATTAAAACTTTATAAATAATAGGGTGTTTATTTGGATGAATTAATTTAATCTGATCTACTTATGATTTGAACCAACCCAACCATGTAACAAATTGACTCTTCACTGCTACACATGTACTGCTCAATATATACTCAAAAATATGAGACAAATCATACAACATCTCAATATATACTCAAAACTATGAGACAAATCATACAACATTAGACACTCATATTTGATAGAACGACTTGATATTGTATAGCAAAAATTGTATAGACAATAGGACCCATTGAGAAGATTCCGGATGAGATAAAGTTATTGAGCTATTTTTGTACCAAGGATCGGTCAAAATCTTTGTCTCTTGAGTGGCTCAAGTGAAAATCTTTTTGAGGTGTAAGGGTTTTTCTTTCTTTTTACCGCTCGGGTTGTAGTTGTGTTTTCTCCTTTCTCGTGGCTTGCTGAGGTGTTTGTGTTTTTAATGAAAATAGTCGTTTGAAAAAAAATATATATATATATCGGACCAAAGGAGTTTAGAGTTGGATAAATGAAGTCCCAAATAATTATGTTTGATTTCGTAAAGCATTTAAGGTGCCCTGCACGATAAGGTACGTGGTGCATGTATGCCCTTGTGGAAGCACCGATTTTAATAATTGCTCCAAGAATTTCAAACACATTAATGCAAACCTTATTTAAAAATGTACTACTACTTTATTACATGTTTTTGTTTATTATACTAGTGGATAGTTTTAGTGGTTTCTAATTTTAATATAGTTAAGTGATGGAACGAAAGGGTTTCAGGCTAGTGGTACGTTATGTGATGGTTCATTATAGACGTGTTTCTCATTCATAAAGTTGAAGGTTCTAGTCCTGTAATTGATAAAAGTTGTAGATTTAGAATTAGGATTGACGGATGCATGAGTTAGTCGTTTAATAAAAAAATGATAGAATTTGTTAGAAATATAATTTTAACCCTGATATAGATATGATTCTGAATGTAAACATTATTTTTTGAATAAACTAAAATAAAAAGATGAATATTTAATTATGGACGAAGAGAGTAACTTTTCAATATGTTTAGTGGGTGTCATAGTTAAAATTAAAATTTGAAATTATATTAGCTAAAAATTCTTTAATTTTAAAATTATCAATTATGTAAAGAATAGAGCTTGATAAACATAAAACTGAATCACCAGTGGTCGTGGTCTGTTGACAAAGAAAAACCTTTAAAACGTCAACATAAATAAAATAAATTTGCTGTTAAAAATTAAAAAAATAAAACTGAATCTCAACTCTCTCAAGTGTAGTATTGAAAAAGTTGTATTCTCCACACATCTAATCGAACCTTTATTTAGTAAGAAAACCAATCAATGTTCATTTAGAATAAAACAAACAAAATCATGAAAAGTAGTTTATTATGTGTGTATTATTGGCTTTGTGTTTTTTGATTTTGTTTTCTTTAGCAACGACAAAGATATAGTTTATATATACCAAGAATTTTAGTAACGCAGAGATATAGTTTATACCAAGAAACTTTTTCGTTTTTGTTTATTATTATTATTATTATTATTATTATTATTATTATTATTATTATTATTATTATTATTATTATTATTATTATTATTATTATTATTATTATTATTATTATCTAAAGTCATTATAGTTTATACCAAGAAGCTAAAAACCTACACATAAACATCCATCTCACTCAAGAAAGCGGCGTGTTAATGAAATTGAAATACACTGATATGCCCAATTTAACGTCAGAATTTTCGTTTTATTCTTCACGCATAAAAACTCATTCGTCTTGTTTCTTTGATTATCTAGCTTGGAGATAGACGATGTTTTATTGAGCCTTTGTGTTTTAAGCTCGTCATATTACCAACATCACACATGATTATAAATATCATCTGTAACACCTTTTGTTGAAATCAAATATTGACATTTTCCTTAGAACGTTCAAGATATCCTGAATTGAACTATTATTGGGTACACTTTATAGCATTGAACATCAGAACCCAAATAGAATGGTCTTGAATACTTGAGTGATAAGTTGATCCAACCGATCATGTATTTTCTTAAATAAAAGTTTGAACCGAACAACTATGGTTTTATATGTATGGGAACAAAGCAGATGGGTTGGTGAGTCTACATAACCCGCCAAAATAGTTTGGTTTGAAGGTATAGACGGTTTAAACTGTTTTTTAAAAAATAAAATTAAAATCTTTAGTTTGTACTAACTTTATAAAAATAATAAGGTGCGTAAAAATTTCAAAAAGTAATAATAAAGGCAAGTGAAGATTTTAAGTTTCAAATTGTGAACCGAATCGTTAAACATGATTTTTCAAATAGCAAATTATAAACTGCACCGCATAAACTTTAAACCGGTTGAACTGATAGATCAACTTCGATTTGTGTCGTTTGGTCAAATTCATCAATTTAGAAACACCCTAACCAATTGTTTGTTTGGACATCAACTTATTCGGTTCAATTGAAATTCTTTGTTTTAAAGCATCAATCGTTATCACATGAAAAGGTTCCGTGCAAACATTTAATGTGTATGTTATAGAACATATCTTTTAGTGAAAACATTTATATCGTGTAATATTTAAGCTTTGAGCCATTGTTGATGAAAGAAATCACATGATTTATTGTTAAAACTTAACAATGTATAGTGTTAACAGTTTTTTTAATGGCTAACAAAGGACGAAATTTTATTAAAAATGCAAGCCAACAGAAAGTTAGCCGCGAGGGCACACCAAAAGAATAAAACACACTAAGAGGCTGTTTGTTTACCTCTTAATGAGGCTCGTAATGCTTCAGACCTCTTATTGGTTCAACACTTAATGGTTCGGACTGTTTGTTTCACGATCAGATGTCTGAATGGCTTAGACATTTACCTCTGAATGATTAAGCATTATACGGAGTCTAAACGATTAAGACCTCTAATCTGAATTGGTCAGACATTTGCCTTTGAACGGTTAAGCATTATACAGGCTCTTAATGGTTCAGGCCTCTTACTAGTTCAACACTTAATGATTCAGACCCCTTATTGATTCAACATTTAACCATTCAAAAGTAGGGGTGAACAATAACCGAACCGTTAACCAAAACCGAACCAAAAACCAATAAAACCGAACCGAAATCAACCAAAAACGAATTAACAGAATATCGGTTAACGGATAATTTTTGTACCATTGGTTAACCGAAATTAATTCATTTAAATCTTCATATTTTTCTAGCTTGTATACATCCATGTCATGTTTTATACTTCCATTTCTTGTGTTTATACCTCCATTGTATTCATTTATTCATCAAATTCATGTATTTATGTATCTATTTCATGTATTTATAACTTCATTACATGTATTTCTAAACAAAAATTTTAGACAATGTTTGGTTTGGTTATTAACCGAACTAAAAACTGACAAAACAACCGAATAAACTGAAACGATCAACCGATGATAATGCTAATAAGTGAACCGAATTGAACCATGCACACCTCAATCTAAAAGTAATGGGGTAATCATAAATTTTGATTTTAATTTAGGGGGTGCATATGTTAATTTGAAATAGAGTAAACTGCCATTTTGGTCCCTATGGTTTGGTCATTTTTGCCACTTTAGTCTAAAACTCAAACCTTTTGTATCTGGGTCCCTGTGGTTTCAGTTTTATTGCCATTTTGGTCCAAAAATGAAATCATGTTATATTTGTCTTATAAAATCCTGCTATTTTGTGCTTTTCCTCAGGGGCAAAATGGTCATTTCTTTTTTATAAATAAATACCAGATTTTATAACACAAATATAACCTGATTTGCCCTTGAGGAAAAGGACAAAGTTGCAGAATTTTATAAGACAAATATGACCTGATTTCATTTTTAGACCAAAATGGCAATAAAACCGAAACCACAGAGACCCAGATGCAAAAGGTTTGAGTTTTGGACTAAAGTGACAAAAATGGTCAAACCACAGGGACCAAAATCGCAGTTTACTCTTTGAAATATTATAAAGGGCCAAACACTGACAGAGATAATCTGAACGTGTCATTAGGAAGAGAATTAAATGAAAGTTGTTGCAAGTTGGTCCTTTCGTTTTCAGAATTTACAGAAACTGTTGGACTATAGTGCTAGCATTTATGGGTTTATCCAACTACCCCTAAAAATCATATTTAATTCACACATAGGTCTCGTAGATATGTATCTGAAATGTAGAGCAATGCATGTGACATTACTAAATGGTCATGTATAAAATAACAAAATTATTACAAAATAGTATGTGCATGTTTGCTACAAATACTATATACAAAAGTGGCATATAATACTTTACTGGAAAAATGAATATATGACACCATATTTGTTAAAGGTGTACTTTGTGTATGCTATATATGTGATTATATTATTTGGCATAGCAAAATAAGTTTGATATCATCTTATGTATGTATGTGTTGTTGACAGAGCCGTCCCCGAAAAATCTTGAAAAAATTTAGGCCTCGGGCGACGAAAAGAATCGGGCCCAAAATTATGGTTAAGGGTAAATGAATTACAAAAATAAAAACTTAATGATAAAGCAAAGACTCAAACTTAAGACCTTTACATTATTTTGAGATGGGTTTTGCCACCACACCACCAATATTTTTTTACATAATAAACGGATGAATATATTAAATATATAATTTAATAAATATATACAATCTTATAAAGACTATTCGGGCCCTTTGAAATTTTGGGCCTCGGGCGTCGGCACGGGTTTGCCGGGCCCAGAGCCGGCCCTGGTTGTTGAGTGAGTAATTGCTTATGTTTCATATGTTTGAAGTGTTGCTACAAACATAAAATACGTTTAGCCTCACCAACACTCATGTGTTTACATCAATAAAAGGATGCAATACACATGGGTGAAGCTTTATTGGGGTCGTGGGGTGCCCCGACCCCACCAATTTTTTGCTCGTAGTATTAATTTTAACAATTTTTTTTGTAGTTTAAAATATTGGATTTTTAAGAGTCCGGCCTTCACCGATTCGGATTTGAAGAATACGGCCCCTACTGAGTTTTCGTTCAAGGACCGCCACTAGCAATACATCAGAGTAAAATGCAAGTATGTAGTATTGACTGAGCTTACGTACTCGAGGTGTCTTGTCTTAGAGTCTAGTTGAAACATTGTGGTAACAATGATGCAATGGTAACATGGTTGAGACATCCTGGTTTTTTCTTTGTAACCTAGGTTCAAGTCCCACCCATTGCACTTTGGGTGGGGGCACTCAACTGGCGATGAGGTCTTTATGTGCTTTTCTTCAGTTGAACATCGTGTCACTCTCTTTGTTAGCATGGGTCCTGTTGTCGACCGTCTGGCCTCAGTAAGACCGAGCTTCCAATGGAAAAGTGTGATGAGTGGATGTAGATAATTTGCCATTAAAAAATACTATATCACCACAGATCTCCAACTAAAAAGTTATCGTATCGCTTATACTTTACTAAAACAAACTACTATAGTTATCTAAATTAACGGTAAAACCTTCACATTTTTTTTGACAGATAAGATAATATAAAATTCAAGTAATATGTGGGTTTATATTATAAGTTCGCAGACGTATATTTTGTTCTTATGTATAAAAGTTTGGTCAATGGTCTTAACTTACGGTCCCCTTTTCTTAGTTTGCAGGAAAAAGAAAATGAGACCTCATGAGACAGATAAATACTTGTATCATTGGTTTTATTAATAGGAATAACATTTAGAAATAGATAATTGATATTCAAAAAAAGTTATATGGTTATGTTGCATAATCAGTTTTATGTGTCACAATCAAAAGAATATATATAACCGTTTATATGATTATTAGAATTTGTTCTTTCAAGTTGACTATTTGTTAAAACTCTATATAATAGAATATGATAAGTGTAATAAAAAAAAGTTTGTAGGTTGAAATAATAACTTGCAAGAATTTGAATTCACATGATTTTCGTAAGAAAGAGGGTGTCGAGGCGCCACAACAGCCACCTCACCTCCCATAGTGCCTGGAGGGCGCCACCACCCATGGTAACGAGGAAGAAGCATGTGTTCAGGTGGGGTCCACATGATTTCATCCAATCAAATCTTTTTTTTTTAAATTTTGTTTAATATGGGGGCTTTATCGCACACTCTGCAAGTTAAGGGAGGGCGTGATAAAGCCCTTTGGCTGACGTGGATCCTACGTGGCGCTGACGTGTCCTGGTAAAACCCCTAGAGGCTCCATCCCACACCCCATAGCCTAAGAGGCAATCAATAATGCCGCTAAAAGTAAACCACATAACTAACTCCATTTCTCTATCTCTAAAAAATGCTACATATTAATGCTTATATAATTCTTAACCCTGAGTTGGCACCACGTGACACCACTTTCTTAGGATTTGGGGTGTGGAGGGTATGGATGAGCTTGGTACGGAAAATCCCAAAAAATGGGCACTGATACTAAAATACCCGGTACGGTACGGTTCGGTACTGAACCGGTACCGAAAACGCTAAATGTGGGTATCGAATAGGTACCGAAAATCGAGTCAGCTCAGGAAATTCGGTACCGGTTACGAACCGGTAGTACCATTTGCTCATCCCTGGTGGAGGGGTGTTTCACCATGCTGGCGGGGCGCAGACAGGCTGGGCGATGGCCTAGTAACACTTGAAGAAGGGGGTGGGGACTAAGGGTAGATGGCCAGTTTGGTCGACGTGGGAATGCCTTGGGCGTGAATCAGTTACACACGGTCTTATAATCACTAATACGAAGTTGATCCATGAGCCGGAAGACTCGTCATAGATCAATCGGACAAAGACACGATGCAGAAAAGGTTCCGATTTAAAAATGTTACAATTTGGACTATGTCTAGAGTAACAAGTCTCGTAAATAATGGACACAAAGTATTAGAGTGTATATTACAGGAGCAGTTAGTTACCTACTTTGTTGTTAGTTATACAGTTTGTTTTAGACAGTTATAGTTGGGTTCCATTCTCCTCTATATATATATATATTGAGAGAGGATTGTATTGTATTGTTTTAGTTGATGATGATATGAGATGAGATATTGAGCTTGATACTGTTTTCATGGTATCAGAGCTATGCTCTAAGGCAAAAGTTGTTACCTTTCCGATCTGATTTCCGGTAACCGCTGCATCACCGGTCATCTTCTCCGGTGAATTTCCGGTGAAATCGCTTCAATCTCTTAGATTCCTCTCTTTTTCAATCTGTTCATTTCCTTTTTCTTCATTCTTCATTCTTCATCTGTTCTTCATCTCATATCATTCTTCTCAGATTTCATTCTTCAATCTGTTCTTTTCTTTTTTTTTTTCTTTCTTCATTCTTCATTGTTCATTTCCTTTTCAAATTCGAGCAATAATTTTCTGAACATTACAAATCTAATGTCGATCAAACTCAACGACACGAACTTCTTGAATTGGCAACATCAGACACTTACAATTTTAAAAACCCTTGGATTCCTTCAGTTTTTGAACCAGAATCATATGCCACCAGTTGATCTTGATGCGAGAGTTGCTTGGGAAAGAGCTGATTCATATGTGAGTGCTTTCATCACAGAAAACCTATCACCATCACTCATACACATTGCAAGAGGTACTATTTCTTCTTCAGATCTGTGGCAGAGAATTAAAGATCTGTTTCATCAACAATTATTTGCAAATCAACGTGGTGGTTTTCAAGGTCAACGAGGTAACCATTCAGGGATTATTGCTGAGTATTGTGGAAATAGGGTTTCACAATTTGGGGGAAATCCTGTTGAAGCTCCTGATCAGAGAATTTTTGGTGAAAAAGGTTCCAGCAGTCAACAAGGGCTTTTAGGGCCTGGCCCAACTTCTGTGTTTAATCAACCATATTCACCTGGGCTTCAATCTTCATCACATAACTCAAGTGGGCCTGTTTTTTTTGATAATCAATTTGAACCATCGAATTTTGCTCAGTGGGCTGGTTATTCGAGTGGGCCACATTTTGAGTCATATGGGCCAAGTCAACAGAATATTGGGTCTAGTACCTCCTTTGGGCCTAACGGGCCACATTTCGGGCTTATGGCGGATTTGTCTAGCATTTGCGAGCGCGTGGACTCTTGGATACCCGATTCTGGTGCCACTGCGCATATAACTGCTGATTCTTCTATTGTATTTGATGTTGTTCCCTACACTGGTTCTGAGCGAGTTGTTGTAGGCAATGGTATGGCCCTTACTATTTCTCATATTGGTACTGCTTTGCTTCATTTATCCGATCGTACTCTTACTCTTAGACATGTGCTTGTGGTTCCTGGCTTAGCCAAGAACCTTTTATCGATCACACAGTTAGTGATTGATCATCATATAGCTGTTATTTTCTCATACCTTGGACTGTCTATTTAGACTCTTTATGGACAGCTTCTTCATCACACGCGTGGCAGTCCGCATCAGTTATATTCACTTGCTGCTTTCACTTCTGTTTCTCGTGAGACTTGGCATTCTCGATTGGGTCATCCGTCTGATGATGTTTTGTCTAGATGTTCAGTTTTACATCTGACAAACAAAACCACACACACACATTGTACTGCTTGTAGTGTTGCAAAATCGACTAGATTGCCTTTTACATCAGTTGTATCCCATTCTACTTTCCCTTTACATATTGTACATTGTGATATTTGGGGTGCCTCGCCAGTGATGTCTAGAGATGGATACCGATATTTTATTACTTTCATTGATGATTTTAGTCGATTTACATGGATGTATCATTTGACTTGTCGTTCTCAAGCGGTTGATTGCTTTCGACATTTCAAACCGCTTGTTGAGAACCTCTTCTCCTGTACCATCAAACACCTTCAGTGTGATGGTGCTCCTGAGCTCATTCGTGGATCTATGGCTCGTTTTCTTTCAGATTCTGGCATCGCTTATCGCATTTCATGTCCCTATACTCCCCAACAAAATGGGGTTGCTGAGCGGAAAAACCGCCATCTTTCTGAGGTAGCTCGAGCTTTATTGTTTCATGCTCGGTTACCAAAAAAATTCTGGTATGATGCATATGCCACTGCTGCCTTCCTTATTAACCGGTTACCATCACCGGTTCTTCGTCACTCATCTCCTTATGAGGTTCTTTTTGGATCTCGTCCCGATTATTCTCTTCTTCGTACTTTTGGGTGTTTGTGTTATCCGTTTCTAGGTGATACTCGAGCGGATAAACTTTCACCCAAGTCTACTCCTTGTATCTTTGTTGGCTACGCTCCATCTCATCTTGGTTATCTTTGTCACACCCCCAAAATCCCACCTGCGGAGTACTACCGCTTGGAGGCGTGACTGACCAGGATCCAGCCACCAATCATACTGAACAAGCATATAAATAGTTATAAAAGTTTAACCATCACGATTGGTGTTCCAAAACAAATAAGTTTAAGTTGCAAGCGGAAGCATAAGTTTAAAGTTATAACATAAGTTCCAAAAGTTTCAAGTTTAACATAGTCTTGTAGCAATCCCTGTCCCACAACGATCCTCCTCCATGCAAGCTCCCACTGAGTACCTATGGTCCTGCAAAGCATGTAGTAACGAGTCAACAACTAGTTGAGTGAGTTCACGGGTGGGCGTTCGTTTTAGTTGTTTCGAAAACAGTTTACTTTATCTGGCATCCTGCCGTGGGGGTTACCCCATAGTTTTAAAAACGTGACCAGTTCATTCCCAGTTACTCCGGCACTCCGGCCGTGGGGGCTACCCCATGTACATCATCTGGCTCTCCAGCCGTGGGGGCTACCCCATGTGTATACTAGACTCGTTACCGTATCGATTGCTGACTGTAGTCATGTTTATGTGCCCTGAAAACATCAATGTCTATCATCATTGACGTGCCCCAGATCCATTAGTTCACGCCCGTCCTCTGCGGCACGGTGTGAGGCTTGTCAGACCTAAATAGCGCTATCTAACTAATGACCCGCTCGCCATTGGCCCGGCGATTAGTCGATACAAAAAGGAGGGACTTCGTGATAGAGTTTTAGTCTAGTACGTTTATCCGTCCATCCGGACGAGGAATCACATTCCTGAACCACTGACGTCCTACCCAATGGTAGACGAGGAACCCATGTTCCTGAATCCCATTCCCAACCCAGTGAATCCCATGCTTTGTAAAGGGTGTGAACTCACCTTGGTTTGCTCGGCAGTTAATCACAGAAAGTCAATCAAGTCGCAAGTAGTCAATAACGTCCTAACACGGATATCACGTATAATCAGATTCGAACCAAGTAGTGCACAAATGTTCAACACGTTTGGCAAGCACGTTTAGCAGTAACAGTTAACAGTCAATAGAAGCACATACGGTTCACAAGTTCAGCCCAACTACTTAGGCCCAAACACGTAAAAGCAGTTAACACAGAAGCCCATCAGTCTGGCCCATTAATTAAGGCCCAAAAAGTGTGGTCTCGAGTCGCAACCGGACTCGCAAGCATGGTCTCGAGTCATGCTGTGTGTTGATCATGGATGGTTGCGAGTCGCAACCGGTGTCGCAACCGTAGTCTCGGTTCATCATGCTAAGGTCTCGAGTCGCAACCGGACTCGTAACCTGTGGTTTCGGCTTGTCCTGATATGGTTGCGAGTCGCAACCGCGTGGTCTCGAGTCATCACGCTGTGGTTGCGAGTCGCAACGGGTGATTGCGAGTCGGTAAGCTGTCATTTTCACGTTCACGTGTTGATGCAGGTGTAATCAGCCAAATAGTACAATATAATCAGGCCCAAATCCGGAAATGACCAATAGAATTTCACTAACATATTTCCTAATCAGGCTATTAGTCAAATGTGGATCAAAATCACAAGGGTTTTCAATCTTCAACTATCATTCAAAGTGTTCTTCAAATATTCAAACCCATCTTCATCAAGTTCATAACATTTTAACCACTTATTCAATCAACACTATGAACAAGCATCAAAACACTAAGCATAACACATAACCCGGTTTTCATATATGTCTGATTTCATGAGAAATGCAAATCCGATTTCATGTTCATCAACATAAGTGGTTCAAACTTCATTTAGACACAACATATCACATCTTGCCATATAATATATGTTAACCGGTTATCAACATGGTGCATATTAGAATCATCATAAACATCAAGAACATCATGTAATCTCTAACTATAGACATCATCTTATGCATACATCCATTCAAGCACAAACACAACAAAAATTAACCATAAAAATACTAACCGGTTGGTGATGTGTGTGTGTGTGCCGATCCAAAGTCCAAATCCGAGAGTTTCTTGTGTCAACCGAGTGGATCCGAGAGTCTTGGAGATGTGTTTGTGTGCTAGAGTTCTAGTGGGAGAGAAGATAGAAGTGTGTGTGTTCTAATGTTCAACAAAGTGGTAACAAGTAACTAGGGGTGGTGTATTTATAGTCAAGTTCCAAATGGTGCACCCTTAGTGGGTTTCGAGTGGGGGTTCACGGCCCAATGGCCCAACCGGCCACAAGGTTCTCGGCCCAAAGGCCTATTCGGTCACTATTCACTCGAGACCTCTTGGTCTCGAGTCGGGTCCGTTGTTTCGTGTCGGGTTCTCGGTTCACATATAACACACATACATATATACATACAATGCACACAAAACAAAGCACATAAAAGTTCACGTTATCATTTTAACTAGTCACATAACGTACAAGTAAGTTACAACGAAAGGTTCTAAATTTCGAGTTGTCACATCATCCCCAAGTTGAAAGAAATTTCGTCCCGAAATTTGATGGCACTCACTGAGGAAGCTAGTCAAGTTGCAAGGTTTTCCCGGTTTTCCTGGGGTGTCACATCCACCCCCCGTTGATCTGGAATTTCGTCCCGAAATTCCGTAGCTTCAGCCTCAGTAGCGTTTGTACTGTTCTCAAACAGTTGGGGATACTTTTGTTTCATCCGATCTTCGCGCTCCCAGGTAAACTCTGGGCCGCGACGTGAGTTCCAACGAACTCGAACAAGAGGTATTCTAGTGTTCTTGAGGACCTTAACATCCCGGTCCGTGATCTCGACAGGTTCTTCGACGAATTTCAACTTTTCGTCGATCGTAAGTTCCTTCAGAGGAACTACGTGCGTCTCATCTGACAGACACTTCTTCAGATTCGACACATGGAAAACGTTGTGAACTGCACCGAGTTCTGTTGGTAATTTCAGTCGGTAGGCCACCTTGCCTATTTTCTCAAGAATCTCAAAAGGTCCAACGTACCGTGGGTTGAGTTTCCCTCGTTTACCAAAACGAACCACACCCTTCCAGGGTGAAACTTTGAGTAATACCCGCTCCCCAACCTGGAGCTCAAGTGGTTTCCTGCCCTTATCGGCGTATGCCTTCTGACGGTCACGAGCGGCCGCCATGCGTTGTCGTATTTGAGCAATCCGCTCAGTAGTGTCTACCACATGTTCTGGACCAGTGATCTGACTATCCCCCACCTCTGCCCAACAGAGGGGTGACCGGCATTTACGTCCGTACAATGCCTCAAACGGAGCAGCTTTAATGCTGGTGTGGTAGCTGTTATTATACGAGAATTCCACGAGTGGCAGATGCCTTTCCCAGCTGTTGCCAAAGTCGATTACACAAGCGCGAAGCATGTCTTCTAAGGTTTGAATAGTTTCGCTCGGACTGCCCGTCCGTCTGTGGGTGATACGCTGTGCTCATATCTAGACGTGAGCCAAAAGACTTGTGCATTGCCTGCCACAGTTCCGAAGTAAAACGTGCATCTCGATCAGAGATAATAGAAGTGGGCACCCCGTGCCTCGAAACAACTTCCTTGAGGTATATTTCCGCCAGAGTGGAGAACTTATCCGTCTCCTTGATTGCCAAGAAATGTGCGGATTTCATGAGTCGATCCACGATCACCCAGATAGTATCGTTTCCGCGCTGGGATCTAGGTAGGCCAGTAACGAAATCCATGGAAATTTGCTCCCATTTCCATTGTGGTATCTCTGGTTGCTGAAGTAGGCCTGAAGGTTTCTGATATTCCGTCTTGACTCGCGCACAAGTCAAACACTTGCTGACATACGTTGCTATGTGGGCCTTCATGCTAGGCCACCAATACGTAGTTTTAATATCGTGGTACATCTTGTCCGAACCAGGGTGTACCGAGTAGCGAGATTTGTGCGCTTCATCCATCACAAGTTCCCGTAAATCGCCATAGTGCGGGACCCAAATGCGTCCTGTTACATAATAAGCACCGTCTTCCTTCTGTTCTAAGCGTTGCCTTGACCCGCGTAGAGCTTCTGCTCTAACGTTTTCTGGTTTCAGTGCTTCTATCTGAGCAGCTCGTATTTGCGAAGGTAGACTAGAATGTATCGTGAGTTGTAAAGCTCTTACACGCTTAGGCGTAGTGTCCTTTCGACTCAGGGCGTCCGCCACTACATTGGCCTTGCCCGGGTGATACCTGATAGAGCACTCGTAATCATTCAGCAGCTCGACCCATCGTCGCTGCCGCATATTCAGTTCCTTCTGTTTGAATATGTGTTCTAAACTTCTGTGGTCGGTGTAGATGGCGCACTTGGTTCCGTAAAGGTAATGCCGCCATAACTTAAGTGCGAAAACAACCGCTCCCAGCTCTAAATCATGTGTCGTGTAGTTCTTCTCGTGAACTTTAAGTTGTCGTGAGGCGTAAGCTATGACTTTATCTCGTTGCATCAATACACAACCAAGACCTTGAATTGATGCATCACAGTAAACCACAAAATCATCTGTGCCCTCTGGCAGTGAAAGGATAGGTGCACTACAAAGTCTATCCTTTAGATGTTGAAAAGCTAACTCTTGTGCATTTCCCCAATGATAAACAACGCCTTTCTGCGTTAGTAAGGTGAGAGGCTGCGCGATCTTGGAAAAATCCTTAATGAATCTCCTGTAGTAACCTGCCAATCCCAAGAATTGGCGAATCTCCTTTGGTGTACGAGGCGCAGGCCAGTTCTTAATAGATTCCACTTTGGATGGATCAACGTGAATCCCATCCTTGTTCACCACATGCCCTAGGAAATGGACTTCACGAAGCCAGAAGTCGCATTTCGAGAATTTTGCGTAAAGCTGTTCCTTCCGAAGGAGTTCCAAAATAAGTCGTAGATGCTGTTCGTGCTCTTCTTTACTCTTAGAATAGATCAGGATGTCGTCGATGAAGACTATAACAAACTTGTCCAGGTACGGTTTGCACACTCGATTCATCAAATCCATAAAAACTGCCGGTGCGTTCGTCAGCCCAAACGGCATGACTAGAAACTCATAGTGCCCATATCGAGTCCTAAAAGCCGTCTTAGAGACATCCTCTTCCCGAACTCTCAGCTGGTGATATCCCGATCTCAAATCGATCTTCGAATAGTAGCTCGACCCCTGCAACTGGTCGAACAAGTCGTCAATACGCGGTAGAGGATAACGATTCTTCACAGTCACCTTGTTGAGTTCGCGATAGTCGATACACATTCTGAAGGTACCATCCTTCTTTTTCACAAAAAGTACTGGAGCTCCCCAAGGCGATGAGCTAGGACGAATAAAACCCTTATCCAAGAGTTCTTGTAGTTGCGTGGAGAGTTCTTCCAACTCTGATGGCGCTAAACGATAAGGTGCACGGGCTACAGGCGCGGCTCCAGGAGCTAAATCAATCTGAAACTCGACTTGGCGATGGGGCGGAAGACCAGGTAATTCCTCAGGGAATACCTCAGGATAATCGCGTACAACCGGAAAATCTTCTAGCTTCTTCTCCTTTTCTGTGGTGTCAGTAACTAGAGCCAAAATCGCAGTGTGGCCCTTTCGTAAGCATTTCTGGGCTTTAAGAAGAGAGATAATGTTCTCAACAGCACTTCTCTTGTCGCCACGAATCATGAGAGGTTCATTACCTAGACCAGGAATACGAACGATCTTCTCTTTGCAAAGAATCTCTGCTCGGTGTTGGGATAACCAATCCATCCCAATGACAACGTCGAAACTACCCAAGACAATAGGTATAAGATCAATAGAGAAGGTCTGGTTAGCGAGAGTAAGCTGGCAACCCTTGACTACGTGTGAGGCTTCCAAACTTTTACCATTAGCTAGCTCTACGGTGTGCTTGTCGCTCAGGGGTGTAGGAATACGCTTAAGCATCTTACTAACTTCTAGTGACACATAGCTAGTATCGGCACCCGAATCAAATAAGACTGTAACATAAAAGTCGTCGAGAAGGAACTTACCCGTCACCACGTTGGGATCATTCCTTGCTTCACCTTGGCCAATCACGAACACTCGTCCCCTAGCACCATTGTTGTTGTTGTTCCCATTGTTACCATTCCCCTGATTGTTGTTGTTGTTCTGATTCAGTTGGGGACAATCCTTCTTGAAGTGGCCTTCAGCTCCACACTGAAAGCATCCTTTGTTGTTACCCTGCTGCTGTCGCTGGTTCTGCTGAGGTTGCTGACGATTCTGATTGACGGGGTATGCGCTTCTGCAATCCTTTGCAACATGACCAGGCTTGTTGCATCGATGACAGTTGCCCCTGGTGCATGGCCCACTGTGGTGTAGGCTACAACGATTGCACTTGGGGTGATTCCCCTTGTATCCACCATGACTTTGACCACCAGACGACTGCTGACTGGGGCTCTTGTGATCGTCCGTCTTTCTCTGCTGAGACTGAGTTTGCACTGAAGTTGAACCCCTGCTTGAAGTTCCATCCCATTTCCGTTTATCTCCACTAGAAGCACCAGAAGTAGTTGCAGCACCTATACGCTTCGGTAACTTGTTCTGCTCCACCGCTTGGTCAGTGAGACGGTGAGCCAACTGTACAACCTGCTGGATAGTAGTCAACCTCGCTGAAGTCACATGACTTTGGATCTCTGGCACCAAGCCCTTGAGATAGAGTTCAATTCGCTTGTAGGGAGGATCCACCATAGTAGGACACAACAAGGCAAGCTCATGCGATCTCTTAGTGTATGCCTCAATTTCTGATCCCGACATCTTAAGATTGTAGAACTCATCTTCCAGTTTGTGAATGTCGTCACGACTGCAGTATTCCTCCCTGATCATTTCCTTGAAAGTTTCCCATGGGGTGGCGTTGGCAGCAACCAACCCTAACATTTGCACTTGAGCATTCCACCACGTGAGAGCCAAACCCTCGAGAGTACCAGTAGCATACTTTACCCTGCGCGCTTCAGGGCATTCGCACATTTCGAACACAGACTCCAGTTTCTCAAACCAGTGTAGGAGACCTACTGCTCCTTCAGTGCCGCTAAAAGTTGTGGGTCGACAGTCCATAAAGGTCTTAAAAGTGCACACCGGTGCCTGGGCATACTGACCTAAGGTATGTGAAAGAAAGACAGAGTTTAACACAAAGGTTGGTTCACGAGAGTAGGATCCAAATGATCCTAGAACATTTCGGACTGCAGGATATACCTCCTGCGTGTGCGGCTGCGAGCGCTGCGGCAACTCGCTCGTTGATCAAAGCCGTCAACTGGGCTTGTGTCATGTTAACGCGTCCAGACATGGTTCTTCATAACAAGAGTAACACGTGTGAGAGAGGTTCGCGAAAGCACGATAGTAGGACAGAGTAAGCACGCACGTGTTCAAACAACAGTAGCTATACTAATCAAGCATACCATGAGCAATGTACTACGCAACTAACAAGTAGGCAATATACATACATCATATTACCTAGAACATCGAGCCTTGCATGAGGAGCGAAGTGTCGTTGTGGACCGTTGAGCGCTATACCGGTTATAGTCTGGTTTTAACAAAAACGTTTCTCCTTTATTAAAACCAAGTTCACTATAACCAATGGCTCTGATACCAATCTGTCACACCCCCAAAATCCCACCTGCGGAGTACTACCGCTTGGAGGCGTGACTGACCAGGATCCAGCCACCAATCATACTGAACAAGCATATAAATAGTTATAAAAGTTTAACCATCACGATTGGTGTTCCAAAACAAATAAGTTTAAGTTGCAAGCGGAAGCATAAGTTTAAAGTTATAACATAAGTTCCAAAAGTTTCAAGTTTAACATAGTCTTGTAGCAATCCCTGTCCCACAACGATCCTCCTCCATGCAAGCTCCCACTGAGTACCTATGGTCCTGCAAAGCATGTAGTAACGAGTCAACAACTAGTTGAGTGAGTTCACGGGTGGGCGTTCGTTTTAGTTGTTTCGAAAACAGTTTACTTTATCTGGCATCCTGCCGTGGGGGTTACCCCATAGTTTTAAAAACGTGACCAGTTCATTCCCAGTTACTCCGGCACTCCGGCCGTGGGGGCTACCCCATGTACATCATCTGGCTCTCCAGCCGTGGGGGCTACCCCATGTGTATACTAGACTCGTTACCGTATCGATTGCTGACTGTAGTCATGTTTATGTGCCCTGAAAACATCAATGTCTATCATCATTGACGTGCCCCAGATCCATTAGTTCACGCCCGTCCTCTGCGGCACGGTGTGAGGCTTGTCAGACCTAAATAGCGCTATCTAACTAATGACCCGCTCGCCATTGGCCCGGCGATTAGTCGATACAAAAAGGAGGGACTTCGTGATAGAGTTTTAGTCTAGTACGTTTATCCGTCCATCCGGACGAGGAATCACATTCCTGAACCACTGACGTCCTACCCAATGGTAGACGAGGAACCCATGTTCCTGAATCCCATTCCCAACCCAGTGAATCCCATGCTTTGTAAAGGGTGTGAACTCACCTTGGTTTGCTCGGCAGTTAATCACAGAAAGTCAATCAAGTCGCAAGTAGTCAATAACGTCCTAACACGGATATCACGTATAATCAGATTCGAACCAAGTAGTGCACAAATGTTCAACACGTTTGGCAAGCACGTTTAGCAGTAACAGTTAACAGTCAATAGAAGCACATACGGTTCACAAGTTCAGCCCAACTACTTAGGCCCAAACACGTAAAAGCAGTTAACACAGAAGCCCATCAGTCTGGCCCATTAATTAAGGCCCAAAAAGTGTGGTCTCGAGTCGCAACCGGACTCGCAAGCATGGTCTCGAGTCATGCTGTGTGTTGATCATGGATGGTTGCGAGTCGCAACCGGTGTCGCAACCGTAGTCTCGGTTCATCATGCTAAGGTCTCGAGTCGCAACCGGACTCGTAACCTGTGGTTTCGGCTTGTCCTGATATGGTTGCGAGTCGCAACCGCGTGGTCTCGAGTCATCACGCTGTGGTTGCGAGTCGCAACGGGTGATTGCGAGTCGGTAAGCTGTCATTTTCACGTTCACGTGTTGATGCAGGTGTAATCAGCCAAATAGTACAATATAATCAGGCCCAAATCCGGAAATGACCAATAGAATTTCACTAACATATTTCCTAATCAGGCTATTAGTCAAATGTGGATCAAAATCACAAGGGTTTTCAATCTTCAACTATCATTCAAAGTGTTCTTCAAATATTCAAACCCATCTTCATCAAGTTCATAACATTTTAACCACTTATTCAATCAACACTATGAACAAGCATCAAAACACTAAGCATAACACATAACCCGGTTTTCATATATGTCTGATTTCATGAGAAATGCAAATCCGATTTCATGTTCATCAACATAAGTGGTTCAAACTTCATTTAGACACAACATATCACATCTTGCCATATAATATATGTTAACCGGTTATCAACATGGTGCATATTAGAATCATCATAAACATCAAGAACATCATGTAATCTCTAACTATAGACATCATCTTATGCATACATCCATTCAAGCACAAACACAACAAAAATTAACCATAAAAATACTAACCGGTTGGTGATGTGTGTGTGTGTGCCGATCCAAAGTCCAAATCCGAGAGTTTCTTGTGTCAACCGAGTGGATCCGAGAGTCTTGGAGATGTGTTTGTGTGCTAGAGTTCTAGTGGGAGAGAAGATAGAAGTGTGTGTGTTCTAATGTTCAACAAAGTGGTAACAAGTAACTAGGGGTGGTGTATTTATAGTCAAGTTCCAAATGGTGCACCCTTAGTGGGTTTCGAGTGGGGGTTCACGGCCCAATGGCCCAACCGGCCACAAGGTTCTCGGCCCAAAGGCCTATTCGGTCACTATTCACTCGAGACCTCTTGGTCTCGAGTCGGGTCCGTTGTTTCGTGTCGGGTTCTCGGTTCACATATAACACACATACATATATACATACAATGCACACAAAACAAAGCACATAAAAGTTCACGTTATCATTTTAACTAGTCACATAACGTACAAGTAAGTTACAACGAAAGGTTCTAAATTTCGAGTTGTCACATCATCCCCAAGTTGAAAGAAATTTCGTCCCGAAATTTGATGGCACTCACTGAGGAAGCTAGTCAAGTTGCAAGGTTTTCCCGGTTTTCCTGGGGTGTCACATCCACCCCCCGTTGATCTGGAATTTCGTCCCGAAATTCCGTAGCTTCAGCCTCAGTAGCGTTTGTACTGTTCTCAAACAGTTGGGGATACTTTTGTTTCATCCGATCTTCGCGCTCCCAGGTAAACTCTGGGCCGCGACGTGAGTTCCAACGAACTCGAACAAGAGGTATTCTAGTGTTCTTGAGGACCTTAACATCCCGGTCCGTGATCTCGACAGGTTCTTCGACGAATTTCAACTTTTCGTCGATCGTAAGTTCCTTCAGAGGAACTACGTGCGTCTCATCTGACAGACACTTCTTCAGATTCGACACATGGAAAACGTTGTGAACTGCACCGAGTTCTGTTGGTAATTTCAGTCGGTAGGCCACCTTGCCTATTTTCTCAAGAATCTCAAAAGGTCCAACGTACCGTGGGTTGAGTTTCCCTCGTTTACCAAAACGAACCACACCCTTCCAGGGTGAAACTTTGAGTAATACCCGCTCCCCAACCTGGAGCTCAAGTGGTTTCCTGCCCTTATCGGCGTATGCCTTCTGACGGTCACGAGCGGCCGCCATGCGTTGTCGTATTTGAGCAATCCGCTCAGTAGTGTCTACCACATGTTCTGGACCAGTGATCTGACTATCCCCCACCTCTGCCCAACAGAGGGGTGACCGGCATTTACGTCCGTACAATGCCTCAAACGGAGCAGCTTTAATGCTGGTGTGGTAGCTGTTATTATACGAGAATTCCACGAGTGGCAGATGCCTTTCCCAGCTGTTGCCAAAGTCGATTACACAAGCGCGAAGCATGTCTTCTAAGGTTTGAATAGTTTCGCTCGGACTGCCCGTCCGTCTGTGGGTGATACGCTGTGCTCATATCTAGACGTGAGCCAAAAGACTTGTGCATTGCCTGCCACAGTTCCGAAGTAAAACGTGCATCTCGATCAGAGATAATAGAAGTGGGCACCCCGTGCCTCGAAACAACTTCCTTGAGGTATATTTCCGCCAGAGTGGAGAACTTATCCGTCTCCTTGATTGCCAAGAAATGTGCGGATTTCATGAGTCGATCCACGATCACCCAGATAGTATCGTTTCCGCGCTGGGATCTAGGTAGGCCAGTAACGAAATCCATGGAAATTTGCTCCCATTTCCATTGTGGTATCTCTGGTTGCTGAAGTAGGCCTGAAGGTTTCTGATATTCCGTCTTGACTCGCGCACAAGTCAAACACTTGCTGACATACGTTGCTATGTGGGCCTTCATGCTAGGCCACCAATACGTAGTTTTAATATCGTGGTACATCTTGTCCGAACCAGGGTGTACCGAGTAGCGAGATTTGTGCGCTTCATCCATCACAAGTTCCCGTAAATCGCCATAGTGCGGGACCCAAATGCGTCCTGTTACATAATAAGCACCGTCTTCCTTCTGTTCTAAGCGTTGCCTTGACCCGCGTAGAGCTTCTGCTCTAACGTTTTCTGGTTTCAGTGCTTCTATCTGAGCAGCTCGTATTTGCGAAGGTAGACTAGAATGTATCGTGAGTTGTAAAGCTCTTACACGCTTAGGCGTAGTGTCCTTTCGACTCAGGGCGTCCGCCACTACATTGGCCTTGCCCGGGTGATACCTGATAGAGCACTCGTAATCATTCAGCAGCTCGACCCATCGTCGCTGCCGCATATTCAGTTCCTTCTGTTTGAATATGTGTTCTAAACTTCTGTGGTCGGTGTAGATGGCGCACTTGGTTCCGTAAAGGTAATGCCGCCATAACTTAAGTGCGAAAACAACCGCTCCCAGCTCTAAATCATGTGTCGTGTAGTTCTTCTCGTGAACTTTAAGTTGTCGTGAGGCGTAAGCTATGACTTTATCTCGTTGCATCAATACACAACCAAGACCTTGAATTGATGCATCACAGTAAACCACAAAATCATCTGTGCCCTCTGGCAGTGAAAGGATAGGTGCACTACAAAGTCTATCCTTTAGATGTTGAAAAGCTAACTCTTGTGCATTTCCCCAATGATAAACAACGCCTTTCTGCGTTAGTAAGGTGAGAGGCTGCGCGATCTTGGAAAAATCCTTAATGAATCTCCTGTAGTAACCTGCCAATCCCAAGAATTGGCGAATCTCCTTTGGTGTACGAGGCGCAGGCCAGTTCTTAATAGATTCCACTTTGGATGGATCAACGTGAATCCCATCCTTGTTCACCACATGCCCTAGGAAATGGACTTCACGAAGCCAGAAGTCGCATTTCGAGAATTTTGCGTAAAGCTGTTCCTTCCGAAGGAGTTCCAAAATAAGTCGTAGATGCTGTTCGTGCTCTTCTTTACTCTTAGAATAGATCAGGATGTCGTCGATGAAGACTATAACAAACTTGTCCAGGTACGGTTTGCACACTCGATTCATCAAATCCATAAAAACTGCCGGTGCGTTCGTCAGCCCAAACGGCATGACTAGAAACTCATAGTGCCCATATCGAGTCCTAAAAGCCGTCTTAGAGACATCCTCTTCCCGAACTCTCAGCTGGTGATATCCCGATCTCAAATCGATCTTCGAATAGTAGCTCGACCCCTGCAACTGGTCGAACAAGTCGTCAATACGCGGTAGAGGATAACGATTCTTCACAGTCACCTTGTTGAGTTCGCGATAGTCGATACACATTCTGAAGGTACCATCCTTCTTTTTCACAAAAAGTACTGGAGCTCCCCAAGGCGATGAGCTAGGACGAATAAAACCCTTATCCAAGAGTTCTTGTAGTTGCGTGGAGAGTTCTTCCAACTCTGATGGCGCTAAACGATAAGGTGCACGGGCTACAGGCGCGGCTCCAGGAGCTAAATCAATCTGAAACTCGACTTGGCGATGGGGCGGAAGACCAGGTAATTCCTCAGGGAATACCTCAGGATAATCGCGTACAACCGGAAAATCTTCTAGCTTCTTCTCCTTTTCTGTGGTGTCAGTAACTAGAGCCAAAATCGCAGTGTGGCCCTTTCGTAAGCATTTCTGGGCTTTAAGAAGAGAGATAATGTTCTCAACAGCACTTCTCTTGTCGCCACGAATCATGAGAGGTTCATTACCTAGACCAGGAATACGAACGATCTTCTCTTTGCAAAGAATCTCTGCTCGGTGTTGGGATAACCAATCCATCCCAATGACAACGTCGAAACTACCCAAGACAATAGGTATAAGATCAATAGAGAAGGTCTGGTTAGCGAGAGTAAGCTGGCAACCCTTGACTACGTGTGAGGCTTCCAAACTTTTACCATTAGCTAGCTCTACGGTGTGCTTGTCGCTCAGGGGTGTAGGAATACGCTTAAGCATCTTACTAACTTCTAGTGACACATAGCTAGTATCGGCACCCGAATCAAATAAGACTGTAACATAAAAGTCGTCGAGAAGGAACTTACCCGTCACCACGTTGGGATCATTCCTTGCTTCACCTTGGCCAATCACGAACACTCGTCCCCTAGCACCATTGTTGTTGTTGTTCCCATTGTTACCATTCCCCTGATTGTTGTTGTTGTTCTGATTCAGTTGGGGACAATCCTTCTTGAAGTGGCCTTCAGCTCCACACTGAAAGCATCCTTTGTTGTTACCCTGCTGCTGTCGCTGGTTCTGCTGAGGTTGCTGACGATTCTGATTGACGGGGTATGCGCTTCTGCAATCCTTTGCAACATGACCAGGCTTGTTGCATCGATGACAGTTGCCCCTGGTGCATGGCCCACTGTGGTGTAGGCTACAACGATTGCACTTGGGGTGATTCCCCTTGTATCCACCATGACTTTGACCACCAGACGACTGCTGACTGGGGCTCTTGTGATCGTCCGTCTTTCTCTGCTGAGACTGAGTTTGCACTGAAGTTGAACCCCTGCTTGAAGTTCCATCCCATTTCCGTTTATCTCCACTAGAAGCACCAGAAGTAGTTGCAGCACCTATACGCTTCGGTAACTTGTTCTGCTCCACCGCTTGGTCAGTGAGACGGTGAGCCAACTGTACAACCTGCTGGATAGTAGTCAACCTCGCTGAAGTCACATGACTTTGGATCTCTGGCACCAAGCCCTTGAGATAGAGTTCAATTCGCTTGTAGGGAGGATCCACCATAGTAGGACACAACAAGGCAAGCTCATGCGATCTCTTAGTGTATGCCTCAATTTCTGATCCCGACATCTTAAGATTGTAGAACTCATCTTCCAGTTTGTGAATGTCGTCACGACTGCAGTATTCCTCCCTGATCATTTCCTTGAAAGTTTCCCATGGGGTGGCGTTGGCAGCAACCAACCCTAACATTTGCACTTGAGCATTCCACCACGTGAGAGCCAAACCCTCGAGAGTACCAGTAGCATACTTTACCCTGCGCGCTTCAGGGCATTCGCACATTTCGAACACAGACTCCAGTTTCTCAAACCAGTGTAGGAGACCTACTGCTCCTTCAGTGCCGCTAAAAGTTGTGGGTCGACAGTCCATAAAGGTCTTAAAAGTGCACACCGGTGCCTGGGCATACTGACCTAAGGTATGTGAAAGAAAGACAGAGTTTAACACAAAGGTTGGTTCACGAGAGTAGGATCCAAATGATCCTAGAACATTTCGGACTGCAGGATATACCTCCTGCGTGTGCGGCTGCGAGCGCTGCGGCAACTCGCTCGTTGATCAAAGCCGTCAACTGGGCTTGTGTCATGTTAACGCGTCCAGACATGGTTCTTCATAACAAGAGTAACACGTGTGAGAGAGGTTCGCGAAAGCACGATAGTAGGACAGAGTAAGCACGCACGTGTTCAAACAACAGTAGCTATACTAATCAAGCATACCATGAGCAATGTACTACGCAACTAACAAGTAGGCAATATACATACATCATATTACCTAGAACATCGAGCCTTGCATGAGGAGCGAAGTGTCGTTGTGGACCGTTGAGCGCTATACCGGTTATAGTCTGGTTTTAACAAAAACGTTTCTCCTTTATTAAAACCAAGTTCACTATAACCAATGGCTCTGATACCAATCTGTCACACCCCCAAAATCCCACCTGCGGAGTACTACCGCTTGGAGGCGTGACTGACCAGGATCCAGCCACCAATCATACTGAACAAGCATATAAATAGTTATAAAAGTTTAACCATCACGATTGGTGTTCCAAAACAAATAAGTTTAAGTTGCAAGCGGAAGCATAAGTTTAAAGTTATAACATAAGTTCCAAAAGTTTCAAGTTTAACATAGTCTTGTAGCAATCCCTGTCCCACAACGATCCTCCTCCATGCAAGCTCCCACTGAGTACCTATGGTCCTGCAAAGCATGTAGTAACGAGTCAACAACTAGTTGAGTGAGTTCACGGGTGGGCGTTCGTTTTAGTTGTTTCGAAAACAGTTTACTTTATCTGGCATCCTGCCGTGGGGGTTACCCCATAGTTTTAAAAACGTGACCAGTTCATTCCCAGTTACTCCGGCACTCCGGCCGTGGGGGCTACCCCATGTACATCATCTGGCTCTCCAGCCGTGGGGGCTACCCCATGTGTATACTAGACTCGTTACCGTATCGATTGCTGACTGTAGTCATGTTTATGTGCCCTGAAAACATCAATGTCTATCATCATTGACGTGCCCCAGATCCATTAGTTCACGCCCGTCCTCTGCGGCACGGTGTGAGGCTTGTCAGACCTAAATAGCGCTATCTAACTAATGACCCGCTCGCCATTGGCCCGGCGATTAGTCGATACAAAAAGGAGGGACTTCGTGATAGAGTTTTAGTCTAGTACGTTTATCCGTCCATCCGGACGAGGAATCACATTCCTGAACCACTGACGTCCTACCCAATGGTAGACGAGGAACCCATGTTCCTGAATCCCATTCCCAACCCAGGGAATCCCATGCTTTGTAAAGGGTGTGAACTCACCTTGGTTTGCTCGGCAGTTAATCACAGAAAGTCAATCAAGTCGCAAGTAGTCAATAACGTCCTAACACGGATATCACGTATAATCAGATTCGAACCAAGTAGTGCACAAATGTTCAACACGTTTGGCAAGCACGTTTAGCAGTAACAGTTAACAGTCAATAGAAGCACATACGGTTCACAAGTTCAGCCCAACTACTTAGGCCCAAACACGTAAAAGCAGTTAACACAGAAGCCCATCAGTCTGGCCCATTAATTAAGGCCCAAAAAGTGTGGTCTCGAGTCGCAACCGGACTCGCAAGCATGGTCTCGAGTCATGCTGTGTGTTGATCATGGATGGTTGCGAGTCGCAACCGGTGTCGCAACCGTAGTCTCGGTTCATCATGCTAAGGTCTCGAGTCGCAACCGGACTCGTAACCTGTGGTTTCGGCTTGTCCTGATATGGTTGCGAGTCGCAACCGCGTGGTCTCGAGTCATCACGCTGTGGTTGCGAGTCGCAACGGGTGATTGCGAGTCGGTAAGCTGTCATTTTCACGTTCACGTGTTGATGCAGGTGTAATCAGCCAAATAGTACAATATAATCAGGCCCAAATCCGGAAATGACCAATAGAATTTCACTAACATATTTCCTAATCAGGCTATTAGTCAAATGTGGATCAAAATCACAAGGGTTTTCAATCTTCAACTATCATTCAAAGTGTTCTTCAAATATTCAAACCCATCTTCATCAAGTTCATAACATTTTAACCACTTATTCAATCAACACTATGAACAAGCATCAAAACACTAAGCATAACACATAACCCGGTTTTCATATATGTCTGATTTCATGAGAAATGCAAATCCGATTTCATGTTCATCAACATAAGTGGTTCAAACTTCATTTAGACACAACATATCACATCTTGCCATATAATATATGTTAACCGGTTATCAACATGGTGCATATTAGAATCATCATAAACATCAAGAACATCATGTAATCTCTAACTATAGACATCATCTTATGCATACATCCATTCAAGCACAAACACAACAAAAATTAACCATAAAAATACTAACCGGTTGGTGATGTGTGTGTGTGTGCCGATCCAAAGTCCAAATCCGAGAGTTTCTTGTGTCAACCGAGTGGATCCGAGAGTCTTGGAGATGTGTTTGTGTGCTAGAGTTCTAGTGGGAGAGAAGATAGAAGTGTGTGTGTTCTAATGTTCAACAAAGTGGTAACAAGTAACTAGGGGTGGTGTATTTATAGTCAAGTTCCAAATGGTGCACCCTTAGTGGGTTTCGAGTGGGGGTTCACGGCCCAATGGCCCAACCGGCCACAAGGTTCTCGGCCCAAAGGCCTATTCGGTCACTATTCACTCGAGACCTCTTGGTCTCGAGTCGGGTCCGTTGTTTCGTGTCGGGTTCTCGGTTCACATATAACACACATACATATATACATACAATGCACACAAAACAAAGCACATAAAAGTTCACGTTATCATTTTAACTAGTCACATAACGTACAAGTAAGTTACAACGAAAGGTTCTAAATTTCGAGTTGTCACAATCTTTGTTATGATCCTCATATGTCTCGTACGTATACTTCACGACATGTTCGATTCCATGAGTCGATTTTTGACATTCCGGGGAGTTCTACTACTCCCACAGCTTCTTCAGATTCTATTCCTTTCTCCATTCCTCCTCCTTCGCTTTCTACTTCTGTTTCTTCTCTTTCTTCTTCATCTTCTCCTATTATTCCTTCCTCATCTTCTCATGATATTCCCTCTCCTGATATTACTTCACCTTCTTTTCCTCATTATCCTCACCCTCCTCCTACTCCTACTCCTACTTCCTACTTCCTACTCCTACTTCCTACTCCTACTCCTACTACTCCTACTACTCCTACTACTCCTACTCCTACTCCTACTCCTACTACCCCTACTACTCCTACTCCTCCTACTCCTACTCCTCCTCCTCCTCCTCCTGCTACTACTGCTACTACTGCTGCTGCTGCTCCTCATGCTGCTGCTGCTACCGCTGCCGCTGCCGCGACCGCGACCGCGACCGCGACCACCACCATCACCACGACCACGACCACGACCACCACCACCACCACCACCACCACCACGATGACTACGACTACGACTACGACTACGACTACGACTACGACTACGACTACTACGACTACGACTACGACTACGACTACGACTACTACTACTACTACTACTACTACTACGACTACTACTACTACCTACGACGACTACTACTACCTACTACGACTACTACTACCTACTACGACTACTACTACCTACCACCTACCACCTACCACCTACCACCTACCTACTACCTACTACCACCACTACCACCACTACCACCACTACTACTCTTGTTCCGACTCACTCGATGGTTACACGATCTCGTGATCATACACGGCAGCCGCGTCATGTCTTTACTACTCCCACCACAGAGCCTTCCACATTTCGACAGGCTCAGCAGTATTCTGTTTGGTGGGATGCGATGCGTGCTGAGATTGATGCTCTTCATGCCAACCAGACTTGACGTCTGGTTCAGGCTCCCACTGACGCCAACATTGTTGGTTGTAACGGGGTTTACAGGATTAAACATAATCCTGATGGATCAGTGAGTCGTTATAAAGCCCGACTTGTTGCCAAGGGCTTTCATCAGACTGAGGGCATTGACTACACTGAGACTTTTAGTCCTGTGGTCAAACCTACTACTATTCGTCTAGTTCTTTCAGTCGCTTTCTCTCGAGGGTGGTCTATTCGTCAGGTTGATGTCAACAATGCGTTCTTACATGGGGATCTTTCTGAGACTGTGTATATGACCCAGCCCCCAGGCTTTGTTGACTCATCTAGACCACATTATGTTTGTCACCTGCAGAAGGCTCTTTATGGCCTAAAGCAGGCTCCTAGAGCTTGGTTTTCCAAGCTACCCACCGCTCTGCTTGCTGATGGTTTTACCCAGTGTCTTTCAGATGTATCTCTCTTTGTTTACAGTCGAGATTCGATACTCTGTTATGTCTTGATCTATGTTGATGACATCATTATTACTGAGAGCTCATCTGATTTTGTTACTGGTTTGATTGGGCGCTTGCACTCTCAGTTTGCGCTCAAGGATTTGGGACAGTTACCATATTTTCTGGGTATTCAGGCTACATTTTCTGAGGATGTTTTACATTTATCACAGCAGCGCTACTTACTTGATTTGTTACAGCGCACGGGTCTTGCCGATTGTCGTCCATTATCTACACCTATCTCTTCTGGTAGACAGCTTTCTCGGCACACTGGTGATCCTTTGTCTGATCCTACTATGTATCGGAGCACTGTCGGTGCATTACAGTATCTTGTGTTGACACGACCAGAGATTGCGTATGCGGTCAGTAAGGTGTCACAGTTTCTTCAGACACCTACTGATCGACACTGGGTCGCTGTCAAACGGATTTTGCGGTATCTTAAGGGTACCATTTCTCATGGGTTGTGAATACGTCGGTCTACTTGTGATGATTTACATGCTTATAGTGATGCTGACTGGGCTGGGTGTCCTGATGATCGACGTTCTACCACAGGTTATTGTGTTTTTCTTGGGCCCAACCTCATCAGTTGGAGTTCCAAGAAACAACATACAGTTGCTAGGTCGAGTACAGAGGCTGAGTATCGAGCTCTTGCTCATACAGCTGCTGAGTTACGATGGATTACATCTATACTACATGAGTTACATATCACGATGACTTGTCCACCGTCTCTTTGGTGTGACAATATTGGAGCTAGATATCTTGCAGTCAACCCAGTGTTTCATCAGCGCACCAAACACTTGGAGATTGACTTGCATTTTATTCGGGACATGGTTTTGGGTGGTACTTTACATGTTCGGTATGTTCCCACTACATTTCAGATTGCAGATATTTTGACCAAAGGATTGTCTGGTGTTCGTTTCGACAGTCTGAGGTCCAAGCTTCACGTGGATGCTCCCCGTTCAGCTTGAGGGGGCATATTAGAGTGTATATTACAGGAGCAGTTAGTTACCTACTTTGTTGTTAGTTATACAGTTTGTTTTAGACAGTTATAGTTGGGTTCCATTCTCCTCTATATATATATTGTGAGAGGATTGTATTGTATTGTTTTAGTTGATGATGATATGAGATGAGATATTGAGCTTGATACTGTTTTCACAAAGGTCTTGACGAACTGGATCATCATATGCGGCCCGTTTTGGGTACAAACAACCTGACAACCGGGTTGAATCGACTGAAGATTTCCGGGTTAAAACAACTGGAAAAACATCACGTTAACCCGTAAGGTTTGTTGCATCCATCTCTTCTTTGCATCAATTCCTAAACTCCTTGATCATTATCCAAAGGGACCAAATCTTGTTATTAATGCCTAGTTTTTAAATTACTGTTATATGCTTATTAATGTTTTGTATAACTGATTTTTGTTGTGATTTTATTGTTTCTCTGTCATGATTATCAATTCTATAATGTGGATTATGATTTAATTTACACATCATTATTGTTTCTTTTTTTTTTATTCACAATCAGTTATGTCTTCCATTCTGCAATCTAGCTGATACTTTGATCAAATGAAAACTGAATTCTGCCGGATGGTAGCGAGGCGTTTTCCCTACGCCTCGCCTCAACATCTTAGGGGGGCGCCCAAAGGGCTTTTGACAACATAGTTTATGTATAATCTAGGGGCCTCATTATTGAAGAACCTAATTCTGATGATGGAAACGACGAACCAGAAACTGGGAACTGAAGAATGATAATCCACATAACCATGGTAGGTTTCGAAAACAACCTTATGTTGATAGAATTGAAGTTATAGTTTTTTAAAATTTTAAACACACTGTCGTGGTTTTATTCGTTGATCTAGTTGTTTCTGCTACATAAGCCGAATAGATAGTATATGCATATGTGATATGGTTAATGCTTTTGATCATATATAGATAAAAAGAAAGCATAAAGAATCCTTACTATATAGATTTAACAGAACTTAGAGGCGATATAAACACTGGAATATTGATCAATCCAAAACGAAGGAGCCAAGCGAAATGAATATAAAATAAAGCGTCGAATAGTTGTGATGAAATAAAGCGTCGAATAGCTGTGAATGATGTATCAGTAACATGTATTTATGCATCCTATTTATATACTATTAATTTAAAACAATTGTGTGCATATTTGGTTGTAAGTTGTGTTAAAATGGTTGTACATTAATCGTATATAGGTTGTAAGTTGTGCTTAAGTGGTTGTACCTTAATCAAATAATAATGGTTTCATTACCTTACATAATTCAATCTGTTTTTGTATGCATGTATGGTTGTAAATTGTGCTTAAGTGGTTGTACTCTAATCAAATAATGGTTTCATTATCTTACCATATTCAATCGGTTTAATCCATTCCAAGTTGTGTTTTTTATTTGTAAATTATTATTATTTATAATAATCTAATTAATTTAGTCAAAATCTTGTATAAATATAATTTGCAACATATTGATGCAATGGTTGTTATAATGTATGCATTATGGTTTGTATAGTGGTAATGATATATATTATATATAGATTACGATGAACCTGTCAAACGAGAAAAAATTGACGCGGGTTAACGCGCGGGTCCTAGATCAACTTAGTTATTTTATTCTACGTTTTACGTTTCGGTTTAATTTCTTCGCATTAACACCGCAATTTCAGTATCAGTGGTCGCTGACAGTAGTGTCATTAGTGCTCGCCCCCGCCGCAACGCGAGGGGTGCTTAATGCCAGTTCTATGCAATTAAGTTGTATGTAGTCAACACTAATGCAAATATGCAACTGAATGAGACATTATTGAAGGTATGCATATTTTAAATTTTTCAAAAGATAATTAATAAAAAAAATGACTAATACTTTTGTTATCCGAGGAGCTCATTGCTTTAAAGAGACTAGGAAGCCTTACATAGATGATCCACAATTCCACATTCCATCTATTTTACTTCTTGGGCCTTTACTATTTCTTGATTTGGGCTGCTTGTTTGGGTCCATTTTAGTGTTATAGATGTTAGTTGGGCCTGGATCCATAGTGTTCATAACAATCGCCATCAACCGAGAAGGTCAGCTGAGCTTGGTCAACCACCAACAGTAAGGAGGTATCGATCATCTTAAAACAATATATCGGTGGTTGTTCAACAGTTCAACGTTGATACACTATAAACGGTTGTTTAGAACTCTAGAGCGGTGATTCACTTAATCCATAGATGATTTCATACCTTCCTGTGCAGTTAGTCGATTAGAACTAGTAGTCTTCGAACACCGAAATCAAGGCCGTCTTCGAAAATCACAAAAAAGGCCCTGTGCTAGATAAAAAATTTGGATCCTATTCTCAAATCTCCATACATTCAAATAATCAAAGTCTAAACATTAATTTCTAAACATTGGCAAATTGAGCCACAATATCACAAATCTAAAATTTAAAAGGCCCACAAACGTTTTTAGTTCATAAATCCAGACCCTTTAAGATTTTTTACGTACAAAATGACTTAACGTACATTGCATCCGCGATGCATTATCAACATGCGAATACGTGTTATAACATGCGAATTTGGTTCCTAAAATACCACATGCGAATTTGTAGTTTCTTGATTTCCCTTTAATAAATATAACATGCGATTTCATTACCATCCATTCACTTTCATATAATAACACACGACTTCATACGTATACACACATGCGGATTCTAGTTTTTTTATAATATAACGTGTGTTTTTTTTTCTTGAAAAAATGTACACATGTTATATACATGTTTTTAAGGGTTTTGGGCAAAAAAAATCAAAAAAGCGCCGAGTAGATATTTTAAAGAAAAATAAACAAGTTTTGGTGTAACACATGTTACAAATATGGCAGATGAATGTAACACGTGTTACACCAAAACTTGTTTATTTTTTTTTTAAATATCTACTCGGCGCTTTTTTGATTTTTTTTGCCCAAAACTCTTAAAAACATGTATATAACATGTGTACATTTTTTCAAGAAAAAAAAAAACATCGGGAGCTTTGAGTTTCTCGGGTTTTCTAAATTAAAGTGGGTTTTCTATACATCCTTCCCCTATATATATATATATATATATATATATATATATATATATATATATATATATATATATAGGGGGCTGCTAGAATGAAAACCACCCCGAGTTGTAAGAACCGCGAGAACCACACCATCCGGGTCGCCGTTTACCATGATTTTTTTTACAACTAGATGTGTATATTATAAACACATCCGTAAAAAAAAAAAATTAAACGCCCCCCCCCCCCTGAGAGGGTAGTTTTTTACACCACAAGTTTGGTGTTTTTATTTTTTTTTGTTTTCTTTTTTTTTTCACCAAACTTGTGGTGTAAAAAACTACCCCCTCGGGGGGGGGGGGGGCGTTTAAATTTTTTTTACGAATGTGTTTATAATATACACATCTAGTTGTAAAAAAAATCATGGTAAACGGCGACCCGGATGGTGTGGTTCTCGCGGTTCTTACAACTCGGGGTGGTTTTCATTCTATATATATATATATAGGGGAGGGTTATTTTGAGAACGCTAAATATTGCGAGAACCGTGAGAACGAATGAAAAAACCAATCAAAACCATTTTTTTTTAATACAAACCTCATTGTAATTAAGATACAACATCAAAACAAGAATTTATAACATCAAATAATTTATTTCTCATTTCAAAATCACTCTTTTTTAGATTTTTTACACATGTGTAAATATAACAGATTTACACGTGTGTAAATGGCAAACTTACACATGTGTAAATTTTCTTTATTTACGAATTCACATAAATTTAAACGTGTAAATTAAATTTCTAACATTGTATTCGAATAATAATGATAAGTGTAGGAAAAAAAAATTGAATTTGAATTGTTTTTAAAAAAAATAAACAAGTTTTGGTGTAACACATGTTACAAATATGTCAGATGAATGTAACATGTGTTACACCAAAACTTGTTTATTTTTTTTCTAAATATCTACTCGGCGTTTTTTTGATTTTTTTTGCCCAAAACCCTTAAAAACATGTATATAACATGTGTAAATTTTTTCAAGAAAAAAAAACATTGGGAGCTTTGAGTTTCCCGGGTTTTCTAAATTAAAGTGGGTTTTCTATACATCCTTCCCCATCCATACCATATATATATATATATATATATATATATATATATAGACGTTGTAGCCAACTCACAACCTATATATATAATTTTAAACATTTTGGGCCCTATTTTGATTTGGACCCAAAGCGATCGCCCCACCCGACACTTGCTCTGGGCCGGCCCTGGCCGAAATTCATTGAAATTAAACCATTTGGTTGTAGTTGATCACCGGATATTCATCGGAGTGACATTTATTTTTGGGGAAAAAATCAATAGTTGGTTGTTTAATGTTTATACATCTTAGTTTATTAATAAAAAGTTGCAACTTTGATATGTTTTTGCATGTGAATTGACATTAATAAGAACAAGTTGGGAGGTAAGAGAACGGGTCATAAATCGAGTACATACGTATCAATATAGTACGTACGGTATGTCGGTATGCTAAAGAGATAAGAACATTTGGTTGTTGACATCTTCAATTTAGCCTTGTATTACAACTCATGCACACACTTGGTTGGTTAAAGTCAAACATGCACATTGACCTTTTTATACCTTTTCATATCTTATCCCATGTAACTATGTAAGTATGCAACATAGTACCATTTTACTTTGCTTCTTTTTTATTTACATTTATTATCAAATTTAATTTAATTTTATTTAATTTAATGAATCAAAATGGGTATAGTTGATATTATATAATCTTATTTAGAGGTGTGGTGAGGATAAATATGACAACCAATTAGGCATTGGACACCGTATCAAGTCACATTCACCAATTTATAGGAATCATAACATAAACGACTTTAGGCAAATTAAAAGTAGGTCTTTGTTGGCCATTTCTTTGTCCAACTAAGTCACTTTCTACCTCATTGTAGTGTGCCTATATTTATTTCACTAACATAAATAATATTGGAATTGTTTTATCCTCTTATTCAAATTACATACAAAGTTTAAACAATGATAATAATTGTTGCTACATGGATCCACCGGGGTGGGGCTAAGCTAAAGAGATGAACCAGACACATTTCGTCTTATCTATAAAATCATGAAGAATTTGTTAGAACAGGTTAGAGACCGGGTCTCTGGCCTATCATTTGACGCTCAAGTCACTGTTGGATTCCATTGTTGATAAGTTTTATGCATTAGTATATATAAATAGCATGAAAATAAATGTAATGTTGTATTGGAGGGGAGAAAGAGAGGATCTTTACCATGAAGGTGAAACATCACTTGTATAGTTGTATATGGAACATATAATTATAAGATAGGGTTTTTCATGGTTTATGAGTATGTTTGGCAAAGTACCTGGTGACTGGAAGCTGGTAGCTGTAGCTTTTTAGATATATTTGGTGTTTAGTAGAGTAGCTGGAGCTTTTAATGAAATGTATAAAACGACCAAAATGGATATAACTAAAAATTTAAAAAGTTTGTGCATTAAATCATCTTTAGAGATTAAATAGTCTTTTTTTCCAAAAACTTTCAAGCTATTTCAACCAAACAAAGCTTTTTATTGAGTATGAGTATTTTTTTAAAACTTTTTGTAGAGCATTCTCATCAAATCCATCAAATTATACATACATTCCACTAAAAAACAGCTACTATATCAATATATTTTCACTAAAAACAAATATTTTTTCTCTCTCCTTTTCAATTAAATAATATTATCATTACATTTTTCTCTCTCCTTCACTCACAACCACTTTCAATATATATTAAAAAAAAATTATACTGGGTGAACAGTGTCTCCCCAAATATACAGATGAATATTCCGATAAAAACTTTATTTCATTTAAAGGATTAAATAATCCTTTACCTTTCAATGACACATTCAAGGAAAATCGAAATTTTCGGGATTTTTATCCAAAGTCAATTAAAAACTGAAAACTTGGATTATGAAATTGCGAAACAAAATTTTAAAATTGGATCAATACGTCCAATTGAATGAGTATGAATAAAGAATCCATGGATGAAGATATACAAGTAGATTTTTCATCGTAACTAAATCTTCAATTTTTGTTTTGATTTGTAGCAAAAAAATTGAAGCAAAATAGCTATTAAATAATGTCTTTAGTTTACTAGAGACATCGACATATTATTTTAGCTCAGTGGAACCATTTTTTATACCCTTTATAATATAAAAACTACCCCTCACATATTTTGATGGTTTAGATGAGAATGCTCTTAAAGCTCCATGGCAAATATACCCTATATGTGTTAGGCTTAAAACCGTTGGGTTAGCCCAAATTAAGTGTATATATTCTACAACAATACTAAATAATAATAATAAAGTCAACATAATTCTAGATTGACCTGCAAAATATGCGCACCCCTTCTCAACAAATAACATGGATTAGATTAGATTCGAAAAAGTCAACAACCATATGCTCTTACAGTCATACACTCGTACGCACCAAACTTATACTTGTTTAATGTTTAGTTTTAATGTAGCTGCAAAAATATATATGAAACCCATATAACTATTAGGATCTTGATTTAGTATAAGAAGCAAATATTAAGTTATTTAAAAAACTTTACATTTATATACAGGTATCAACTTTTTTATACAGAAAAATAAGATGTTGATTTGAGTGAAGTGTATAGCAATTAAATGATTAAAAACTAGTAAAGAAATAGATATGAAGTGTATAACAACCTTGAGCTGCATCATCTTTAGCGCAATATGAAGCTTCGGCCAGCCAAACCATATCATGTCGCATATAGAAAGTTCATCGGGTCCAAAACTACAGATATTAAATGTGCTTATTAATTTACAACTAGGGGCGGATCCAGGGGTGTGTTGGGGGTTCCTGATAACCCTTTCGGTTTGAAAAAAAAAACTAGTGGAAACCTTTTATTTTTGAAAAAAAAAATAGTAAAAATCTAACAAAAAGAAATAGCTTGTGAAAAAAATTCATAAATCCGCATACAACGGTAAGTAAAATGATTGACCTAAGCAATAAATTCATGGCATAGTTTCAAAATAATAAGCCAAGTACGAATCCACCTTTTGTGAATCATACTTTATTCATTCATTAATAAAAAAATAAAATTTAAAATAACTGAAATGGCATTTGAAATTGCAGTTATCAAGTCCATGTCAACGTATCATTATTTAATAAAATAACTTTTAATAAAATATCATAATCTAACGGAATGATTTCGTTATAATTTTAATCAATAATTTATACAAGCCTAATATTAATTAGTAAATAGCAATACCCTAATTTCTTTAGTTAATATTGAATTAGGTTATATCCAATAAGATTAGGAGAAAGATAAACAAATTATAAAAGACTATGTTAGTTCCCCGTGTGTTACACGGGTTGAACAATTTAAACTATATAATAACAGGGTCGGCCCAAGCCCAAGTATTTTAAGGCTTGGGCCTCAGGCCACCAAATGTATAGGGTCTCAAGATTTAAAAAAAAAAAAAATTATACTATATGGGTATGAGCCTTGTTATTAAAAGGTTGTAGCCAAGTTGGCGCGCATGTCATCTGTGTACCTTAAGGGGGCGGGTTTGAATCTCCGTTAGGCCGATCGACCGTCGTTTATTCTTTTTGGATAAGAAAAAAATAGGCAAGAAGGGCCCCGATTTTGAAACTTGCTTTAGGCCTCTAAAATGGTTGAGCCGATCCTATATAATAAATAGAGTTAATTACATAGTTAGTCCCTGTGGTTTGCACAAAATAACATACTTAGGTATTAATAGTTTAAAATCACCTTCCAGAGTATTAACTTTTCATTTTGTAACATTTAGAGGTATTAACTTCTAGGGCATTAACATAGTTAGTCCCTGTGGTTTGCACAAAATAACATACTTAGGTACTAATAGAATGTGATTTTAAACCTACAAATAACGTTAATACCTCCAAACGTTACGAAATGAAAAGTTAATACCCTAGAATGTGATTTTAAACTATTAGTACCTAAGTATGTTACTTTGTGCAAACCACAGGGACTAACTATGTAATTAACTCTAATAAATATTTCTTGTAAATGCAAATCAAAGACGGACACACTTATATATATTTGATAAATAATGAAACTAATAATAATAGTAAAAAAATCTCATACGTGTGTATACTCATTTAAGTAATCGATATACATTTGATGTTATCCTATATTTTTTGTATTCAATTAACATTTTTCTATTTAGTATTATTTACAATTATTAGAAGATATATATGAAAGAAAAGTGGGAAAACTTAAAAAATACGTGTCTTCAATGAATGACACGTGTTACTATATATAGAGTATAGATGTTACTGAATTTTTGAAGAATAATTTTTAAGTTTGACATATATATTCAAGCTTATAAGTATATAATATAGTCATGAATTTTTAATAAATCCAAAAAAATTATGTGATTAATGGCAAAGTGTGTTTTAGCCAAATCCTAGAATTTAAAGCATAAAAGACCATGTGCAAAAAAGCGTGAAACCCTTTAATACTTCAATAAAAGGGTTATAGTTATCAGATAAACATTTTTCTATTTAATATTATTTACAATTATTAAAACATTTTTCTATTTAATATTATCTACAAATTAAAAGATAAATTGTTAGAAGATAAATATGAAAGAAAGGCGGGAAAACCAAAAAATAGACGCCTCCAATGAATGACACGTGTCATATATTGGTTTACTTTATTATATGTATAGATATAGACTAGTTAATACTTTTCAAATCACCTATTTTGTTAATACTTTTTATACCAACACTCATTTAGAAAAAAAAAAAAAAAACTCTTTATTTTATTCCCTATTTTATAACTATCTTAAGATAAGTTAAATAAAATGGTTAGTGATATTTTATTACTTTATTTTGGAAAAGAATCGGTTAATATATACATATATTAAATTACCTAATACAGCTAATTAAGTTGAAACAAAAGCGCAAGTGACAGCAGACATTTACAAATAATATTAGTTATCTTGCAAGTTACAGATTATTTATGTCAAATTAACTTAATTATCGAGCTCAAATGATGTAATGAATATATTTGTATTGCGAAAATGGAAGTGACAAAGATTTTTGTTCGAGTTTACAATTAAATATTTATGTCTTATCTTCTGTGTGCTTATCTTGCCTTTTGTCTTTATAGTTTATAATATGATTTTAATTTATTATTTTACTAGATTTACCACCCGCCGCAATGCGGCGGGGTATTCAATAGTTATATATCATGTTAGATGAAAGGCAAATGTTTCTTACATGACCACGAGCCTGTGTGTAAAACCGAGAAAAAAATAACTAAGTCGATCTCTGACTCGCACGTTGCGACAGACCTATATAAAACGGGGAAAAATAGACGTGCTGCGACGGACATGTCAAACAGGAAAAAATAGATGAAAAACGTTGAACACCACACGCACGTTGCGGCCTGTTAAGTCGGAAATTTAGAACGACACGTTAAACGGAGAACTTATGAAAGATGAAAAGTATATCAGAGACTAAAGTTGAAAGTAAAAAAAGTGTTGAGATTAAATTGCAAAAGATGAAAAGCTTTGGATTGAAAGTAAAAAAAATTAAAGGGGTTAAATTGCAAAAGATGAAAACTTTTGAATTAGAAGTGAAAAATCAAATTAATTAAAGGGGTTAAAATACCAAAGATTGAAATTTTAGACTTAAATTGCCAAAAATTGAAACTTTAGAGTTAAAAAGAAATAAATTAAACAAAAGAGATAAATAGATTTAATTAAATTGATGTTTAATATTATTATTATTTAATAAAAGAGATAAATAAAAACTAAGGGTGAGAAATTACCAGAGAATGACATGTGTCCAAAAAGGATTTTTGTTTATTAGTATAGTAAGATTCTCATAATTTTAAAATTGAGTTTTTAAAATAAAACAAGGAAATGATTAAACAGCCATATATGTTTTGTTTTATTTTGTTTAATATAAGATAAACATCAATGGTCTTTGTTTTAGTATAAAGTACATAAACGAATGTATTTAATTAAATATAAATTAACAATAACACAATAAAATTATAGATTATAAATTTCATTTAAATAAATCCTAAATTACAAACTAAAAAAACTAAACATTGCAAATTAAAAAAACCTAAAAGTCCACGGCGTCTCCCAACCACACTTTTCACGTATCTCGCGTTTGCGTTAAAGTACGATCGACTTAAACGGTTCGTGGAGAGTGTTGTGCGGTTGTAACAAGACGTTTAAAGGGTTGGTTGGGAAACGGTCAGGTTTGAAATGGTGGGATTGGGTCGGGTTCGTCTTGCAACCGAAATCTCGCCGGCTCGCCAAGATTAGCTCGAACCTTTGGTCGTACAAGTTTTTTCTTCGAATCCGAACCTCGTTTGCTTGAACCTTCCATTTTGGGCTGAATTTGATTTTTTTGTTGTTTGAAGATTGTATTTTTTTTCTGTTGGAATGGTTGTATTGTTTGGTATTTTAAAAAATTGTATTGTGTGTATATAAATAGCAAAATCATCCAAACGGTCATATTCATCAAACCAACGGTCATTTCAACGGTACAAAAATTGAAAATCAACGCGTGATGACAAGCACGCATCATCTATTCCACGCGTGGAAGAAGGCTGGTGGCCGCAGTGTTTAACGGTCCAAAACATATGGATAATAGGCCATCACATGGTGCCCCGACCCCCTAATAAGACTTAATCATACGTGAGACAGATGGCTAAAAGATAAGTGTGTTGCATTTTAATTGTATCTAGACAAGAAAGAATTTAGTTTTACATTTATTTTTATTTCTAGATTCTAGACAAGAAAGATTTTAGTTTACATTTATTTAAAGCTGAAGTAAAGCGGTAACATATTAGACACCAATGGCAATATCATATTCTTTTAGGATAATAAGTAGGTTTGTCATCCACATTTATTTCTTAATAAAATATATATTGAGTTTCACTTTCACTTTCAAATCATAGTTGATGAAAATAAATTACACAAAATTGATGTGTGCGAGACATCTATTAATAGACGTAAAGAAACCGAAGTTAGCAGAATAAGGTTCGCTAAAACTGCAAATCTATGTTAGTGAAATTCACACGCATCTAATCTAAAACTATAACGTAACACGTTTCAAGTACTATTGTTTACGAACTATTTATTACAACCGTATATTATATTACAACTACTTAAGACTATGGGGTATGGGGCTTGGGTTGAGGCGTGAGTTGGGGGAAAACGCCCAAGCCACCACCCCGGGTGGGCTTGGGTTGGGGCGTGGCCCTTGGGGCTTGGGTTTGAAGCCGGGCGTGGGGCAGGCTAGCAAGGTGACATGGCGGGCTCTCAATGGCCAGACCAAACTAGTCATTTCACATGCCCCCATGTGTCAACTTATGCCCCCAACCCAAGCCCCACCATACCCCACGGGCGTGGGTTTGGGTTTGTTTTCCACGTGTCAAATCACATATATCGCAAAGGTTTAATAAGGCAATTAACGGTTGTTGAAATACATATATAAAATAATGGCTTTACAACCTAGTGACATCTTGGGAGTAGGATAAGACTTTGTGACCAATAGGTCTTGGGTTTGATTCCCATCCCACAAGGGAGTTTTTCCCATATGTATTGAGTTTTCTCCCGAATTGATGTATAGACATTATGTCTAGTAGAGATGGATATGCTCGGGTGGTTTCGCTGGTGGCACGATGATACTCTAGTGATCCGTTAGCGATCAAAATTTGTTGTTAAAAAAACTTTTATAAAAAGTCAACTAAAAAAATCTTAGGATTAAATACTCCTTGTCTCATGTCTTAAAGCATTTTTTTAACTTGATAAATATATTATAAAGTTGTCTGTTTGTCGACTTGTACTTAGGCACCATTTATTTAATATCTTGCTTAGTGTTATTGTATTTTATTATTAGGCAACGTTAATTAATAGACCCTGAATTTGAAAGCCATAAAACATATTGAATAACATCTAATCATAAAAATGAACGGTGAGATCAATGCGTTAAAAAGAAACTATAAAATCTTTTAAAGAGTCATTTTTTCTATTAATCATTGCTTTTATATGTAGTCAAGGTAATTTTCCACTTAAAAATAGTTTTGATAGAGTAAATTACGATTTTTGGCCCTTGTAGTTATATTACTTTTGCGCTTTTAGACCAAAAAGAAATCTTTTAACATATGAGTCCTAAATGTCTTTTTTCCTAACTTTTTTGGCCCCTAACACTAACCTCATCTATTTACTTTTAGGGGCAAAAGAGTTAGAAAAAAAAGACGTTGGGGGCTCAGATGTTAAAAAATTTCTTTTTGTGCTAAAAGGGTAAAAGTGATATAACTACAAGAGCCAAATCGTAATTTACTTGTTTTGATTTATCTTAGATAGTTTTATAATTTTTTTTTTGTTTCTATTTGAGAAGCTAAAATCGAAACAATAAAGGTATATAAAAGAGTGTATTAGCTTTGGAAAAACGCTGATATATGATATTAATTTAAATATGAATGATATAGAAAAAAATATTATTAAAATTTAAGAGTTCTAAAGATGTTATTCACTAAGAAAAAAAGAGTTCTAAAGATTTTATTCACTAAGAAAAAAAAGCTTATTGTTCTGCCAAACTATATCAAAGTTGATATGTTTTTGAAATACATGTATGTCTATCGGCCATGTTTACTACCATAAAAGGTTATTTAAGGTACATGAAAATCATAAGAACGACTACCTTGATAGATTATCATATCAAATTGTAAAAGTTACTAAATAAAAAATATTACGATATAAACCTAAATAAAGTTATTGTTAAAAATTCGAGTCACTCGAGGTTTCGGGTGGATGCTTTATGGATGTGAGACTCCTCCATTTTGACTTTCGAGCCCATATCGATAGTGATGTAACCGTTCTCCGTCTCTACAACGAACAATCACATCAAACTCGTTAGAGCGGCCTCATACGCGACGTCCCCTAGACACTCCAACGCTCAAGACAAGTCCGCACAAATATAAACGGAATTGTTATTCCTTAATGATATACACAAAATTCGGATTATCAAAACCTATAAACCAAAGTCATCAAACTAACAAAAAAATTGTAAACAAACTCTCTTTAGTGTTTGCTCTTTACTTGCGGAACAAAAACTCTTCACCGGATCGAATATCGACCCGTCTGATCCACCTACTCTTCTTCACTTTATCCGAACCCGAACCCGACCCGCCACCTTCACCCGCCGCCACGTGGGCAACATCCACCCCATCCCCCACCGGCAAAAACACCGACCTCACAATCCGCCGTGATCCACCGTCAAACAAGCTCCGCAACCGTACATCACGCGCTGCGGCGTTCTTACAAACCACCACCGCCCCACGCCCGCCGAACTTCGCCGCCATAACAACCCGACCAAAGTTGTTTTTCTGACCATCCACCACCAGAAAATCTATCACCATCCCTTTAACCACCTCCTCCGGCACCCCAACAATAACCTCCGGCGACATTCCGGCTGTTCTTAACACGCGCGAGTACTCCGTCTTCGAGACCTCGTCCGGAACTATGCACACGTGCCGGCCGCACGTGTGCACACTTGCTATTGATAAACCAATGCTTGTGGTTGCCACGTCACCTTGTGACCATGTTTCCACTATGAGCTTTGCGTTCCAGCCGCCGGCCATGGCGGCGATCAGCTCCGCCACGCTTGATCCGTCCAAACCTTTGCACTTTTTTAATAAAAATAAATAAACATAATTAGATATTTATTCGATTTTTTTTAACGACTAACAAAGCCCGGTCACCCACTCGTGTGTACCCATCAGCAAAAGGCCACCAACGCTCGCAATCAAAGACAGCGTTGGTGACCAGAGTAAACCACCACAAGGCTCAGTGTGGTAAAACTCCTTGTCCACACATAAAATTTTGTCACGAACAAAACTTCAAGCGGCGACTACTCTCCCCCGGAGAAAGTCACCCCGAAATTTATTTGAAATAATAATAATAATAATAATGATAATAATATAATTTAAATGAAATGATCGATGGGGTATAATATATAGAGTGCTTACGGATTTAACGGTGTCCAGTAAAGCTTTAGCGGCGGTTTCTGGCGACCAAACAAGTTTCATCTTAATTCTCCGATCAACTTCTCTTCTTCTTATTGCGTGTTGAGTGGGTCTACGTTTTTTTTCATCTGGGAAAATTGTTGCTTTGGTGTCTATTTATATTTTCATTTGGTGGTGACATACCAAAAGTTGAAAACATTGATATATGTATCTTAAAATAGTTTTTTAATAAATAAATATTGAGGGCATGTTTAGCTAAGCTTCTTTTAGTTAAAAAGAACTTTTTTTTAAAGGATTTATTGACTTATTACTTTTTGAAATGAGTTTTTAAAAAAGTGTTTGGATTAGCTTATCAGGTAGGAAAAGACAATAAGTCAATAATTTGTTTTCTAAAAAAGTGTTTGGCTTAGCTTATTAATGTAAAATGACTAAAATGGACATTCTTTCATAAGCCAACAAATATAAGGAGTGTTAAATGAGGGGTAATCTAGTAATTTGGGACATGTTTGACTAAGCTTTTCCAACTCAACTTATGACTTATTGATTTAATCAAAAAGCTAAAAAGGATTTTTAGTGTTTGGAAAACCTAAAACTCCTGTTCAAAATAAATTTTTGAAAAGGAAAAAAGTCATCAAAAAGTCATTTTTAAGAAGTTAGTGGCTTGTGACTTTTTGACCAGCTTATAACTTTTCAAATACCAAATTACTAGATTACCTCTGATTTAACACTTCTTATATTTGTTGACTTATGAAAGAATGTTCATTTTAGTCATTTTACATCAATAAACTAAGCCAAACACTTTTTTAAAAAACTACTTATTGACTTATTGGCTTTTCCCACCTGATAAACTAATCCAAATAATTTTTTAAAAACTCATTTTCAAAAAATCATAATTCAATAAGTTCTTTTCATAAAAAGTTCTTTTTAGCTAAAATAAGCTTAGCCAAACATGCCCTTGGTCTTTGAAAAGTCATAAATTGATCAAAAAGTCACAAGCCACTAACTTTCTAAAAATGACTTTTTAATAACTTTTTCTCCTTTTCAAAAAGTCATTTTGAAAAGAACTTTTAGGTTTGCAAAACACTAAAACTACTTTTTAGCTTTTTAATTAAGTCAATAAGTCATAAGTTGAGTTGGAAAAGCTTAGCCAAACATGCCCTTAAAAACCTAATTCTAAACTTGACATATTTATAAGAAAAATATCTTTATAAGTTGTTATAATTTTAATTGGTTTTGATTAAAATAATATTTTGATTTATTGGATTACTATATAGCTTTTCTTTTAAATTAACTAGGTTTAAATAAGTTCGCCGCGTTGCGGCGAATTTCTTTTGTTATTTAGTCTGTGTTTACATGTGTTTTGAAATCATTATGAGCGTGTTGCGAACAGAACTGCTGACAAGAATAAAAAGAAAATGTAGAAAAAAAATAAAAGATAACCGAAAGAAAATCAATTAAAAAAGTAGTATGGTAACGATGTTGTTCGTATGAAACCCGTGGTCAGAGATAAGCAAATTGTTCTGGGTACCAGTACCAAATTTGCCGAACCGAAAGATCTTAAGTACCAATTCGGTACCGACTTTTGGCGTTCCTGGTACCGGTTCACTACCATTTTTTACCTTCATATACCGGTACCGTAACCGGTATTTTCGGTATCAGTACCTATTCTGTATCTGTTGGCATCGAGCTCATCTCTACCCTTGAAACTAAAAAGGAAAAAATTAAAAGTTAAAGAAAATCAACAAAAAAAGTTGTACGATATCGTTGTTCGTATGGTAACCGTGATCAGAGATGAGCAAATGGTACCGGGTAGCCGCACTGAATTTCCTGAACCAAAAGATTTCCAATATAAATTCGGCACCAATTTTTGGCCTTTTCTGTATTAGTGCCGTTTTTTACCTTCATGTACTGATACCGAACAGGACCGTACCGGTATTTTTGATACCAGTACTGGTTCGATACCGGTTGACACCAAACTTATCCCAACCCCTGATATTAAAAAAATATTAAAGTTAAAAAATAAAGAAAATAACTATTATTATAATTATACTATTAAAATAATAAAAGTATTAAAAAAATTATATATTATAGTAATATTAAAATCACTATTTATTTCATATCCTTTATTAATATTAAATATTAATATATAGTAGTAATAGTAATAATAAATTAAAGTCTATTGTTAATTTAGAGTGAAAGGAATATTTAAAAGTTCATTTTGTATTGGTCTAGTTGTTGTTATTTGATTATACTAAAAATAATTAAAAAATTATATTCTTCTTCTTATTAATAGTAATTGCAAGTAATGTTATAGAAACCAAATCAAATTTGATGTTAGGCTCCATCAAAAAACTTGACACATTATTCGTTTTTACAGTTTAGTTTTGACTGGATTTTTAACAAAATTATACTTCATTAATAAGCAAAAAAGAGTTATTAAGTTTGTAATTCAGGATAAGTAGGTTTTTTTTTTTTTTTTTTTTTTTATAAAGTTTAGAAAATTCTATATGTCTAGAGAAGACTAGATTGTTGCCATAGCCGTGCATTGTGGCGGCAACGTCTTAGCTATTTATAGATGGCGAAACGTTATGTGATATGTTAACCATATAAAACGCATGTTTTGACTTATCCGATCTATATCAGTATAACCTATATAAGCATTGCGGCTACAACGATGACATTAATGTGTGGCGCCTGCACATGACATTACATCACACGTTACACATTTGTGATATTAACGTCATTAGACATAGATAAAAAAGAGTATGTCTCGTTCGCTGCGTTGTAGAGTCTTAAAAGTAATTTAGATAGCGATGTAAAGTCTTAAAAATAATTTAGACATAGATAAAAAATATAATAATGTGTCGCATGTTGAGGTGTCAAGTTAGAGGTATGGGTAATATAGTAAATACATAAATGTGAAATTATGTGTAAATAATTAGTTTCAGTAATAAGTATAGTTTAGTAACTCTAGAGTCAAATCTGAGTATTGTCTTTGAGAAAAAGAATAGATCCAAATGTGAGCATCTACCCATAAAAATAAAATGTTGTGTGAGAAAAAAAAAGGGTGTCAGGTATCGAACTCTTGACCTCTATTTTATCAAGTGATGCGGAAACCACTGAAGTACAATGCCAATTTAATTATTTGTTTACACAAACATTCTTATATATAAACAAAGACGCTGGCTTTGATGTGATAACCACCGAACTTTTGTTTTAAGATATATATAATTAGTGGAGTTGTGTTTTTCTTCACTATCTTTATATTTTGAGTCTGACATGTGGTGTACATGATAGACATCACAAGTGTCACTAGAGAATAGAGATGTTTTTTTTTGGAAGGTGACTTTCTATGTACTGGACTTATTGGTCACCGGGTTCATGTCGAAGACAATCCCCCGTTAGCCCCACACTCTTGGACGCGATGTTCGATCGGGCCCCGGCCGCCGCGCAAGCTGACTTCCGCTCGGAAACCATACTGTCCTCACACGAGAGACTCGCTGGGGTAACAGCTGGGTAAAACCGGGTTACCCTCAAGACCGCACCATGCCTCGGTAGGATACGATCCATCATTGGGACGTCCCACCCCCCGTATGCAACACCCGGGAGTCGAACCGGCGACCTCCAAGAAGGAAGCCGGCCCAACCCAAACCACATGGGGATTGCCAAATGAGCTAGGGGGCGGGATTAAGCCGGCCCAACCCAAACCACATAGAGATGTTATAAGGTCAAAGTTTCACTTTCAAATTTTAGAGGTATATATTTTACGTGCAATTGGTTTAGATACTTAACTATTTATAAAATAAAGAGTTAAATGCCATTTTAGTTCTGTGGTTTGAGCTATTTTGTTAGTTTAGTTTAAATGTTTCATTTTTCGTCTGATGGTCTAAAAAGTTTTACTGTTACCATTTTAGTTCACTGGGTTAACCTCATCCGTTATTTCTGTTAACGAGAAGGGCAATTCGGTCATATAAAATGGCCGAATTGCCTTTCTAGTTAACAGAATTACATATAAAATGACCGAATTGGCCTTCTGGTTAACAGAAAAAAATGGATGAAGTTAACCCAGTGGACTAAAATGGCAACGGTGAAACCTTTTTAAACACACGGAAGAAAAATAAAACCTTTGGACTATACTGCTAAAATGACACAAATCACACAGAACCTAAAATGGCATTTAACTCTAAAATAAAAGTCAACAAAGGTTTTATAAAAAAGAGTTAAAGGAAATTTACATGTAACATTCAATTTTTTAGACCAACCAATAATATTCCATGTTTCTTATGGGTTTGTTAAAGGTTGTCCTTATGACGCCTTTCCAAAAGTTCACCACCAATCTAAAGCGTAGGATTCTCTTCTCATTCACAACCGATGCACCCTCAATACGTTTTAATTGTATTTGAGACGAGACATTTCTTGTGAACTCAAGTTCTCTTCATTACTCGTCTTATGTAACATTTGATTATGTTATTACAAACACAGTCTCTTCCAACATATTCTAGGGAAACACTTGCTTTATAAAACAACCATTTACATGTTTTAAAATGTGAGCTTAAAATCTTGAAATTCAAAACGTAAATCTGATTCAAAAAATAATAAATGATTTATTTCAAGTAATTTACATAAAAAATAGAGAAACCAGGCAAAGAAGAGATTCACAATGTGAGCCTAACCACTTGGGGTGTCCCAGTGGCCAGCCTCACTCACCTCTTCCCAGAGGACCCCGGTTCGAATCCTGGCAGGTACACCCTTCAGGATCTTGTGTCGGGTTGAGTATTAACCACCAGACAGTTATGGGGCTAAGTTAGCTTGTGGAGTGGGATTACTCCAGCGGTTGAGAGGACCGTGCAATATCCCCCAGAATTTGGCCAACGATTGACAAATTGTATGAGTTGACCGAGTTTTCTAAAGCCTATAACTCAACTTACACAAGAAGCCTTACCATCTAAAGTTAATACCATCACATCAATATGTTTAAATTGTTTTATATTTACACAGTTTCTAAAGATTATAACTTAACTTAGACAACAAGCTCTTAGCAAGTCAATATTATCACATCACTTTTCTCTTAATTATCACTACCATATAAATAAATAAAAAGAAAATTTTTGGTTGATAATTTTTTTCACAGTTTTTAAATATCTTTTAAGTTCCTTGTGACCTCTTACACACATATACATCAGGTTAGTAATTTGTATATTAAATTAGCTGAAAAAAATATTAAATAGTTAATAATAAATATTCAGAAATTCCCAAATCTAATTTAAGATAACATGTAATTGAAATTATAAATAAGTTAAATAAAGAGAATATTAAATAGTTAATAATAAATATTTAGGAATTTCAAAATACAATTTGAGATAACATTATTTTTAAATAAAAAAATAGAATACGAATAGGTAAATTTAGATAAATGAGAAAATCAAAGCCGGGGGAGGGGGGGGGGTATATAAACTTATATGTTAGTCTCACTTAAAACTATTAATCTCAAAATTTATGACGTAAGCTCATAATTAAGTGTTAGCCCAATATCCATTTTAGTTAAGGCCTACGGGGCACGTTTTTCCGAATTCAGTCAGGCCCTGAATTCTTAGGATCGGCGTCCCGACGAAATTGTTATATTTGACCCAACAAGTTATTATTTATTAAGTATAAATCAGTGATAATCATGAAAGAAAATTCTGTTAAATGAATGGTTGAACATAATTTATGTTGATTTGATTGAATTCTATCAAATGGTAATGGATTATTGATTTGAATAAATCCGTGTAGGGTCATTCAAATTCATTTCGTGGAGCATTTTATTAATGTGTTATGATAAAGAGTGTCTTACGTAAGGGCACATGTCTAACAACATAATTCATACGTAAGGTCACACGTACAAGTCCACATAATACAACATTAGAAATAGCACATTATTTGTTAAGGTTTGGAGGTTAAATATCTTTTATTTCTGAATTTTTTTGTGTTATTACAAAACAAAGGTTTAGTGCATAAATCTGATATTTAATTTTGAATATTGGTGTAAATTTCGGCTTAATAAAGTTAATATATTACTCTCCCCGTTTCATTAAAAGTGTCATATTTTGAATTTTCAAAGTCTTTATTTATAAACTTTGACCTTAAATAATTTTGTTTGTGTTGGATTATACTTGATGAAAGTTATATAATTTGAGTGTGTTTTATAAGTGTTTTTATCGGGTTAATTTTCATCAAGTTTTATATAACACAAAAAGTATATAATTAAAGTCAAAGTTTATAAATAAAAACTTTAAAAATTCAAAATAAGACACATTTAATGGGACGGAGGAAGTACATGATTAATCTTATTTAATCAAAGAATGAGTTTTGTCATGTGGTTCTTGTAGAATGGTAAGCTTTCATCTACTAAATTTCGAAAATACAACATTAATAAACTTGATACTTATGGGCATCGAAGTATCGACAAAAAATAGAGTTTAAAATATGTGCTCTAGATATCTTAACCAGTCAGAGTAGAGTGTTGAATCCACAGAGTGTCAGTTGAATGGTGTTGACTATTGAATCTCAATTAATTGATTAAACTAGACATGTAAATTAAAACTACTTTTATCCTCACTTGTAAGTTAGTTAAGTATCCAATTCTAGCCACGGTAAGTGATATACATGACACTTTTTCATCCTTATAGCTCGAAGTAGTGCTTAGCCAACAAGTCTTTTGTTCTACCACTTGAAGAGTACTAGTGAACAATAAAGTTCTCTTTATCGAAATGCCAAAACATATACAGGATATGAAGATGAAGAATCTGACATTAGACCATGCCCCTAGTGAATATAAAATGGTATCCTATAGAGGTCATAAAATGAATTGGGAACTAGAGGAAGAAATGAAAGAAAGGTATCACAGCTATGTTAGCTCATAATAAAAGTTTAAATACGAAATTATCGTATAGGGCAAGAGCAAATAAGGTATTAAAGTTTATCTCAAAATTATTACTTATTATTTTCATGTATCCTATAGGGCAAGAGCACTAACACCAAAAATTTGATAACGTTTTGTCACATGTAGATTATATTACTTACACATGCTCAAGGGGAGTGAAATAAAGCAAGAGCTTTAGGCATCCATTTTCCTAGGGTCTCAAATTCTAAAAAAAAAATATTATATGTTGGTAATTTTGGCTTTAAGATTGTTAACATTGAGGTTTATGATCTATAATTATGCGTATACAAAGTTGATATACGAATAATAGGATCCATAGCATTTTTTTCGTTTACAAAAGGGCCCCAATTTTGCTATCCGCTTTGGGTCTAGAAGAATTTAGAAAATTTTGAGCCGGCCCTGTACACATGTGTAGATAAATAGGTAAAATTTTATAACGATATGAAGAATTAATTTGATGGCTTTTTTTTTATGTTCATAAGCATATGCATTTGTACGTAAGATGTACACAAATACACAAGTAATAATAAATATCAACAATTGATAAAAAAAAATGAACGATCTTTATTTGTTCTTTTTGTTCTCCGATAATTTAGTGTTTTCTAATAAAAACTCACCCATATATAACTATTATCATCCTGTTCTTTGTGTAGTGTATTTATCTTTAAAAATGTGGAAATCGGTATTATAAAAAAAATTGAAAAAAATAACTATTGTTGTAAAAATTATCCCCACTAGGTTAAGGAATAAAACAAAAGTGTTGGAAATGTAAGAATTTTTGTAAAGCAAAAGCGAAAGTGAAGAACGTATTGTTTGGAATTCAACATTCGTGTTTGTTGTTGAAACTGTCAAACTTGAACGACTTTGTTTCGAGAAGATTGACGAGAATAAATATGTTTTATGAGACAAGGGAAACATCATAATATCTTTTCATTAGTATAAAAGTTTAATAAAGTGGTATGAATACATAGTTGTTGCCACTGTCACATAACCATATAATCTCAAAACTTTTTCAAGAAACAATATTCTTATATGCAATGTTCACTTTTGCTTTCTTGCGGATAGAATTGCACGTTTACAGATTTTCTTCTATTAGAAGAATAAAAGAATATTACATTATTAATATAAGATTATACTTTTATTGCTTTGTGTAGTGTATTTATCATCCTGTTCTTTGTGTAGTGTATTTAACGTACAATCGCCCTCTTTATATGCATAGAGACAGTGGCGGACCTAGGAATTTTTTCATGGGGGTGCGGAACATTTTTAAAAATTTTAGGCCCCAAGGTATATAAATAAAAAATCGGTTCGTATCGGGTCGGTTCGGGTCGAGTCGGGTCATGTAAAACAAAAGAACTAAATTTACATAATCATCAAAAACACGTCAAATCTTGTTACAAACATATTTAAAACGTCGTCCTACGGGTTTTCATTTTTTGAAATCTATCCAAAACATCATCTAAACCTACTTTCTTAAGCAACTCTTTCTTTATATAACATATACAATCTTCACTTAAATTCTCATCGCCAATTCGATTACGCAAGTATCCACATCAACGAATCCGGAAGACGTATCAACTTTCCTCTTGAGAAATCGCGCCATAATGTCGCTGCTCATTGTTCCTATCGGCTATCACAAACAAATTGACTATAAGTTCATGGCTCCATAACATATTACATAATGTATCAACTATTCAAGCCCTAAATATCATGATGTAAATCACCCTAAAAATCATCTAAACAACATATACACCATAAAAAAAGCCAAACGTTCTTCACTAAAAAAAGCCAAACATACTGTGGTATACGGCTATAAAAAATGGCAAAATATCATCACTAACAAAATATAACCCACCATAACATAGTGAAAACAAAACGAAGCACATGTCTACTATGGTTAGTATGCGGCTATAATAGGCTACTGGAGGTGGATAATATCAACCAAAAATCATCAAAAATAACAAAGAAACTTACCCGTGTTTGATCGGCGGTGGTATGGTGGCTGCTGGGCTGTTCACTGTTGTCGCTGTTGATGTTCTGATCGCTGGCGTGCAAGGACGATAAAGAGAGAAGGATAGAATATGTAAGAGTTTTGGGCTTGTTTATTTTCTTTTAGTTTGAAATATTGTTGATTTGTTGGGTTTGTTTATTGGGCTAAGACTTAGTAGTGGGCTAGTTAAATGTATTGGGTATTTGGGTTTAGTTATTTAGGTATTAAAAGTTATATAATTTAGGTAGTATTTTTTATAAAATAAGAGTTTACTAAAGAATATTTTTAAAATATAAGTTGATAGCACTTTTTACCTAAGGGGTGCGGACGAAAAATTCCAATGGGTGCGGACGGAAAATTCAATGGGGTGCGGACGACAAATTCCAAGGGGTGCGGACAAGATTTTCGACGGAACTTAGCACTAAATTTTTTTTTTCCGGGGGTGCGCCCGCCCACCTTGGGCGTAGCTTAGGTCCGCCCCTGCATAGAGATTATATGAAAGTTATTGCTTTTAACCTTGTTTGATACAAATTATTTAAATAAAATGTTTGAACAACTAATATGTACAAACTTTTAATGTCATGTTCAAAAATTACAAACTTTCTAGATTTTTAGTTCTTGAAAATCATATTTAAGAAAATAAATTCAAGCTAAAAAATAATTTTCTTTGAAACTACTATCATTGATCGGTTTTAACCTTTCCTATGGAGACAAAACAATAAATGTTTGTAAAGCCTTTCAATTGATATAGTTTTCCAGTGAATTTCCTATTAAGACAAAACAATAAATGTTTTATAAAGCCTTTAAATTGATCCAGTTTTCTAGTGAAGAGTTATCGTGATATACTATATAAAATAGTTTGATCAAATTAGGGATGAGCACGGTATTTATTCGGTACTGAATCAGTACCGGTATCGAAAAACGAGAAAATAGGTACCGGACCGGTACCGAATATACTGGTACCGGTATTTACCGGTTTTTTACCCGTAAATACCGATACTAGTACCGAAAAACGGAGAAAGTGGGTACCGATACCGATACCGAATATACCCGGTATGATTCGATACCGGTACCTAATACAAATGCGCATCCCTAGATCAAGTTTAAATGACCTTTTAAAGGTTTTTATAATTTTATTTTGAACACTTTCATCAAATATTTTATTTATATATTTATTAATTCACTAAATATTTTGAAGTCTTTAAATATTACTATTAAGAAAAAGCAATTTAGATTTTAATATTCCAAATTATAACCAATTGGGCCATAACAATGTAGCAAACATGTTTATGGCATTATAGCCTAGTAGAGGTGCACAAAATAACCGGTTAATTAACCGTAACCGGTTATTAACCGAAACCGTAACCGGTTAATAACCGATTTAGGAATAACCGGTTAGTGGTTATTTTTAACCGTAGGTTAGTAACCGGTTATAAGTATTTAGTATAGTAACCGGTTATTAACCGGTTTTTTAACCGATAGACCGGTCAACCGAAAAAATAACCGAAAAATTCAAAAAAAAGGCAAAAAAACCGGTTAATAACCGAAAATAACCGGTTAATTAACCGAACCGGTTAAAGTAATTAACCGGACCAGTTAAAAAAATAACTGGTTAAAGTAATAACCGGTTAAAGCATTAACCGGTTAAATTCAAAAAGTCAAATTAACCGGTATAACCGGTTAACCGAACCGGTTATTAAAATTAACCGGTTTGTGCACCTCTATAGCCTAGTGACATTTTGAGGTTAGGATAAGGCTTAGACCATGTGTAGTGGTAATGCTCATCTCCTTGGGCGTTTTGCGCCATGTGACAGCCCATTTAGCAATCAGGCATTATGGGGCGTTTTCTAAATGGGTGTAGTGGGGATGTGAGCATTGTGTTAAAAGAGATTTAAATAAAAAAACAATCAAAAAATCTTATTGAACAAACAAAGGAAGATCAATGGTGATTGGACAAACAAAAGGAAGCAAGATGGAAATAAAAACGCTCCAACTGATTTTGGGTACAAAAACGCCCACGGGGGCGGCAACAGGGGCGTGGTGGGGCGTTTTGTTACAAAAAAGGCACAAAAAGTAACGACTACGGATAGTCTTAGGACCATTAGGTTCTTGGTTCGGCTGGTTTTTCCTAGATAGGTTTATTGGGTTTTCTTCTGAATTGGTATATAAGCATTATAACCTAGTGAAGATGGATATGATCGGGTGATTCTGCTAGTGGCACGATGATACCCCAGCAGTTCGTCAGTGTTCCAAATTTACCGTTAAAAAAGTAATGTAACAGACATAACTCATAACTTCTACTATTATAACCAAAATCAATTGATTTGCATCTCGTAACTTCCATTTACGTCGTCTCAAAACAAACCACAACATCCTCCTTGTCATAAAAATTAGTCAATTGTTCGTTAGGGGTAAACGAAGTTACTTATCGGCCTGTGGGTCATAAAAAAGTAAAAATTAGGAATGTCATTGATTACATTAGTAGTAAAAATTATTATCGGCCTATGAGTCACAATTTAGCTAATTAAAATTCAATTTGCATTATTGAATATTAAAGCCAGCTCTCATTGCTAAGTTGTAAATATTAAAGGGTGACAACTTTATTAGAATTCTTTTTTATAATTTTCATGCTGATTTATTTCGAAAAAATAAAACGAAGCCCAAACTTTCAATGAATGTAACACAACATTACACAAGAACAAAACAACACGTATTGTCCAGCCCAAAAAGTCCCAATACCGAAAAGCCCACCAACACCACCTCCCATTATTTTTCCTAAAACACTCAAATTCATCAAACCAAGTAACCAACAAAACCGAATTCAAGAAAACAAAACGTGTTACAATATTCAAACTCTCTCAAATCATTTTCAAATTCAATCACTACTCGTTGCAAAAACCCCACCTTGATGATGTTCGGTTCCACAGGTTCTACGATGAACGATGTTTTTGTTTTGGTTAAAAGGATGAGTTTGCATGGTCTCTAGATGAAGTGTGCCATGTTGACGCCGCAAGGAAGCTTTTTTAGTACGAGCCACTTGACCGAAACAACATGAGATGGTGCATTCAAGGACTCTAATTTTCTTGACAAGGGTGGCTTGACTATATAAAAAATTAAGCCGGAGATTATGGTCCAGCATTCAAGGACCCTAATTTTCTTGAATATATGTTAAAACCGTGCATCATTTTTCAATTATTTGTATATGATTTTGCAAGTTTTGGTCTAGTCAATATATTAGAAAGTGTTGGGATAATTAATTTTTGTCATTTATTCTTTTTTTTGCAAGTTTTGGTCTAGTCAATATATTAGAAAGTGTTGGGATTAATTTTTTTTGTCATTTATTCTTTTTTTTTTTTTGCGATCCACAAATTGGATTGAATAAGTGATACTTTGAATGATTTTCTTTTCAATAAAACTCACATCAACTCTAATACGTGTAATTGTGTGCCTTCTCAGGGCCGGCTCAACCATTTTGTTGGCCTAAGGCGAAGTAAAATCTTGTGGCATTTTTCCCAAAAAAATGTATGTGATTGAAAGTTAAACTTGAAGGGCCCAAGTGTAATTATTTGAAAGATTGTGTTAAAATTTAAAAACAAGAAAAAAAATGGTGAACCAGGGATTCAAACCCGAGTCTCACCAACATCCATACATACACAAAACCACTACACTACCAACCATCAATCTGTTGATAGTCCACACTCTAAATCTTTTATAAATGAACTGTGGTTTCATAAAATTGTGGAAGCCCTATAATTTTGATGCCCAAGCCTCATTTGGCTTACCCTTGGGCCGGCCCTGTGCCTTCTAGAAATCATATACAAATAAGATGTGTCATCATATTTCCATGTGATATGATCTTAAGATTTAGTTGTATTATTATTATTTTTTATGAAAAAGTCCCCGATTTTAAATTCCACTTTGGGCTCCATAATTTCTTTTTATGAAAAGGTCCCCGATTTTAAATTCCACTTTGGGCTCGCTCCATTATGGTTGAGCTGACCCTAATCAAAGTTCATGAAGATGTGAAGGTGGGGTTATCCAGCCCAAATGGCGGCCCGGCCCATTCATTTTTGGAGCATGAACCACTGGTTAGAATTCTTATTGCTGCCATTTTTCAAGAAAATAAGAGTTTACATGTAGATTTTCCTTGCTACTAGAATTACATCATTTAATTACAATCTGAATAAAGCAAAGGGTATAACCCATGGTTTTCTAAACCGGTTCGGACCGATCCGACGTCCGATCCGGTCCTAAAAACCATGGTATAACCAGAAACAAAAATACAAATTAATTAACTAAACAGAATTACTCAGTTCCCTAATCACATCCTCCATTGTTAGCCTGTTCTCCGGAAGCTCATCGACACAAATCAACCCGATTCGGGTCAACTTATCCGCCTCTAATTCAGAAAAATTCCCCTCAAGATGTTTATCTATAAAGTCATCAAACTTTCTGTCTGCAGCAGCAGCCCGTATCGACCCGGTGAGATTACTTTGGCCCGAAAGAATTTGAAGAAGTACAACTCCAAAAGCATACACATCACTCTTTTCTGTGAATTTGCCTGTTGTGATATACTCTGGAGCCATGTAGCCTAAAGCCGCACTGACTTTGAGCGCCGAGTAGACAATGTCATCGGCTAGTAGCTTCAGCAGGCCCGCATCTGTGATCAACGGGTTGTATTGTTGGTCTATTAGAATCTTTTCCATCGATATGTTTCGGTGGATCATCGCGGGCTTTTCCGCCTCGTCTCTGTGTAGATATGCAAGACCTGAGAAATATTGGGAACATAAATATATTTCATGTAAAATGTAACATCAGACCTTCTATACCAACCAATATTGTCTGCTTTGACCACAAAGAGCCTATGGATATATAGGGCTGTAAACGAACCGAACGAACATGAAGAAGACTTTGTTCATGTTTGTTTGTTAAGAAATATGTGTGTTCATGAACACTTACCGAATGAGATTTTATGTTCGTGCTCGTTTGTTAAATTTAGGCAACGAACGTTGATGGACACAAACCAGTGTTCATGAACACAAATGGAAACAAACGAATACAAACAAGCGTTCATGAACAAAATACATAATACACACTGATACTTATTAAATATTTTATCTGTCGGAGTTTTGAAGTATTTAAATATTTTATTTTTCGGAATTTTGAAGTATTTAAATAAGATATAAAAACTAAAAACACTAATGAACTATCGAACATAAACGAATACGTTACTGAATGTTCATGAACATAAATGAAAGAACGCAGCCTATGCTCATGTTCGTTCATTTAACTAAAAGTTAAATGGACGAAATTTCTTGTTCAACAAACGAACGAAAAAAAATGAACTTCCCACCGAAAGTTCACAAACTGTTTGCTGAACGTTTTGTTCGTTTGCAGGCCTATACGGATATGTATTTTTTTTTTACCACAAAGTAACCGAAGGTTCACAAACTGTTCGCTGAACGTTTGGTTCGTTTGCAGGCCTATACGGATGTGTATTTTTTTTTTTTTACCACAAAGTAAAACTAACTAACCTTTGGCTATGCCATTGATGATGGAAACCCTTTTGGGCCAGTCAAGAACATGGCTGCTTCTACCCTCCTCAACATCAAGATACTCTGATAAGTTCCCTTTTGATGCAAAATCATACACCAAAAAGCATTCACCTCTGCCTTTTGAGCAACAAAACCCTCTAAGCCTAGCTAAATTCTCATGTTTCAAAGAAGTTAACAAGCTCAACCCCTTTGTAAACTCGGCTTCATCGGCTTTACAACTCGTTACGCTTACGCTCTTTATCGCCACAACTGATGTGTCGCGTAAAACCCCTTTGTACACAGCCGAAAACTTGCTTCTGCCGAGTAAATTCGCATCTGAAAAGTACCAAGTGGCGGATTCGATTTCCTCCATGTTGAAACTCTGTAACGAGTCGGATTTCGGCTCTAGTTCGATGCAAAAACCGCAAGTTTTTGGTGACTTTTGTGTCGGGTCCCACGCGCAAGAGTAGTCGCTGCTCTTACGCGATGATTCCGGCACGCTAAATCTATGCTCGGGCGTCTCAGACTTGCTCCAGATTTTCTGTTTTCGCCTTCGGTGGACGAATATTGCGACAAATGCGGTAACAGTTAAAGCGGCTATGACCGTTACTATGGCTGCTATGATACCAACCCGTTTGAAATTAGACGAGTTGGTGCAATGAGTTTCGTTACAATGCGGCATAATGCTAGCCGATTGGGGTATGTTTTGCGGTATGGTAGTGTTTGATACCGGCGAAAATGGTTCGAGTTGGTTGATCATCGACATATCGAGGTTGGTACACGGTCTTAGCGACGAAAACTCCACACCACATAGATCATGGTTGTTCTTGTAACCGAACCCATTACCGAGCCGCTTCAAACCTGGAACAGAATAAACAAAATTCAAAAGAACTGAAAAACTGTACTAGTAAATAATATGTCACATTAAATATAAAGTTAACATCAATAATTATTCTAATATTTAAAGGGGAATTGACTTTTAATAATCTCACCTAGACCTTATTGGCCATTAATAATCCCACCTCAGAATATTACCCCAACCAGTCCCACCTTTCACCTATTTTTCCTACAATGGTCCCCCGTTAAAAAAACTTAACGGAGTTAAACTTTTTTCCAAATTACAAACAGATTTTTTAGGGCTTTTGATCAGAATGAAGATACGAGTCCATTGATGTAAAACTTGCCTTGAAACGGTGCTTCAAGTGACTTGATTTTTGTTAATTGGAAATTTAAACACCCAAATAGAAGCACCGTTTTCATCGTTTGGAGCACCGTTTCGAGACAAGTTTTACATCAACGGACTCGTATCGTCGTTCTAATCAAAAGCCCTAAAAAACTGTTTGTAATTTGGAAAAAAACTTAACTCCGTTAAGTTTTTTTAACGGGGGACCATTGTAGGAAAAATAGGTGAAAGGTGGGACTGGTGAGGGGAATATTCTGAGGTGGGATTATTAATGGCCAATAATGTTTAGGTGGGATTATTACAGGCCAATTTTCCATATTTAAACTTGAGAAATAATATTTAATACTAACAAATAAATTATAGATAAATGATAAATCAAATAATAATTACCTGTCGGAATAAACCCCGAGAGGGTGTTATTCTGGACATCAAAAAACTCCAACTTGGATATTCTGGCTATGTTTATAGGGATCGGACCGAGCAGCTGGTTAAAGCTAAGGTCGAGCCTCTCTAACTCGGCTAACCCTCCAAGGGTCCGAGGGATTTGACCGGTTAACCGGTTATGTTGCAAGGCTAGAACGTTTAGGTTCTTTAAGTTTCCAAGCTCTGAAGGTATGCTTCCATTTAAGTCGTTACAACACAACTCCACAACTGAACAAAAATAAAAAATAATCATCAATGTTTGTACTAGAGAGAATAAATTCCACAACGGGAAAAAAAGTACAAATAATTATCAATGTTTGTACTAGAGAGAATAAATCAGTTAGATTTACTATTGTTATTATTTTATATACAGAAAAACTACTATCGAGCCGGGTCTCACTAAAATCAGTCTCTCTATTAGTACGGGGTAGAGGTAAGACTGTCTATATCTTACCCTCATCAGACCCTACCTAAGCCTTGCTATTGGTAGCAGGGGCGTAGCTTTCAAGGGGCCGGGAGGGGTGCCTGACCCCCCAAACTTTTCGCTCGGTAGTTTTATGTATGTACGTTTCGTATAGAATTTTTTAGGTGTATACGTTTTCGACCCCCCGGTTTTATAAAAAAAGTTACTTATATAGAATTTTTAGGTTTGGTGACTTCCGACCCCCGGTGAAAATTTTCAAGCTTCGTATTGGCAGGATTTACAGAGTATGACGATGACGATATATACAGAAAAAAGATACAATTTAATTAGATTTTTCTTTCGTAAATAAATAATTGATCAATAATACACGATACATTTTTATTATTCTACAGTTTGATCTAAAAACCGACAAAAAAAAACCATATTCAACGAGTGTATAGACAATAATCTAACCTTGAAGACTAGTCATGTTACCGATCTCAGGCGGTATTTCTCCGGTAAGATTATTAACATTCAAATACAACTCCGACAACTCGGTGAGAGCCGAAAGCTCTTTCGGGATCTCACCGGTGAGAAAATTATAATGAAGGTATAAACCGGACAAACACTTCAAACCCGATATCGAAGGGGGCAGTTTTCCAGTAAGACCTTTGCCTTGTAAGGAAATATTAGCCACTTTGAGATACTCATTACAAGCAACCCCGATAAAAGAATTGCTACAAGGGTCACCAGATTCGGTCCATGATGTTAAATGCTTGTTTTCTGGATCCAAAGATGCCTTGATGTCCATAAGGACACTCACTTCTGCATTTGCGTTACATGGTTTAGGGGGTATGATTATGAGTAGTGTTGTTAGAGGTAAAAGGATGAAAGAAAAATGAAGCATTTTTTGGTGTGGTTGCAAAGTGGGTTTGGTTGGGAGAATAAACAGATGTGAACAAATGGTTTGAAAGTGAGGGAGTGAATGAAATGGGAAAATGTGGTTTTTTTGTAATAGTCAATGATTGGTAGATCCGTATGACTTTTTTGTGTTTTTTAATTTAAATTGATTTAGGTTTTTTCAAGAGATATTATTACGTATACATGATGAAAAGTTCTGTACCGCGTTTTATACTTGAAGGGAATATTATTATTCCATAATAAATAAGCAAATTTTTTGTGCATAACTACTTGTAATTTGTGTTTTCATAGTTTTTCAAAAAAAAAAAAGAGTTAATTACTGTTTTCGTCCCTGTGGTTTGTCAAAAATCACTATTTTAGTCCATTAGTTTAAAAATTGTGATTTTAGTCCCCGTGGTTTCACTTTCGTAACCATTTCAGTCCATGTGGTTTCACTTTCGTAACCATTTCAATCCATTTATTCTGTTAGTACAGGGACTGAAATGGTTACGAGGTGGACTGAAATTGTTACGTAAGTGAAACCACAGGGACTGAAATCGCAATTTTTAAACTAATGAACTAAAATAGTGATTTTTGACAAACCACAGGGACGAAAACAGTAATTAACTCAAAAAAAAAACTTGATTTTTTTAATTTTAACCCAAAGGTTTTTACCTTTTGCAATTTTAACCCTACATAATTTGTTTTCTTAACTTTAACCCAAACCTTTCATTACTTTTAACCCAAAGGTTTTTACCTTTTCCAATATTAACCCTACATAATTTGTTTTTTTAACTTTAACCCAAAACTTTTCATTATTTGCAATTTAACTTCACCACTTTTGTCACTTATACTTTTCATCTTTGGCAAATTTTCGGTTTACGTATAGTTCTTAATTTTTCAAGTTAATACGACGCAACGTACAAGTGTGGTTCAACTTTTTTATGTTTTGTTTCAAATTTTGCAAGTTAATACGACGCAACGTATATGTTTGGTTCAACGTTTTTACCTCTATTTTTTCATGTTTGACAGGTTTGTCGCAACACGCAGATCCTAGGTCGAGTCAGTGTTGGTGGTCAATAACGGTTGTGTGGCATTAGTACTATTTGACACCATTTTACGCCCCGCCGCAACGCGACGTGTGCTTTGGGGGGGTTTTCAAAGAAAAAATAGTTATGCATATGGTTGTCGTAACCTTGGCTTTGGGGGTTTCCAAAAAAAAATTGATTTTTTTTTTTACTTTTCAGCCAAAAGTATATTTCATAAATTACTAACCCAAAACTATTTGTTTTTTTACTTTTAACCCAAAACTTTTTATCTTTTGCAATATATTATCACAATTTTTTACTTTCAACTTTGGTCCTTTATAGTTTTCATTTTCCGCAAATTTTTTTGCTTTATGCTTGGTTCTAAATTTGTGACTTAACACATCCCAACGTGCGTCTTTGGTTTAACTTTTTTTATGCTTTGTTCTAAATTTTGCGAGTTAACATGACACAACGTGCGTGTGTGGGTCAATGTTTTTATATTCTCTATTTTTCCCCGTTTGACAGGTTTAACATAACGTGCGTGTCCTAGATCGACTTAGTCATAACTAAAGAATCCCCGCCGCATTGCGGCGGGTCTCAATTCTAGTTGAGATTAAATCACAACTTGCAAGTCTTGTACTTTACCTTCATTAATTAACTACAAAAATCATGTTTTTATAAAGAGTAAATTACAAAAGTCGTCCTTTATATATCTAACTTATTGCAAACTGTGTGTCATTTGTCTTCAATAATTGCAGAAAACGTACTCAATGTTTGCAAACCCTTGCAAGTTATGTCCTTTAGCCCTAACTCAGTTAATTTTTTATGCTTAAATCTGACCAAATGAACCCCATATGAGGGTATTTTGGTCATTTTACTCTAATGTAAGGTCCATTTGTTCAGATTTAACCACAAAAATACCTTCATGTGGGGTAAATTTGGTAAAAAATAACCAGAAAAATTAACTGAGTTAGGGCTAAAGTACATAACTTGCAAGGGTTTGCAAACATCGAGTACATTTTCTGTAATTATTAAAGATAAATGACACAGTTTGCAATAATTGACATACATAAAGGACAATTTTTGTAATTTACACTTTTATAGATTTCACCCACCCAATCATAATATGTTATGTCATTTCCACTTTTATTCTCTCCTCTTGCCCAAAAGCATAAAGGTGTTTTCTCCTGAACCATTTAAAAAAACATATTTGGTTGAGAAGATAGTGGACTCCACCACTTACCCCTCTCCCTTAAGTCCCCGCAAGCGGCAACAACTCACAGCAAATATAATCCCCTGGCGGTGTTTAACAGGTGTTTTGGTTTTCTTTTTCTATTTTGTGTTGGGTAATCATATTTTCTAATAGTTTTTATGCTTTTTTTATTTTATTTTTATTTTTATGAACAGCTCACTATTAAATAAATACCAAGAGTGGTTTAGTTTGTAATGTTGCGTGTAGATTTTCATTAAAACAGAGACAATTACAGAATAATGGTAAGTAGATGGGCAACAAGCTGCGCCGCTACCCACTTCTGAATAGCAAATCCTACCCTGCTAAACCCAAAATTATGCCCCTTAACATGCGCGGTGTTACTGCTTACCACCTGTTGAACCCGCTTGAGAAACAGCACCGCGTCAGGGGGGCGAGCGCCAAAGGTATCGAAAGCGAACGGGACGAACACATGCTGATTCTCGATGCAATCTTTTTTGTGCTTAGCTACTTTGCCCACCTCCGCCTTGGTTATCGTCTGGCCCGCCACAAACCCGTGGTCCCTTAGCCCAACGAGGGGCACACACCTGTCAAATCGACGCACGCGTGTTTCCCTCCTTCCCGTCCAAAAACAAAAATGTCAACGAGCCGTAAGTTAGATCTCCCTTTTAATGGTGGTGGTAAAAGGTGAAGGTGGTGAAGATTGGAGAAGATGAAGAGGGTGTAGTGGGTGGTGGGTCCCACATAAATTTTTAAATATTAATTATATTCTTTTAACTTTTTAGTTATTTATTTAACAACAAGGGTATTTAGGTCATTTCACACCCACTTGATAATGAAAAATAACTAAGTTATGGATAAAGGACACACTTTGCATTCTAGTATCAACATAAAGGACGATTTTTGTAATTTACTCTAAAAAATCGCATGATGAAAATAAAATTCGCATGTTGTATCTCAATCTCGTACGCTGTGTACTCGTACGCTGCGTACGTTAACGCAAAGTGTACGTTAAACACCCCTATATATATATCGTAAAATTTCACCCCACTTCTTATATTGTACGCCTCATCTATGTATTACTTGTGTAATGTAGCAAGGCCCCAAAAAAGCTAAATAAGACGATGTATAATATTTTAACTAGAAGTTAAAAAAGTGACTAACATTTAGCATTAGTTCTACCGGTTGTAATGACAAGTGTTGAAGGAGGGTTTTTTTTTTGCCATGAAGCATGTGAAGACGGCTTTACGTACTCAGATGAGTGATGATCATTGACTAATGCTTACATCTCTTATATTGAAAAATGAGTTCTTTGTGAAAGTTGCGATGAAAATGTTATGAATTGTTTTCAAAAGAAGAAAACACAAAAGGAACAACTATAAAATGTATTTCTATGTGTTTCAAATGAGTTTATATTTTTATTTTGTGATTTTCAATGACATTGTACTTCAATTATGATATTGGTTTTTATTATTTAATTCAACCCGACCCGACCCATCATGATTCAAAAATTTTGACTCCGGGTTATTATAAACTCAGGTGTATAAAAAGCATCATAGAAAAAAAAATCCTAGTTTTGTCGTTGGCCGGGTATACCAAAAACCCGATGGGTAAGGACTAGGTATGTGATTTGAAAAATAATGTTTTACGGGTATTGGACGAGTATAGAATTAGGTGATGCTCGAACCGATTACCTGAAACTATATACCCGTATACCCGAAGCATATAATCGAAACTGACCCCCAAAAAATCTAAATCTTTTTGGTTTGTTCCCTTAACCCATGTTTAGTAATGCTTTACTACAACAACTTCATTACATGGAAAGTAAATTTTTATTTCAAATATATATCTTGATGATATAATTTATATAATTTATCTGTAACACAAAGAAACATGTTTGTAAATCAGAGGAACTTACATGGCGAAAATTAAGTATGATAGATGAAGAATGATCTCGTCACTATACTACTAAGACGCAAATTATATTTTAGGAATATTGGATTTTAATAATCCCAACTATTCATCGTTGGCCGTCAACAGTCCCAACTTTAAAAATAACCACCGGTAGTCCTAACTTTTAACATATTGGCCTCCAATGGACTCTGACTAACAGAACCCTAACGGCGTTAGTCTCCGGTCGCCGGAAAAACGTTTTTTGGCCGGAAAACTCAATTTTCCCCGGAAAACTCAACATTTTCGTCACGAACCTCTTCGTAACCTTATTATGGACCTCTGGGAACCCTTTTCTAGTAAAAACCCCAATTATTAAAGTTGCCGGAAAACTCCTTTTTCGCCGAAAAACTCAACTTTTTAGCTGGAAACCTCAACATTTTCGTCCCAAACCTCTTTGTAACCTTAGATCGGACCTTTAGAAACATTTTTATGGACAAAAATGGTTTTCCAACGACCGGAGACTAACGAAGTTAGGGTTCTGTTAGTCAGGGTCCATTGGTGGCCAATATGTCAATAGTTGAGACTGCTAGTGGTTATTTTTGAAGTTGAGAGTGTTGGTGGCCAACGACGAATAGTTGGGATTATTAAATTCCAATATTCCTATATTTTATTCTACAAAAATGTAGGTTGCCGTTTAAAAAAGGGTAAGCAGAAAGTGTAAAAGGAATTTTTCAAAAATTGAATAATTAGTCAAACAAGAAATCATGACAAGTTAAAATAATTGGGTTGTGAAAAGGTTTATAGATCAATTTAAGTAAAAAGGTAAATTGTCTCCATATCTGCCTTTTTTTTCTTTTTGGCCCCATAAATGTTTCACCTTTCCCTGGTTCATTTTTCACTTTTTATGTTATTTCAATTTTATATATTTTCACTCAAACCTGCCTGAATTTTTTTCATATAATTTTTATAATAGTCAAAATGATTAGTATGTTTAGAAACTACATACGAATATAACTAAGACAGTGAATAATAAAAGAAAATGATGAATGAGAAAACCTCTGTGTTTATAAACGTTGAACAAATTATTTGTATTTTAAGGTTGATGAGCGAGACACATATATCATAACTCCTAAAAATATCAATTTTTAATTCAATTCTAACAAAATATATAAACTATTGTTGATGATGTAGTAAGGTATGGCATAGTTTTACGATGTTAAAAGGTAGTATATTTTTTGATTTACTGTTCGATTTTGATGCGTAACTTATACATCATACAAAATATGTTATTATACCGACAAGTTTTAAGTGGAAGTTAATACACAACATTTATTAATCACTCTAATTAAAATTTATAATTGAATTTGAGTGTTCAAAAATTATTAATTTTAGATTTACTGAAATTAAACTCCATTGAATAAGATCTTTTTATTTTTTCATGTGCGAAAATACCTATCATTAGAACAATGCCAAAAAAACATTTCATTCATAGCAACGGGAATCTTTTCTAGGACACATTTTTAAATGTAAAACGCTATGCCACAAGGGAAATAAAATAGTAAGATATTCAATATTATTTCATTTTTTTATTGTAGCTTCTAGTTAGATGTTTTTGTTTGTTTGTTCTTATCAAATATTAAAAAGAAAAACACAAAAACAAATCCTATCAAATATTAAAAAGAACAACACAAAAACAAATCCTAATACACATATAACAAATTTTACCAAAAGTTATTGTATCATATGATTGACTAGAAAATTTTATTTGGTGCACATGCCAATTCAATATTAAGACAAATAAATCATAGGTCAATCTGATTATAAAACGATAAATTATATGCACAACTTAAAATTTTATTATACGATACATAAAAAGGGCCCTAACAAAGATTCACTCCAGTCAAATTGGTTAGGGGCTGTTTGGCAACATCTGAATAGTTAAGTGTTGAACCAGTAAGAGGTCTGAACCATTAAGTGCTGAACCAAGTGCTGAACCAGTAACTAATCCGAATCATTAAGAGTTTGTATAATGCTTAACTGTTCAGAGTCAAATGTCTGACAAATTCAGATTAGAGGTCTTAACCATTAAGACTCTGTATAAATCTTAACTATTCAGAGGCAAATGTCTGAACCATTCAAACATCTGCTCGTGAAACAAACAGTCTGAATCATTAACTGCTGAACCAGTAAGAGTTCTAAAGCATTAAGAGCCTTATTAAAAGGTAAACAAACAACCCCTAAACCTTATTAGGTCGTAACTGAACCATTAAGAGCCTCATTAAAAGGTAAACAAACAACCCCTAAACCTTATTAGGTCGTAACTAATGAAACCGAACATTTTATACACATTTTTTATTTTTATATATGTAACTATATCAACCTTAAGGCCTTAAGACATGTTTTAATCTTCTTTTAATCCATTTAATTAAACCAGTTAAACAATTTGTAAAATAAGTTAACGGATGTTAACAAGTTGTAAATGAGCAGGCTTAATTAGGTTTTGGTAAAATTGGAACATGGCCCTTTTAATAAAAGAGCTAGATAGGTTAGCCTGAAACGTGATTTGTATTAAACATATCATAATAACTAAATAAAAACATCACTATATCGTGTTGTGATTCATGTTGTGTCAGGAATTGTCAACCATAGACTGCCCATGCATGTGTTGAGTCGACAAACAAGCTTGATGACTTTAATACCTCAATATTTGATTCATGTATATGTTTCCGTAAAAATATAAAACAGTGAATTTTGGTTTTGTAAAACATGTCTTATCAGATTATATTAGTTTTGTGATTTCGACCCTAGTTTCAATTTAAGCATAGGAGCTACTAAATGTCGCAAGGCCAACATAAGAGGCGACATGTAAAGCGTAAACTGTAACACCCTCTGTAATTAATCAGGGTTTTAATAATAAAATACACATTTTATATGCTAAAATGTGACTTTGCAAAAACTTGTTTTACCAACATTACAAATAATTACAACGTTTCAAAAACAATCTATAAGTGTTTACATAATTCACTTATAATAACACAATTCAAGATTTGACGCGGAAGCTTCTTTTAACGTGTGTTCGCTTCTTGTTCGACACTTGATCTTTATCCGGGGCATCTTGGCATTCTCCTATGATCAAAACCAACATAAAAGTTAGTTTTGATAGCTTAGATATAAGTCTAAACAATTTCTATGCAACGAATAATCATCAAAATAATAATTTTTTTTTTCAACTTTGGTGTCTCCCGCGAGTCGCGGGAGACCCATCTCGATTTGCCGCGTGTCGCGACGATTGTCGCGTGTCGCGACCCCGATTACATCCTCCGTCGCGTGCCGCGGGCGAAAACAATTTCCAGCAGGTTTGTTGCTGAAACCTGCATATTCGCGCAGCTATGGTTTTAGTCGAAATACGAACTTTAAAGTACCATAACTTTCATTCTACTTATCCGTTTTATGCGATTATTTTTCCTACGCGCTCGTAATTTAATTTTCCATCTAACGGAGTTAAAATCCAACATCCGGATTAACAAAATTTAAGACTTTTAAGTCTTCGGCTTATTACCCTTTTTCCAAAATTTGACCCGTTAGTGATTTTATCAAACAAACGTATTCGTTTAATCCCTATAACACATACACTTCTTCAAATTAATGTTATCTACCATTTTAGGTTTTAATAACAGGTTTTGATGTAACTTAACAAGTTTTCTGGTTATATCAATCGTTAATTCCTTAAAAAAAAATAAAAAAAAAATAACAGGTTTATTACACAATTTAAACCCGTTTTCGCTCGTATGCTTATTTTGACTCGTTAAGGGTATTTACGCACTTTCGAGCCTAAAATCGCTTTCGATTGCTTCTAGCATTCCATCACCACATTTCTTATCCTATAATCTCCCACCACAACTGTATTTATGGTGGGTTTAATGTGGTGATCTATATAAACCAAATTTTACCTCTCTAATTATTATTTTACGGCAAAAACTCAACTAGTGCCATTTGACCAAGGATTTGCATCTTTCGCTTCTTATACTTATTCTAAGTATTCATTTTATCATAAAACTCGTTTCCAAACAACCCTTAAAGGCCGTTAGCTCAATTTAGCTTACAAGGGCGTTTTGGTCAATTTTAGTCCTTCTTTTACGACGAAGGACTTTTAGATACTTGTTTGACCCAAAATCCGATCTTTTAACTATAATTCAGTTTAAAAACCATTATGTTTCTAAAACACTTCGATTATAACTTAACTTATTCGGTTTACCTTTAAGATAACCGAATATCAAATTTTGACCTTGTTTAACTCTTAGGGAACCCCAAGTTCTAAATGATGAGTTGAACCTTTTTACATACCTGACTCGGATCAGTGCATTAACCAGTTTTAATACCTGGATTTAGAAATCACTAATTAATAGCGATACAAATATCCATTCTATATAGGCTCCTGAAATCATATAACTCAATGGTAATCATTAGTCAATATTGTCAAAGGGTGATATATTCACCTTTTGACCCTTTTGGTCTAAATATCCGTTTATCTTTGCAAGACGATATTTATTACCGTCTCATCTAATTGACTCACTACGGTTTACACCGTATGGTCGTTTACCTATAACCCATTTCTCAACTTCTTTGACCCATTATGGCTTATGCCATATGCGTCTTTCAAAAACTAATGTTTATTGTTAACGCATCACCAAATTACTGCTTTGCCTTATTATTCGTTTTGGCTTACCTTATAGGGTAACCATAAAATTTCATCTTTCTAATCGTTATGGTATAAACGATTAATCAATTTAATCCTTTTTAACCATCAATGTGGTTTCTTATCATTTTCACTTATATTGTTCCATACAACTATATGTCGGAAACATCACTTTTCTAATGTTCGTCTATCTTATCCGAAATCAAGACAACAAGATATTTTCTAGGAATTAACAAGAGTGTAAACTTTACTTACCTCGCATCCAAGCAACGTTTTCTTTTCCTTCGCATCCGATTCGTTTGACCCGCTTCTTTCCCCAAGCCTCCATCTAGCTTGTCAAGAGTCAAACTAACATCATAATTCGTAAGATGGTTAGATTAGTCATCAATATTATGACTATTTCATCTTCCGGACTTTATGTCGAAACTTCTATTCGACTTCGTCGTTAGTTAACCTAGCTTATTAAAGTTAACTACTTTCAATCACATGACTTACAACATTAAGTCTAAATCAACATGATGATTAGAACTTTTCTTGTTTCATATTTCGCCTAGTTTGCCTTATTATTCAAATATGCTTTTCACTCGAAATTTCAATATCTTAGTTTTCATTGAGGCATTTCATCAAACACCTATTGGGCAGAATTTTACACATTTACAAACTAGTTCATAACTAGTCATTTTTACCAAGATTCACATCAAAACTAACCCTCTATGTCTAGTGTTCATGAACTACATTTAGAACTTATATCATAACATCAATATTCATCAATTTAACACTCTAATCCGAGTGTTCATCATATTGTCATAAAACCCACTTAGTACATAATAGGGTAATTATCGAATCCCTAGTTTTGACACCAATTCTTCAAGTTTTTAACTAGGGTTTGTTTCTAAACGAATATTTCATCATAATAACACTCATAGATTCAACATTCACTCCAGAATTTCGATTATGATTGTTCATCATAATCTTAAAGTATCACCAAATTATAAAATTCGACATACCTTGTGATCCCACGACTAGGTGATCATTTATATGTGTTCATGCATTGATTTGGGGCTTGAATTGAACTTCAATTTGTTGATTTTGTTGAAGAACTAGGGTTTGCTCCATAGGAGCTTTCTCCTGCTCGTATACATGCGCACACTATGTGTGTGTGTGTGTTTTATTTTGTTTTAATAAATAAATTTTCCAGCTATCTAACTCTGGTCCCTCGTGTTTTATCTTGATCAATTGAAGCTACAACTTACCATTTATCACTTAGGCACATACTAGTAACTAGGTTAATTATCTCTAGTTAACTTAATAGGCTCAGGAAGTCATAACCCGTTTTACTTTAAGTCCCGTTAGCTCGTGCTCTTATAAACTCAATTCCTTAATTCTTTAATTCGCTTGTATTTAATTATTAGGATTTCTTATTTAAATTTAAATATTTACCGGGTTATTTTTACTACTAACGGTACTTTACCCGCCTTTTACTATTAACGTGGTTTGATTACCAAACTCGTTTTTGGGATGTTACAAGTCTACCCCCCTTAAAGAGGTTTCGTCCCCGAAACCTTATTTACGTAGTTCTATGATTTAATCAAACGAACCTAGTTTCGTTTTCAGCGCATCTGTTTCTTTTGGTCAAAAGTTTTCACTTTTATATTGACGCGTGCGTCTTTCATGTGTAAGGCCTCGAGGGCCGTTACTTTCAGCTTGTATCCATTATCTTTATTGATTATTTAATTTGGCAATTAGACTTGTTAGTCACCGGTTACCTTATACCCCGTCACCCGGGTTTACTATATTGCCGTAATCGGCCTTTTGCGTGTTTATGATTCCATATTTTGTAACTCATGTTATAACGTGGTTATAGTCTATATCACTTTTGTGACTGTGATCTCATCTCGTCTTGTTTAAGTCTATTTCGATTTTTCACTATCGAAGTTCTTTCTTTCGAATGTATCGTCTCGCACCTATCGATGTTAAGACCCATACCCTTTGATATTTGTTATTTCCAAATTCGCCTTATAATATTCATATTTGTTAAAACGTTATTCCTTACTAAAACTGAGTTTTAGTTTAACGTTTTTCTCTTTAACTATGTCAATTACTCATATCAAGGAAATTGACAACCCATAATTTATTGTTTTCCGTTCTCGTTTTACGCGGGGAATCGTAACAAGTTCCCTCACCTTACACTATTGACCCGTAGGTTCCTCCACTTAACCTCGTAGGCTATTTCCTTAAGCTTTCACCTCTTTAAGGCGAGGCCCTTATGATCCCTTTGCTTCAATTCATGACCCGTGGGTCATTTTGGCCCCGTAGGCCTTTACACTAATTAATATCCCGTAGGTTATGATGATCCCGTAGATCATCTTTTATTCTAGTCTTTATTCAACTGTATATACATATATATATATATGGTGTCAAGGCACCCTTTTTGTGTCTAGAACGATTTACTTTTTTTTTTTTGGATTTCATTTGACCTTGACCGTAGTCTAAGGTTTCATTTGTTTACTTTCGGACTATCTTTCCGACTTTACGACTTCTAACGTCATTTACACGTCGGTTTGTCCTACGCTTACCGTTACCCGATTCATACTTATACTCCTTTATGACCCATCACGTAGATTCATTAATGTTTCGAGCTTCTATTATTCAGTTTGCGCTTACTTGCACTACCAAGTTTTTATACCTTATTTATCTCGTTTGACTTGTTCGTGTGAAATTTCATCACTTGTGAACATCAAACTCCATTCTTTATTCGACCCGTTCAACTTTAAAATAGTTGAGCGTAGTTATTAACATTTCTGTTTGCAAATTCTCATTGTCTTTTAGTCATGACTCATATTCCGAGTCTTTTGACTTTCTATTTCGCGTTCCCGTCTCTTGGTTTACGCATTCTTTCTAAATCCTACCCATTCATCGAGTAGCTGTATCGTAGTCATTTTCAAATAACCATTTTATATGGTTTTAGACGTTATTTTAATTTATTTGGTCGTCTTAGCGAGATCCATCGCTTTTATTCAATCAAGTCCTTTATTCTTTATTCAATTCGTTTGACTTGCCCATGTGAATGTCATCACTTGTGACAATCAAACTTTTATCCCTATGCCTTAGCATTTCTATTGGTCGGTCTGTATTTTCTTTTTACTTGATCCTTGTCCCTTCTCTCGGGCTCGTTATTCTTACGTAATACGCTTCTGTCGTCCGACTTGCGTTTATGTTTACTATCAAACATCTTATTTATTTGATTCATTTGGGTACCATTTAAGTTAGTCTCATTCACCCCGCCCTTACTACATAGGACGTAAATGTGTCCGCTACAAAAAGCTCATGGTATCATATGCAACTACTTACTTGGCCAGAGTAAGCGATCAGCACATGATACACATGACCCTTTTATAGCTTTCACATCACACCCTATGTAAGTAATGCCTCTATTTATTTCATATCTCTGATTTCGTTTAGTAAAACTTTATTTAATTGCAAAACAACAATCATTAGTTTTACTAGTTTTACATTTGAACATATAAAATGTTTTTCTTTTCTATCGAACTGTTATATAATCACATTTGTTAATGTAATCGCGAATTTTCTCAATAGCATTATATTGAGAGTTTTCCACTTGGATAATTATCCCCCCGTCCAAGTTTCCATATGAATTAATCCTATTATTTCTTTGTTATTCATCATCGTGAATAACACGTATTTCTATTAAACTTCTCTTAGAAACATCATCCTGAATAGATATCCTATTCAATTTTTATCAGATATATGCAACCGTTATCCCCTACGTGTTTGTTGCATATTACTACTTATGCGATTAAATTTAAAAGCGTGCACCTGGTAATGCTTGCCCTAACGGGCTTCTCTTGCCGTTAGCCTTGTTCGCGACCGTTACGCGATTTAGGTCCTTGATGAGCATACTCAGCTTGTCATACCTTGGACCGTTCCACCATTATATCCACAATTTATTCAACTCTCGTCATCTTCAGATGCGAGTGTCCTTCAACTAAACATTTACAAAAGTTAGTAATTTCGACATTAATGGATGCCCATAGTATAATACAAGGCTTTTCTACTATACGCCTCAACGTGTGTAATTTCGTTGACTATATCTACTCTATATCGTTTTTATTGGTGTAACGTGTATTACACGATAACCATATGTGTTGTTTACAACACTTTAGCATGCTAAATCATTAACATACATGTACTTACCGGATTTGCGATCAAGCCTCGAACCGAACACACTTTACTTTTTAACCGTGAGCTCTGATTACCAACTTGTAACACCCTCTGTAATTAATCAGGGTTTTAATAATAAAATACACATTTTATATGCTAAAATGTGACTTTGCAAAAACTTGTTTTACCAACATTACAAATAATTACAACGTTTCAAAAACAATCCATAAGTGTTTACATAATTCACTTATAATAACACAATTCAAGATTTAACGCGGAAGCTTCTTTTAACGTGTGTTCGCTTCTTGCTCGACACTTGATCTTTATCCGGGGCATCTTGGCATTCTCCTATGATCAAAACCAACATAAAAGTTAGTTTTGATAGCTTAGATATAAGTCTAAGCAATTTCTATGCAACGAATAATCATCAAAATAATAATTTTTTTTTTTAACTTTGGTGTCTCCCGCGAGTCGCGGGAGACCCATCTCGATTTGCCGCGTGTCGCGACGATTGTCGCGTGTCGTGACCCCAATTACATCCTCCGTCGCGTGCCGCGGGGGAAACCAATTTCCAGCAGGTTTGTTGCTGAAACCTGCATATTCGCCCAGCTATGGTTTTAGTCGAAATACGAACTTTAAAGTACCATAACTTTCATTCTACTTATCCGTTTTATGCGATTCTTTTTCCTACGCGCTCGTAATTTAATTTTCCATCTAACGGAGTTAAAATCCAACATCCGGATTAACAAAATTTAAGACTTTTAAGTCTTCGGCTTATTACCCTTTTTCCAAAATTTGACCCGTTAGTGATTTTATCAAACAAACGTATTCGTTTGATCCCTATAACACATACACTTCTTCAAATTAATGTTATCTACCATTTTAGGTTCTAATAACAGGTTTATTACACAATTTAAACCCGTTTTCGCTCGTATGCTTATTTTGACCCGTTAAGGGTATTTAAGCACTTTCGAGCCTAAAATCGCTTTCGATTGCTTCTAGCATTCCATCACCACATTTCTTATCCTATAATCTACCACCACAACTGTATTTATGGTGGGTTTAATGTGGTGATCTATATAAACCAAATTTTACCTCTCTAATTATTATTTTACGGCAAAAACTCAACTAGTGCCATTTGACCAAGGATTTGCATCTTTCGCTTCTTATACTTATTCTAAGTATTCATTTTATCATAAAACTCGTTTCCAAACAACCCTTAAAGGCCGTTAGCTCAATTTAGCTTACAAGGGCGTTTTGGTCAATTTTAGTCCTTCTTTTACGACAAAGGACTTTTAGATACTTGTTTGACCCAAAATCCGATCTTTTAACTATAATTCTGTTTAAAAACCATTATGTTTCTAAAACACTTCGATTATAACTTAACTTATTCGGTTTACCTTTAAGATAACCGAATATCAAATTTTGACCTTGTTTAACTCTTAGGGAACCCCAAGTTCTAAATGATGAGTTGAACCTTTTTACATACCTGACTCGGATCAGTGCATTAACCCGTTTTAATACCTGGATTTAGAAATTGCTAATTAATAGCGATGCAAATATCCATTCTATATAGGCTCCTGAAATCATATAACTCAATAGTAATCATTAGTCAATATTGTCAAAGGGTGATATCTTCACCTTTTGACCCTTTTGGTCTAAATATCCGTTTATCTTTGCAAGACGATATTTATTACCGTCTCATCTAATTGACTCACTACGGTTTACACCGTATGGTCGTTTACCTATAACCCATTTCTCAACTTCTTTGACCCATTATGGCTTATGCCATATGCGTCTTTCAAAAACTAATGTTTATTGTTAACGCATCACCAAATTACTGCTTTGCCTTATTATTCGTTTTGGCTTACCTTATAAGGTAACCATAAAATTTCATCTTTTTAATCGTTATGGTATAAACGATTAATCACTTTAATCCTTTTTAACCATCAATGTGGTTTCTTATCATTTTCACTTATATTGTTCCATACAACTATATGTCGGAAACATCACTTTTCTAATGTTCGTCTATCTTATCCGAAATCAAGACAACAAGATATTTTCTAGGAATTAACAAGAGTGTAAGCTTTACTTACCTCGCATCCAAGCAACGTTTTCTTTTCCTTCGCATCCGATCCGTTTGACCCGCTTCTTTCCCCAAGCCTCCATCTAGCTTTTCAAGAGCCAAACTAACATCATAATTCGTAAGATGGTTAGATTAGTCATCAATATTATGACTATTTCATCTTACGGACTTTATGTCGAAACTTCTATTCGACTTCGTCGTTAGTTAACCTAGCTTATTAAAGTTAACTACTTTCAATCACATGACTTACAACATTAAGTCTAAATCAACATGATGATTAGAACTCTTCTTGTTTCATATTTCGCCTAGTTTGCCTTATTATTCAAATGTGCTTTTCACTCGAAATTTCAATATCTTAGCTTTCATTGAGGCATTTCATCAAACACCCATTGGGCAGAATTTTACACATTTACAAACTAGTTCATAACTAGTCATTTTTACCAAGATTCACATCAAAACTAACCCTCTATGTCTAGTGTTCATGAACTACATTTAGAACTTATATCATAACATCAATATTCATCAATTTAACACTCTAATCCGAGTGTTCATCATATTGTCATAAAACCCACTTAGTACATAATAGGGTAATTATCGAATCCCTAGTTTTGACACCAATTCTTCAAGTTTTTAACTAGGGTTTGTTTCTAAACGAATATTTCATCATAATAACACTCATAGATTCAACATTCACTCCAGAATTTCGATTATGATTGTTCATCATAATCTTAAAGTATCACCAAATTATAAAATTCGACATACCTTGTGATCCCCACGACTAGGTGATCATTTATATGTGTTCGTGCATTGATTTGGGGCTTGAATTGAACTTCAATTTGTTGATTTTGTTGAAGAACTAGGGTTTGCTCCATAGGAGCTTTCTCCTGCTCGTATACACGCGCACACTATGTGTGTGTGTGTGTGTGTTTTATTTTGTTTTAATATAACTTTTCCAGCTATCTAACTCTGGTCCCTCGTGTTTTATCTTGATCAATTGAAGCTACAACTTACCATTTATCACTTAGGCACATACTAGTAACTAGGTTAATTATCTCTAGTTAACTTAATAGGCTCAGGAAGTCATAACCCGTTTTACTTTAAGTTCCGTTAACTCGGGCTCTTATAAACTCAATTCCTTAATTCTTTAATTCGCTTGTATTTAATTATTAGGATTTCTTATTTAAATCCAAATATTTACCGGGTTATTTTTACTACTAACGGTACTTTACCCGTCTTTTACTATTAACGTGGTTTGATTACCAAACTCGTTTTTGGGATGTTACATAAACAAATGACACAAGATTGATTTGATCTTTAGACTTCCACTATATGTTGCATGAACCTGACCGGTAAGCCGCATTACAGGGACGTTCATTGGTTACGTATGTTTGGATTTCTTAATTAGTCCAAGTAGTGTACATAAATAGAGGCCGACGACTCATAGCAGCCAATGACATTTGTGCTTGTATTCTTACATATGATACAGTATGCTGTTAGAGCCACAAACCCTAACCGAGAAAACTCTTGTTTTGAACTTGTGTTTTGTTAAAGATCAATGTAATAAATTGAACACAAGAGATAAGAACCAATGATTCTAGAGCTTTATTATTGATGAATGATCGAAAGAAAGAAAGGAATTACAAAGAAAACGATTAAGACCCCCTTGAGTGAATCTACTGGCTCCTTTTATAAGCCCTAACCCCCAATTCAAACTATTAGCATCTATCAACAACCCAACTTTAGAAACTACACAAATAGTCCCTCAAGTTCTAGCCTATTATCAAAAACTACTTGAACATTATACACTTATCTATTATGACAGAAACAACCCTCCAACTTAAACCTTCACATTTAATGTTGACTTTGAAGATTGACTTTTCTATTTTGACTTTGTTCTTCACATGTTTAGTTTCATCCAAGCTTAACCCTAAATGTCAAATACAACCCAAGCTAGATTGTCGAATCATCCAACAATCATAATCATAGTCCTAGCTTAGTTGCCATTTTCAACATCGTTGATCAACCTCAACAGCCAAATAATGAAGACGTTGAAATGCCACCATGGCTTCCGCTATCGATCATAACTTGTGGTTGCCTAACTCAACGCCACAACACCCACCCACCACAAAGTACAATTAAGGTGTCGTTCTTGCGGCCATCTAATCTATTGTAAAGGTTTGGTCTTTCCCACCAAAACAATCCAGCATCTCCATTAAATGCTTTAAAGCTCTAGTATCTCTCCATCGATGCTTGAGCTACAAATCGAGTTGGAGGTTATTCTCATGCTTGACTTGTGTGGACATGTTGTCGATATACTCAGCCCAGATCATAAAAGGCCTAGTAATTAATTGTAAGTTTTAGTTACACCCTTGTTCTGTTGCTTTTCTTTAATTCCTATAGACATAAATTTTATTTTCATATTTCTAAGTTCTGAAACAATTATCAAATTAGGTATAGATTATTGTCTTTTGTAAAGAACAATTTGCGTATGAGTTTATTATATGATTCATCTTTGACTATGCCTACTTCTAGAAGCAGACCCGTTTCTTCTTGAGTGATGTATTATATAATATGACATGTGGTTCTTTATTTATATTACATGACAACTCACAAGAGGCTACATAACAATGGTCCGTCTTTTAGTGTATATATATTTGTTAAATGGGTATAAAGGAAGAAATTACATTAAAAAAAAAACCCTCAAAAACAAGTAAATGTATTACGTTTTTAATTAGTTGTATAAATTATTGATTAGATCTATGACTTTTAAAAAGTCAATTTGAGTATTGGCATTCATAGTGCAAACTTACTCTTGACATATGAAATCTTGGTTTAGTATGGAATAAAATATATGGTGGTAGAACCACTATAACTCTTGGACTGAGTTTTCAAACTATTATGGAATCATACCCACCATAGATGAATGGTTGAGAGTCAAATTGCAAGTTAGGCTCAAGTTCGATCCACTACATTTGTTTCACCTTGATAGTAACGCGACATGGCTAGACGTGGTCCAAGACCAACCTTAAGTGCTAGAAGATCGTGAAATCGTGAGCGCTCTAATTGGTTTGAATGAATCATGATTTTGTGTCAATGGTCTTGGGCCGTTAACCGGTAAGTGATGGTTTTAAATCATTAGACATGTAAATGAAATGAATTATCAATACTAAATTGATCAACATTCATTTGATTCCATCTTTTCCCTTTGATATACATCTAAGAAACGCATGGTTAACAGCTTCTAAAAGTATAATAAAATATGCTATCCAAATTCAAATCTGAAAGAAAAAGGTAGATGACCAAACTTGATGGACATAATGAACGCAAAGGAAGGGGCAGACCTAGGTAGAGGGTGGGGTGGGTGGGCGCATTACTTGAAAAAAAAAAAACTTTTTTACTGCGTTTTATAGGGAAAAATCCCAATCGCATCCCTTGAAAGGTTTGGTTAAACTCCTTATTCGCACCCCAGAAATAATTTATAGGTCCGCCACTGTAAAGGTACAAAAGCCACCAAGTGCTAAACCATAGTCACCTAGAACTGGAAGCCGTTTTTTTATTATATTATATATATATATATATATATATATATATATATATATATATATATATATATATATATATATATATATATATATATATATATATATATATAAGAAAATTAGAAGATAAAATGGGGTTTTTACATGGGTATTGCAAAACATGATTACTAAAACATTTAAGAAATAATCTATAAATAAATGTGGTTGATAGAGATTAAATTATCACAATATGAATTAATATTATTTTAACAATATAGATAATATTCTTTAGTTTTAGTAGTTCTTAATAGTCAAAACTTGTCAAAGGATAAGCCGATTGTATAATTCTTACCGCATATTCATTTTCAAAATACATTGGATGCTCCAAGAAGAAAGAATTAAAAGTAGATTGTCATCATCACATATTACTATGATACACTTCCACCATTCAAAGTAAATGGCAATAGTGAAGTAATGATTAAATCTTGGTGATAAACTTTACCACTTGCCAAGAATGATGTAAAACAAGATCACATAATGAACATTTCAACCTATTACAGTATTACACTACAAAAACAATTTATCGATTGATATCAGTAGTAGAACACGAACTTTTCAGGGGATTACATTGGAATTTACGTGTATTGCCAGGGAGGGGTCATAAATGACGATGTTGGATACCCCTATTCATAGAAAGTTTTATCTGGTGAAGGGCTGGCGAAAGTTCCCCCTACCGGTTGATATTTTCTATGATGGATTAAACCAAAAAAAATGTATTCATCAAATATAGTTATGTTTGATTTTAACAATGGCTATGAATTTTGTAATTTTATTAATAAATAGTTGATGTTGAAATTTGGACTTAATGGAGTTTGGTTGCGAGATATTGCATGTTATGATGGCAAAATAGACTATTTATTCCCCTCTTTTTTTCTTTGATGTACCATCTAATTCCACTTGTTCAAAATCTTTAAAGTTCCTCTTCTAACCTCGTTTTGTTCCACGTATTGAAAATTGACTTTAGTCAATTCATGATCTTGGTTTTGCTTGGAGATCACGGTATAGAAATTTTGAATATATTATACTTTAAATAAAAATTTGAAAGTTTAAATAGGGAGTTTTTATAATTTGTTATTACTCTTTTAGATTTTACATTATTCTTTAAACATTTAGACTAATATATAGAAGACAGAATCTCAATACTATATAAATTCCTATTGTGTAAATACTAATAATGCCATTTGGCAATCTAAATTACTTTTTTTAGTTATTTTAAAGGTATGATTCTAAACGATGAAAGAAGTTAAGAATAAGCCCAAGCCCAGATGAGAATAGAAAAAACCCAACTCAAAAGCCCACTATAAGTATTACCGAAAAGTGAAAAGTGAAAAAAAAGAGCTTGAAAGTACATGACAAAACCATTTTTTTTACAAAACCAATTTTTTTTACAAAATTTAAAACTCAATAAGTATTACCCCTTTGTTGAACCACTTTTATCGATCCTGCTCAAATGTCTTCTTTCTAAGTCCATAAACAATTAACTTGCCTACAATAAGCGTATATTATGAGTTGTAATTAATGAAATCGGTATATATATGACATATTAAGTGTTTTTCTGTGTAAACTAATTCTTTTTATTGAGTTTTAAATTTTGTAAAAAAAATTGGTGGGGTAACTTTGTAGAATAATAACCAAGTTTTAAAAGTGTTCCAATTAGGTCACTCAAGTTTTAAAATTGTTCCAATCAAGTCACTCAACATTCATTTTTCATTAAAATTAAGGGTTTTTTCATCCATTTCATAAGTAATCATAGTGATGTGGATTTTTGTTTCTTTTTTCCCTTTTATTTGATGCTAACTTTAAGTGATGATGTGAATTGTAACTTGTTTTTTTAATTTTTAATATAATTAAAGTGTTTTTATTTTTAATAAATATAATTTCATATATTAAAATAATCCGACCCCAACATCTTATTCTTCATTTTTTTCTTGACACATAGAAAAAATGACATGACTCGATTTGAATGTTAAGTCATCTAATTGGGACAAAAACGATACGAGTGACCTAATTAGAACACTTTTGAAACTTGGTTACTATTCTGTGACATATTCCCTTCAAGCAAATGAGAAAGCATGTCAAAAAGAAAAACCCACCCAAAAACCATCTAAAGCCCATATTTGAACCAAAATCACCGGGTCTAAAAATCTAAACCAAAAGGTCCAGGACCCTGGATATTGGATAATATCAATGGGTTGAGTTCATTTCAGAACTTTAAATAACTACAGAACTTTCAGAACTCCTAATAAACAATCATTTTATATAAAAGTTTTTGTATTTAGGATCTTTTTATCATCTATTATATGTATTTTTTTAATTACATACATGTTAAAAGTAGTTTACATATGTTTAATTGCCAAAATTATATATATGTGCCATAACTAATTACATATATGTAAAAAAACTAGTTTACATATGTGTAATTATAAAATTATATATAAAAAATGATAAAATTACTCTTAACATGTATGTAATCGTAAAAATACACATAATAAATGATAAAATTCTCCTAAACATAAAAATATATAAATAAAAAGATTGTTTATTAGGAGTTCTGCGAGTTCTGAAAATATTTATGGTTCTGAAATGATCCTGACCCTATAATCAATTAACAAACCAAAAATTAGAAATTTTATATTTAAATAGCTAATAGACTCGTTTAGTATACGAGTGACGAGTCTAGTCAAACTTAGTATCAGTGGTGGATGCATGGCTACGATTGGGTGGACTCAATGTTTAAAATACCGGTATGTACCGGCTGATAATACCGGATATCAAACACGTGTCTAGTACAAAAATAAACCTGGTAAAACTTGAATACAATATTTGTTATATATCGTCGGTTCTACTGGTTCGCATCGTTGAATCGGTTTGAAAAATCTTCAAATTTGATTTTTATATTTTATTAAAATCTGATAGTAAGGTAATAACGACCTTCCAAATTTTATAGCTAATTAACCTAGCATTTTCGGTTCGTGCGTGCGCTCATGACCTTCCAATCTTCCATATTCCATCGTGTACTTGATCACTCTGATGTCATAAATCTAGTGTACACTTTAATATTATTTAAGTTTGAAGCTTATGTGCATTATGTCCAAGTCTTGATGCAAACTACCATCGAGCCGGATGTCTCACAGGAAGCAGTAGGGGTGCAAACAAGCCGAGCCGAGCCCGAGCTCGGCCAGGCTCGAGCTCGAGCTCGATTAACTTATGAGAGCTCAGGCTCGAGCTCGGCTCGATTCGAGCTTTGTTTTCAAAGCTCGAGCTCGGCTCGATTCGAGCTTTGTTTTCAAAGCTCGAGCTCGGCTCGTTTGTATTTTATCAAGCTCGAGCTCGGCTCGGGCTCGGATCGTTTATTATCTATTAATTACTATATCAAATAAAAATAATATAAGTAATAGACTTTTTAGGCTTGCGAGCTCGATAAGTAAAGCTCGGGCTCGGGCTCGTTTACTAAATAAGCTTATTTTTAGGTTCGAGGTCGATTTGTAAACCAGTTTAAATAAGCTCGGCTCGACTCGGCTCGTTTACACTAAGGCTCGATAAGGCTCGACGAGCCTAACGAGCTTCACATGTGGGGCTCGAGCTCGGGCTCGATAAACAAACGAGCTTTGTTTTGAGGCTCAAGCTCGGCTCGGGCTCGATAAGGCTCGGCTCGTTTCGAGCTTTTTCTCGAGCCGATCTCGAGTAGCTCGCGAGCCGCTCGGCTCGTTTGCACCCCTAGGAAGCAGTCACTCTATCCCTACGGAGTAGAGGTAAGGCTGTCTACATCTTAGCCACCTCAGACCATACCTTAGTTTTGCTATTGGTGGGATTTTATTGAGCATGATGATGATAGTGATGAAGTTCGAAGCTTATACTAAGATTTAGTTTTATACCCGGTTAAACCGTTTCTGAGCCCAATCCAATAGGGTATAAAAACCTACTTCTAAAACATTGGATATACTCATAACGATTGCTATCTTAGACAATGATAATGGCGTTAACTAACATGTTGAATGGGTCATGAGTCACACACACGTTCGTTGGTTGTATAACAATAAATCACATGATGGGGGGCCTCCTTAATTGGACTTTAAGCTTTTAGCATTTATAGGGATAGAGACACGATTACCTTTTCTAGTGTCCTTTGTTTATAAACCAAATTAATCCATCGATGGCCTTAGCATATTCCATGCTTGGGTGCCACCTTTGTCATACAAATATTAACTTTTGGACTCGGAAAGTTGATCATGATTTTGATCAATATAAGTTCGTCATGTAAGATCCGTGTTGGTTTATAAGCCCCTTTCATCTTCAACTTGTTTGTTTTTTCTTTGTTAAGTATCTTTGTGGATCAAACTAATGGATACATAAGTTAGGAACTTTTTAGTTTCATAATATGATGATTGGAAAACACTTACAAACATGATTTTGGTGATCCAAAAATATGTGTGTACGTGGGGTTAAGGTGGTCATGGTTTAAAGCTTTTATTGATAAGGTGATTTAAGGGTGGATGAAGTATTTTCATTAGACTGGATAGTCATAATTTTATAATTTGTTTCATTTCATGTGATGCTCAATACATAAATCTATCCATACCTTTATAATTAGTTTCATTTCATGAGATGCTCAATACATATAAGGGATAATAAACATGCATGGGAAATACATAAAATACTAACATGCATGATTAGTTATTACTAGATGGGTTATAGCAATTTACTCCCAAATTATTTTCATAGATACAAGGCATGCTTCAAAGTGTGCTTTAGTTGCCACCCCCTTTTACAAACTCACCATGGGCTCCCGCGCCATGACCACCTATTACTCCACTACCACCACCTCCACCTCCGCCTCCAAAGCCTCCACCACCACCTCCAACGCCACCACCAATTTCACCTCCAAAGCCTCCACCACCACCACCTCCGATGCCACCACCAGAACCACCTCCTATTCCACCACCACCACCACCAATTCCGCCTCCACCACCACCTCCTATTCCACCACCAACACTACCACAACCTTTACCATTTGCTCCCCCTGAATCACCACCATGTCTACCACCACTACCACCCTTACCAATTCCACCTCCATAATCACCTCCTTTTCCACCACCACCTTTACCGATTCCTCCTCCTTTTCCACCACCACCACTAATTCCGCCACCGCCGCCACCTCCATAACCACCTCCTATTCCACCACCACCACCTCCTTTGCCAGTTCCTCCCATTGAACCACCACCATGTCCACCACCACCACCCTTACTGATGCCACCTCCAGAACCACCTCCTATTCCACCACCACCACCGCCACCACCTTTACCAAATCCTTTCCCCGAACCACCATAATGTCCACCACCACCACCCTTACCGATTCCACCACCACCACCTTTACCGTTTCCTCCACCTACTTCACCACCACCACCAATTCCACCTCCAACACCACCTCCTATTCCACCACCACTGCCATCGCCTTTACCAATTCTTCCTCCCGAACCACCGCCATGTCCACCACCACCCTTATTGATTCCACCTCCAGAACCACCTCCTATTCCACCACCACCACCACTACCACCACCACCACCTTTACCGATTCCTCCACCAACTTCACCACCACCACCCCCAGAACCACCTCCTATTCCACCACTACCACCGCCTTTACCAATTCCTCCTCCTGAACCACCACCATAACCACCACCTCCTGAACCACCACCATGTCCACCCCCACCATAACCACCACCTCCCGAACCACCACCATGTCCACCACCACCTTTACCAATGCCTCCTCCTCCTCCTCCCCCTCCTCCTACTACACCACCACCACCACCAAATCCGTTGCCACCCCCAATTCCACCTCCATAACCACCACCAATGCTGCCGCCACCACCACCTCCTATACCCACACCATACCCACTTATTGTCCTTGTTTCCTCTTCAGAAAGATTTCTACCACCAACGATGCCAGTAGTGCAAATTAAAAAGCCAACAAATGCAAAGAGTAAAAGCTTAGTAAACATCATATAGCCTTGTCTAATAATCTTGTAATGACTTGCAATGTAATGTGTGAAATAGCATGGCAAGATCGCTAGTATATATAAGGATTCATATGGACAAGATTTCAATGAGACAGTTGTGATATAACTAAATTAAGCAACTCTTCACACAAAAAAATAGAAAAAATTAATGCATTTTGCACTCCATGCTTTGAAAAAAATATCTAACATCTTTTTGTCTTTTTTTCATACACCACAAAATTTTAACTAGTAAACAACTAATGTATCATAGCATTTTGTTTCCATAATACTACATACATACATATATACTGAATTTACCATCACCACGATCTTGTAATATTTTGTTTCCATACATACATACATACATACATACATACATACATACATACATACATACATACATACATACATACATACATACATACATACATACATACATACATACATACATACATACATACATACATACATACATACATACATACATACATACATACATACATACATACATACATACATACATACATACATACATACATACATACATACATACATACATACATACATACATACATACATACATACATACATACATACATACATACATACATACATACATACATACATACATACATACATACATACATACATACATACATACATACATACATACATACATACATACATACATACATACATACATACATACATACATACATACATACATACATACATACATACATACATACATACATACATACATACATACATACATACATAGGGAAGGTTCAAATGAAAACCAATAGTTAACGCGAAAACTAGAAAACTAATTAAAAAAACCTAAAAAACATACCAATTTTTTTTTTACCATTTTTCACTATTTTATGTATATAAAAAAAAACTTCAAAAAAAATGTAGTGCACATGTGTATGTGTACTATACATGTGTATTATTACACATGTGCACTACATTTTTTTTTATTTTTTTTTTTGAAAAAAAGTTTTTTTATATATACAAAAACTAGCGATTTTTAATTAAAAAATTGTAAAAAAAAAATTGATGTGTTTTTTAGGCTTTTTAGTTAGTTTTCGAGTTTTCGCATTAAAAATGGTTTTTATTTGAACCATACATACATACATACATACATACATACATACATACATACATACATACATACATACATACATACATACATACATACATACATACATACATACATACATACATACATACATACATACATACATACATACATACATACATACATACATACATACATACATACATACATACATACATACATAGTTTAGTTAGACCATCTGATTGAAAAACGAATCACACATTTCTTTTAAGATTATTGGTTTGAAGCTCGAAAAGCTCGTTCTACAATTATTGGATAGCTCGGGTGGTCTACGACTTTTTCTTGACAAGCATCCACAAATTTACAATGAAAAGAAGTTTATTGACCGATTGGTTAAAAATTTCAAGAAATATGAATCAAAATCAACCTAACTCGAGTCGCTATCACCACAAACTTGTAGGTTACAAACACACACCTGGGACCAGAATCGAAAATTGGTTTAGAGTACAGAACAAGATGATCTCGTTTTCATGCACATAGTTAACTAATGGACTCATTGAGGGGGGCGTGGACACTACACGTTATTCGGGTTTTGCTTCATTTGATTACTCTCCAAACTATATTATCATTTGATTTGACCGGTACGTTACTCTTTATTTATGTTCCAGCTTCGCATGATGTATATACATACAAACACATTTTATATTATGTAAAAGTAGTATATTAATTACCACCCGTAGGTTGTTTCTTGAAACTTATACTCATAATGCTATGTTGAGTCCAAGAAGAAGAAAAAAAAAATACACAATAACCATTAGTAGACCATGGATAATTAGCACAAACATTGTACAAAGAGACCATGAGCTTTAATGAGAGTGAGTAAGATCTAATCTGATTTAGTTTTCGGTACAAAACAAGGCATATATGAAATTTTATTACTAAAAAATATCACACAGTCTAAATTACATGATTTTATCATTTTCGAGAACCATGTCAATTATTCAATTAACAAACATATATTTGCAAAGTTTGTGAAGAGTTGTCTTGACTTTTTTTTATGAGTTTTAATGACACACCTGTTTTCTTTTTTTTTAGTTTCAACAATCCCAAGTTGCGGTAGGGGCGTAAACCTGTGAAAAACTAAAGTTGAAACGTTGCCACCATGCGCATTGTGTCCAGGGCGTCGTCGTAACAGTAAAATAGTCGACTTGACGTTAGTGCTTGGACGACCTAGATTTGTCTTATAAACACTTTTAAAATCTATATCTATATCATACTATATCTATATCTATATTTTATATATTAAAGGAAATCAATGTGTGACACGTGTTATTCATTTGAGGCATCCACTATTTAATTTTCCCGCATCTCTTTCCTGCTTATCTTATATTAATTAAACATATAAAACAAAATATATATGTATTTGTTAAAATTTAAAAGAATTATCCTTGTTTAATATTAAAAAGATATCAATTTCTTTTCAAAATGAGTTTTTTTTTTTTTTTTTTAAATTAAATCTCTACAATCAAATTAAAGAATTTTTATTATCGAGTTAATAGCCAAAATGGTCCCTGAGGTTTGCTCAGTTTTGCCACTTTAGTCCAAAATCCAAAATTTTTAAATCTGGGTCCCTGAGGTTTGCATTTTGTTGCCATTTTAGTCCAAAAATGAAATTTGACCAGAATTCCCAAATTAAAACCCCCTGTTTTGTCCTTACCCTCAGGGGTATTTTGGTCATTTTAGAATTATTAGCCAAAATGTCATCTGTCTCTCTCTCCTCTCTCTCTCTCTCTCTCTCTCTCTCTCTCTCTCTTTTAAAACCCTAAAACCCTAACAAAACTCACAGCCGCACACTCTCCCTCATTCACTTTTTTCTCTACTCAACCCTATCTCCGATCACCGAAGATCATAACTCCGGCGCCTTGTCTACCGGCGACGAGCACAACCCCCATCACCCCTCTCCCCTTGGTTTTCTCCTCCGACGACATCAACCACCTTACCAACATTCCCCTTTCAATATAACACCCAACCCCTACCCCCGTGATACCCTATGTACACCCGCAAAACAATCCCAGAAATCCAGTGAGACAGAGAGAGATACGAAGAGAGGGGGAGCAGGCGTCGGGTTCCGGCGACATGCGGCGGCGGCAGACGGCAGCGCCATCGCCTGTAGCGGCGGTGATAATTGTTTTTGTCCGACGGGTTTCACCGGTAAAGAAACCCCTCCCCGTTTCTTCCTATTTTGTTTCTTTTCTGTTTTGTGATGATAACGCTGATGATTTCTGATGATGGCTTTGGTTGAGTAATTTCTTCAGGATGGATCGTCTCTAGAGAAGAATTAGGGGTCTGGTCTTGATTTCTGATCTAGAGAGAGAAACCTCTCAAAAATGTCAAAACCTAGAGAGAGAAACAACGCCTTCGTACATCCGGCAGTCGGAGTTTGCGAGTGATGTCGTTGTTGACATCGGTGAATGTGGTGGAGTTTTAGGGTTTTAGGTTTTGGGGGTTTCGATTTGAGAGTGAAGGTGGATGAACAGGTCGAGTGAGAGAGACTGCAGAGTCTTTATAGAGAGAGATGTGTTTTATAGGTTTTTTTAATTTGTTATAATAACTTATAAAATGACTAAAATGCCCCTGCATAAAAGGACAAAACAATCATCATTTAACACTCAAAATAGAGGGTTTTTGGATTTTGGACTAAAATGGCAACAAAATGCAAACCTCAGGGACCCAGATTTAAAAATTTTGGATTTTGGACTAAAGTGGCAAAACTGAGCAAACCTCAGGGACCATTTTGGCTATTAACTCTTTATTATCACATAACCCTCTTTCTAAGTAAAATAAAATTATGTCATCCTTTTAAATAATGCGCGGATGCTAAATGCTGGTTCTCATTATTTTATAAACAAAAAGAGTCTACCTTAATTTATCAGGTTTTAAGGATGAGAAATTCAATGTGAATGCTCTTATAACAAGTTTCATTAACTCATAAGGCCACCTGGGGTGGTGAACAATTTGTCCGTGATTTATATTTATCACGCGTGGAGTTGTACAAAACACCACCGCCACCACAATTCATCACTCGTTGAAAACTTCAACACGTTAATTTTTGACGTGTTATATTTGGGTCTTGTTTCATGTTTTATTTAATTGCTTTGTTGGGTTTTGAGAGTTGTTGTGAGTGATGGACATTTCAAGTAAAAAAGGTTGTGAGTGATGAAATAAAGCTCGATGACGTGGCGGAACTTGATTGGAAGTTGTGAGTGATAAATTGGTGGTGAGTGATGACCACCCCTACCCCCTAAGAGGGGTGGGGGTGGTGATCACTCATCACCCGCTCATCACTCACAACATCCAATCAAGTTCCGCCATGTCATCAATCATTATTCCATCACTCACAACTTTTTTAAGTGGAAATGTCTATCACTCACAACACTCAACAATAAACCCTCACATTCCCTCACAATCTTCATTCTTCATGCCATGATAATTTCCACGCGTTATAACTTTCACGCGTAATAAAGTAAGGTGGCGGTGGTGTTTGGTATTGTTTCACTCGTTATAAGTTTCCATCATGTGCAAAAGTTCTACCCCCGCCTGCCCTAATAAGCCTAAAGTGATATGATAAGCAAAATTCATTGGTGTCAGGTTAACTCGATCACCTCAAGTTGCAAAAATTACTGACCGAACACAGAAGGTTGGTTAAAAATTTCAAGAGATATGAAACAAAATCAACCTAACTCGAGTCTCTATCACCACAAACTTAGTAGGTTACAATCACTTAGAACCAAAATCAAAAATTGGTTTGGAGTAGAGAATAGCATGGTCCCGTTTTCATGCACATAGTTAACTAGTGGACCAGTGGCCAGTGAGAGGGTTTGTGTCGGCGTGGACACTACACGTTTTTCGGTTTTTCCTTCATTTAAAAACTATTAGTAGACAGTAAATATTGTTTACTAAATAATTTGCTCATGTAGCACAAACATTGTACAAAGAGACCATGACTATGAAAATCCCGCACCGTTTCGACCCAAACGGTTTTGACCAATACCGTTTCGATCGGCACCGTTTTGACCTGCACCAATTCAACCTGAACCGTTTCAGCTCGTACCGTTTCGCCCGAATCGTTACAGCACGAACTGTTTCGACCCACACTGTTACGACCAGCAACGGTTTCGACCAATACCGTTTCGACCTGAAGCACTTACTCCTTCAACTCGTACCGTTTCGGTTCGCACCGTTTCGACCTGAACCACTTCGTCCCGTACCGTTTCAACCCGACGCACAACGTTTCGGCTCGCACCGTTTCAACCCGTATCTTTTCGACTCGCGCCGTTTCGGGTCGAGACATGATAATCTTGATAAAAAAAACATACTAAAATATGGATAGGCATTGACTAACAATGGCACATTGTTCACAGCTAGGAATGCAATGATCGGGTCAATGTAAACCCTAACGTCATCCCTAAATGCGCCTTGTGATGGAGGAAAATCGGCTCCAATCAAGGTCCAGTCAATCAAAGTTGAAACTTTGATTGGATTCCCGACGCCATAAAACACAACCACTTCGTATCGTGGATGTTGGTCAACGCGCTGTACACCAATGGCGCCATCAGACGGCTTAACCTCATTATACACCCAATCAAGTGAATTGTTGCGACTTGAATCTACGTATTCAAGATCCGAACTCGGGACCCCTACCATCACCCCAATGTTGGATCTACTCGATGCTTGTGTAAATTAGTGCTTGTTAGACAAATAAAAATCGATGTCGTTTTAAAAACTAAGGGTTAACAAAAGCAAGCAAGACTACGAGGTACATCCTCGTTCAATTGGTATCAACATCAACACGAACAGTGTAAGAAAACTAAGTCTCAGCCTTCCGACGTCCCACCCGAGCGACGAAGCCCGCCTTTATTGGAGCGACTGACCTTTCCGAACCGCACTAGAAAAAAAAAAGACAAATTTCAATTTAAAAAATTAATGATTATAGAATGAAATAATACGATGTAGCTAATAAAGAAACCGAGTCGAGAGGACTGAAAGTTGGCTTTATTCAAATATCTATAGGATGATATCATTTTTTTTGTAATCCTATCTAACTAAGGGTGTGAATTTGACACGACCCGAAAACCCGACACAAACCTAACACGAAATTCGCGGGTTTGGGTTTAGTCTAAACGAGTTCGGGTCAGTTTCAAGTTGAGCCAGCGAACCCGTTTAGCTAATCGGGTCAGGTTCGGGTCAACCCGAACGGGTTGACAGGTTGACCCGTTTAACTCATTTATATTATATTATATTTTTTATAATATGTTTTATGTCATAAATTAAATATTGTGTGTATTTATTGCCATAATTATAATTAAAAAGAGTAATTGTCATAAGATTTTATAATTTTAATGTAATTGTATTATATAAATTTGTGTGTTTTTGTAGTAAATTTTACATTTAATATATTAAATTGCATAAAAATATTTAAAAATAAAAAAAATTTGGGTTAAACGGTCGTGTTTGGGTCCAAATGTATGACAATATATTCGAGTTTGGGTTCATCTAAAATTTTCGGGTTCAGATCGGGTTGAACCCGCGAAAACAACCCGTTTAGCACCCCTATATCTAACCCATTAATCAGTAACGAAAGAACCCAACTCGACCCAGTTTGACATGCAAAAAAGCACGTTCTGTCACGTACGAACACGCTTACTTCGAGTTGATTGGGTACCTTATCACATTTCAGGAAGATCAGACGGTTCTCCTTGTCCTTTTCAATGCTCGTATCTCCGCCCTTGCAACTGTTGCAGATAACATATTCATCTGTAAAAGAAAACTTGTCAGCAAAGACGACTTTGGCCTCTAAAACAACAATCAATGCAAAGAGAATCGTACTCATGTATCGGCGTAGAATCCCTTCAAAGCTTTTGGGTGCAAATCTACCCTTCACCACCAATCGTTGCTGCCCGTCAAGCGATCCGCTAGTACCCAGTTCAGCAAGCAAGAAGGTCATAACATGTTCCGGCTGCCTATGCATCCTAATGTCGACACAAAACCAGAAAACATCTCAATTTTATAATAAGAGGCAATTACATATATACCCTTACTAACATTGGAAATATCATAAACACTGTTACAAAGTAGTTAAAATACTATATGTAGCGACGCTACGCTATTCGCTATAGCGACCATAACGACCGCTATGGACAACTATGTTCTATAGCGCACTTACATTTTGCAAATATCAACAAGATTGACGAAGACAGTTTTCTTCGTTCCTTCACGTAGAACTTCTGGTATCTTCAATATAGTTTTCCGTTTTTCCCCTGCAAGCTCCGGATTGCTTTCACGAAGAGTGTCAAAGACTCGGCTCAGAAGCTGTTACATTTACGAAAAGAGAAATCAAAACAAAAATTTTATAAAAATCATTGAGACACAAGATTGTGTACCTCCTCATACATGTAATCACGATCTGTCCCTTCCCATGGTTTCTCAGGATCTAGGTAACAAACAAACAAACAAACAAAAAGCAGCGTTCATCGAAGAAAGTAACAACAGTTGGTTGATTAACAGAAACTACTTACCATTTATATCTTCTTCAGCATCAACATCTTCGCTTTCAGCATCTACCTAATATGATCATAAAAAAAGACTCGTATTCAGGCCTATGTACAAGTCTAAACCGTAGAGAGAGGGGGGGGGGGTATGTAACTTACCTGTTTCTTCTTTTTCTTTTTCAGACCAGTAAATGTAGGTTCAAGAGTTTCAGCTACTGCATGCCAAGTTTGGATTTTAGTAAACTTGAGAGAAGGTAAAACATACAACTTCAAAATAAATATATATATATATATATATATATATATATATATATATATATATATATATATATATATGTATATATATATATCATGTAAGGATGACTCGTAGGGCTGTGAACGAACTGAATGTTCAGCGAACAGTTCGTAAACCGTTCGCGGAAAGTTCGTTTATGTTCATTCGTTTAGTTGATGAACGAACACGAACAAGATATTCCGTTCGATTAACTAAATGAACGAACACGAACAAAGGTCTCGTTCGTTCGACTGTGTTCGTGAACGTTCGGCAATATGTTCGTTTGCATGTGTTCGTGAACGTTCGGTAATATGTTCGTTTATGTTTGTTCAAGTTCGTTTGTTTTACTTTTCCCTTTTTTTTTACTTTCTCCCATAAACATTAGTTAATAATTATATTAAAAAAATAGTAAAAAATGTCTAACTTAATGATTGTTTTTGTTCATTTGCATTTGTTTGTGTTCGCGACTGTGGACACTGCATAAGAGTTCCAGAACCTGGAATTATATTCCTGTGAAGCTGTCCGTTCCGGGGGTTTGGAATTCTATATTTAAAATCGACTCAGATTTTTTGCAAGTTAATGTAAACATTAGAAACTATTTCGTCGCCACTATCGAGCGGGGCGACAAAATAAGGTTCTGGCTCGATGTATGGGTTGGGAAAACTCCGCTATGTTCTCGGTTCCTGGGTATCTTCGAACTGGAGCGGGTCAAGCAGGTGTGTTTGGCAGAGTGCCTGGTTCAGAATGATGGCACATGTGCATGGGTGTGGCAATGGAGAAGGAAGACGAGTGGATGTGGGGTGAGGCATCGGGTGAAGGTTTTTCTGTCAGGGAAGTGAAGGAGTTGTCTGCGGCATCGGGATTCCATGGGGAGTTCTATGCGTTCCCGTGGAACAGCTGGGCACCGAAAAAAGGTAAACCTTTTCTGTTGGAGAGCGAAGATGGGTCGCATACCTACGGTAGATTCTCTGCTGAGACGGAATATCCCGGTACCGTCACCGGTTTGCAAGTTATGCGGGGAGTTAGACGAGTCCGTAGATCACTTGTTTATTGGTTGCGAGTTTGCGGGTCAGGTTTGATGTCAAATTAGCAGCTGGTGTAGGATCCCCCAGATCTTTGCTTTCAGGTTCAGAGATCTAGTGGAGTTGCATAGGGCAGTTCCAGGAAACAAAACAAAAAAAAAAACGATGGTCCAAGCAATAATCATGGTTGCGGTTTGGAGCATTTGGAAGCTACGGAATGAGGCGATATTTAGTCAAAAAGCGGTGTCATTGTCTAGAGTTCTGGCGGACACCAAAGCTGATAGTTAGGCCTGTAAATGAACCGAACGTTCATGAACTTGTTTGGCGGGAAGTTCGTTTATTTAATAAACGAACGAACACGAACAAAAAAATTTGTTCGTTTAATTAAATTTTAGTAAATACATAAATAGTTAGATTTATATAAATATTAGGTTTTCTAACTACTTATATTAATATGACTAATTATTATAGTTATGAACTTTAATTTAGATATGTTTTCGGATGAATTATAATATATTAGACTTGTTTGTTCAATCATGTTAATTTATGTTTGTTTATGTTTATTCAAATATGTTTAGTTAAATTTTTTTTGTTTATATTCGTTTGTGTTCGTTAATGTTCGTGAACTGTTCGTTTAGGCTTTAAACGAACGAACATGAACGAACACGAACTTGCCCGATTTTGTTAACGAACGAACACGAACATAAACTTCTGTACCGTACGTGTGTTTGCGAACAGTTCACGGACATCTACATTTCCTTAACGAACGAACACGAACATAGCCCGGTTCATGTTCATAGGGTTCGTTTAAAGACTCGTCTTACCGTATAAGTGGGCGGTGGTATCGTCAACCAAGTGTTGAATAGGATCTTCAATGACCACCTTCTTTTTCTTCTTCTTTTTCATTGGGTCAACTGGTGCAACCTGCATGTCTGCCATCTGAAGCAAAGAACAACAAGAACGTGAACATCCTAACAGCAAATGCATTATTATTATATTAAGACTTGTTCGGATTTGAAAAAGAATTTTTGGGGCTTGTCCGTTAAATCGAATTCAACCGCACTACACTACACTAGAAGATGATTCACAACTAATTAGGGTAAACTAATCACAGACGAAAATTACAAACATACCTTGAGAGAGAGAGAGAGAAGAGGTCGATTAGGGTAAACTAATCACAGACGAAAATTACTTCGGATCGGCGATTAGGGTTTGGGTTTATCTGACGGGCAAGGGTATTTATATGTATGTATTGGCTGAGGAAAGGAACAGATTTTGGGGATTATCGTAAATTATTACAGTAATCCTTAATTAACTAGGATTATTATAATAGCTGTTTTTTCTATTATAATAATATAATTAAATTATTATTATTTATTTTTTTTTAACCGCCAACAAGCTCAATCACGAGCACTTTCGGAGCACCCACTGGACAAACGGAGTACTCCGAGAGTAACTCGAGTCCACCACCAATTCCGGGGAAAACCCGGCAACCCACCAGCCCGTAGGTACGACAGTGAAATTAACGGTAAAACCCGTTTGGCTCAAGGATCCAACCCAGGCTTACCTGGGTCTCCTATCATTGCCCACCAGTGCCTCACTCTGCACCAAGTGGAAGTCAAACCTGCATCTCTCAAGAGAAATGTAAGCCCTCCACCACTTAATCTAGAGATCATTGGCATTAATATTATTTTGTTATTTTTCATTTTCCTATCAAACTCTTGCCATGACTCTTCGAACCCAACGTTGCCTTGTTTGCGAACGCTTCACAAATACATATCCAACAAAAATCTCTCTTTCCCTAATTATGTTTATTTATTCTTCACAACTTAACACTAGTCATATTGGGGTGAGATAAGGCTTAAAGACCATTAGGTACTGAATTCAATTCTCACAAGAGAGTTTTCCCAAATTTATTGGTTTTCCTCATGAATTGGGTTGTTCCGCTGATGACACGATGATACTCCAGTGGTCCGTCAGTGATCAGAAATTTGTCGTTAAAAGAATATCCGTGGAGATTGCAATTTTCTTTTTAAGTCTACTTTGCCTTTACATTTACATAGTGGCAATGCCCACATGTTGTGGTGAGTGCGTATGTTTCGTCGGCTCGTAGTTTTTGTCACCAACCTTAGTAAATGGCAATTTATCGGGCGCTTCCTGCCCGCAGATACCTCCATTATGTATGTAAATATAACATTTTAATTTTTATTTGATACAATAAAGACTATTATGCATATATTTGTAATCGTAATTATAAATATATATGTAAAATAACTATGTATTTATAATATATAAACAATTAAGTAATTAAAAAATAATGACTAGCCAATCTCGGGCTTGAAAAGTTACAAGTTGAGTTCAAGCTTTGGATATAAAACTTAAAACAGGCCGAGCTTGAGCTCGAGCTCTCTTGAGTTAACGAGCCAAGTTCGAGTTTACATGAGCTTGGGTTTAGCTTGACTCATTTACGATGATAAGTGACCACCTAACCCCTAAGCTATCCAAAAATATATTCTTAGAAAATGTCATCATAAATTTAGTTTCTCTTGAATTCAAGTGATGAACAAATATCAATCAAGTTACTTCAGAACAAGAAGATCTAACTAAAAACAATATGCATGTATCTCCAAACACGATATTCAACATAGATGGTTGAATTTTCATGGACAGGAAAATAATAATGACAGAGAAAAGTTGGTTAGGGGATATACATGATGATGCAAAGCCTAACCGATAGTTATTAAAGGCTACACGAGGCGCACTCGGGGCGATTTGTTGGGCCCGGAGCTTTATTTGCGCATGGGCGCTCGCTTTAATAACTATGGCCTAACCTAAGGTTCTTCGGCTCCACAAGCTCGAGCCACTCTTGCGCCGGGGTTTAGCCGCTCTCTTTTTGTGTTTTTTGGGGTGGTAATTTGAAAATGGAGCGTATTTTTGGAGGTGGTCGTTCATTCTGGCTTGAATCTTCATAAACCAAAACAGGAGCTGTGTTGTTATTATTCTTTTCTTCTTCTGTTATCCGTAGCTTCTATATAGGATGAATATTTATTGTCTCTGAATTTGTTGTGGCTTCTTTGCTCTTGCCCAAAAGTTTGTTTATAGGTTATATGAGTTCAGATATTATATAAATCCAAAAAAAAAATGTAACTCACTCGTTTTCTTGATGCATCGCGAGGCTATTCCATGGGTTCATTTGCATTTTGAACCTGAGTGGACTCAGAAGTTGCATTTTCAGGTTTGACAACATCATCACCTGTATCTAATTTCATTAGCTGAGATGGCAAATGTAGACTAGACGGTCTTTCCATGTTGGTTGAAAAATACAGTTCCCCAACCGGTCAAGTCAATGGATTATTAGATTCTTGCAAGATCAAGTCCTTAGTGGATGAGATCCCCTCATTTTTCAATCATTAGTGTGTCGAGTTGTCCTTTATTTTGGAGACTTGTGATTGTGAAACTTCAATCTTCCAAAGTATTGTTCCAAGAAATAACCGTCGACAACAGATGGACGTCAAGGTATTGGAGACTCTAAACTCATTAAGCATGTTCTTAGGTGAAGATGGATCTGCAAGGAAGATTTTATCCAATAAAATCATGATAAAAATCCATCAAATTTTTATAAGATTCAACAAAACTGTTTTAAAGACACCTTTTGAAACTGATTATTTAACACTATATAATGTGATAATCGAAGTGAAATCTATTTATTCAAGCATTTGAAATTTGTCAAAATTATCTAACCTCAGGATTTCCAGTTTCAGGCCAGTTCAAAAATCTTCCCTGACTCGGGATCCAACAATAGTCAAATTAAGTATTGACAAACTTCAATGCTAAGCAAAATTACTGTCATAAACATAGATAACTGTCATGTAAATATCTTCACTTAAGCAAGTAACATAGTTTACAAATGTTAAAAATTTGCCAAACCCTTTGTAGCACCACTAGATGAAAGACTAATTTACCCTTATTATAAGTTTGTATCTTATGCATTATATTTAAAAAAATTTCTTTACTTTTGGGTATCTTAAAATATCATTCCCTCATGTAATTTACCCTTATTATAAGTTTGTATCTTATGCATTAAATTTAAAAAAAAAAATCTTCACTTTTGGGTATTTTAAAATATCATTCCCTCATGCATTATAATATTGTATATTTAAAAAAGTTATTGGGGTGCAGCCGACCCATGGCCAAGCCATAGGTCCCTCTTTTTGCCCATGATGTTTTTGACGACTAACCTTTACTTTGCACATATACGATGAAAAAAAATCATAGGTTGCGAGTGCGACCGACATCCATTAAAAATATTAAAATAATATATATGTTTGCACGTCTAGGGCTGCAAACGGACCAAACAAACACGAACAGGACCTTGTTCGTGTTCGTTTGTTAAGAAATATATGTGTTCGCGAACCGTTCACGAACACTTATCGAACGTGATTTTATGTTCGTGTTTGTTTGATAAGGAAATGAACTTTTTCGTGTTAGTTTGTGTTTGTTTCTTAATTTTAGGCAACGAATAAAAACGAATGTTAACGAACACAAACAATCGTTCATGAACAGAATATATAATACACTGACATTTATAAGATATTTAATTTGTCGGAATATTGAAGTATCTAAATAAATATAAAAACTAAAAACACTAATGAACTATTGAACACTAACGAACACGTTACCGAACGTTCACACGAACATAAACGAATGAACACGACCTCTGTTCATGTTTGTTAATTTAACTAAAAGAACAGAATTTCTTGTTCATGTTCGTTTGTTTAATAAACAAACGAACTTCCTGCCGAATAGTTCACGAACTGTTCGCCGAACGTTTGGTTCGTTTGCAGCCCTATGCGCGTCAGATAGAGAGAGACATGAGAATGGGGCACCACTTTTATCCGTTGTTGCATGTTAGCAATTCCAAATCTCACCCACAAACTTCATCTCAAACCCCATCCCACATCGCAAGGTTTGGAAACCCGGACAACTCTATGTTACACGCGTTGGAGGTGATCTTAGTACTACTTTCTTTTTAATCAACGCTTATATTAAAATAATCAGGATGTTGTAGCTTATAAGCAATATTAATGATCTATTAAATAATCAACAGTAGTTACATTAAAATAGAAATCTAAATTGTTTTGAAATACCTCACAAGAGAAGGAGTAAGCCACAATGTTATATAATAGGCAAACGAAAATGACTGAGTTATTGAATAATATGATCGCACTTGTGACTCTTGAACTACTTTGCACAATTTTATAATTCATGTGGAAAATGATGCAATATCTAACCATCGTTATCTGCCTTTAAAAATCAAAGACAACACTTATTGTAACCATCGTCATCTGCCTTTAAAAATCAAAGACAATACTTATTGTATGTTTTACAATTACTCTTTCTGGGGACAAATAATACACGTTATAAAGTTTCCATATTCACAAATACCCCTCTAACTTTTGATATTTACATTATTTCCCACCTTTCACATTTTCTTTTACAAATTCCTTGATGGTGAGAAACCACATTTGAGTTCCCTTCTACCATCTAGAGACAAACCATATGACAATACCAACCTAAATTTAACTTACACATGATACTTGATACATGTTTAATGGTTTCTTCTTATGTTTCAACTTGCAAGGAAACACTTTGGTCGACTTGCCGGTCGTTATATAAACTTAATTATCATAGGCTATGTACGAAGATGTAATCTCATCCCCCTTTGTTTTCCATCTCCAACATGTCAACTTTGTTGAGAAAATCCAAACCAAAATCGTCAACTCCGAAATCTTGACAATCCATTAGCCATGTAGTAGAGTCGTCCCATGAGCCTAACACGCTTGTATGATTCATGGACCTTTTGTCATCGTCTGATGACTCCCAACTCGATGCGTCAAGTAGAAGAGGCTCATTGTCACCTAAGAGGTAACTTAACATCTTCTCATCATCACATAGGGTTTGGAACGGCTCATTGTCCATACATGAGTAGTTGTTTTCGATTTGTGGAACACCTGGGTTCTCCTTTGAATTATCTCTACTTTCTAAAGTTTGTGAAAGGTTGTTTTCGGACACCGAGCTATGAGGAGATGACGTCTCACTTGTTTGAATTTCTTTAGGAAGAGGTTCATGAGTGACCGGATCAATTCCCATTTTCACAAGCTTCTTCTTGATATGAGTGTTCCAGTGATTTTTTATCTCATTATCTGTTCGGCCCGGTAATTTTGATGCAATCTTTGACCACCTGTAATTTCATTTTTCCACCAAAACCAATACAATGACACCGCGTGTTATTGTGGGAATTCAGTATATGCACAAAACATAAAATAATGTTTACAATTAGTGTTAGGCCTAATCAAATAAAAGTTACAAACATAAAGTTGTGAGCTAAAAAATTACGTTGCATGAAAAAAATACTGAAATCCACTCATATCGAAACCAAATACTATAAAAATGAATACAAGTGTAGTTTACGATATCAAAAATAATATTTTTTTTTAATACAACTCCGTTTTTAATAAAAAATATATCGGAATGTTGACAAAAAAATAGATTAAGCATACCGTAACAAAACTTTTTTAAAGTTAACGAACGCTGATTATTAAAAAATCAAATTAAATTATAAATAAAATATAAAAAAGTATATTATTTATAGTTTAAGGAGAACTAAAACAAAGAAAAAAAAAGGCATACGGTGATTGAATAACTACACATTTTATATATAATTGTTTTAAACTATCTAAAATATAATAATGATTACACAATGCATTTGTAAATTAATCCCTCACAGTCGAAAATAAAATCAAATTTTTGAACAACATACAGCATGATGTTACAACTAATCTAACATACCGACTGAAAATTTTCGTTGTCTTTAAGATTAACGATGAATTAAATAAATTACATTTTGACATGGTTTCTTGGCTCTTAAGAAAAACATTTTCTTGTTGGTTTGTTTCTTAATTATCGTTTAATTGAAAAATATTGCCATATTTTTTTTACCTAAAGAAATGAGATCACTTTAATTCTAGTGCAACCAAAACTTTTTAATTGGAGTGCATCATAAGGTTATTTTTTTGTTATTACATTTAGAAGTTCGAACTCATATTATAGTTAAAAAAATTTAGATTTGCAGACCCCCTTGACTCATCTGGTTTCATTGTTGATTATTGTGAATGCGCTTTTGCAAAATATGTAGAGAAAAAAGATGGAGCAAATTAAAGACGTACCGATTACCAAGGCGAGCATGTAGGTCAATAACGAGTTGTTCCTCGGATTCAGTGAGGAGGCCACGCTTCAAGTCCGGACGGAGGTAGTTGGTCCAACGAAGGCGGCAACTCTTGCCACAACGGCGGAGACCCGCCAACTTAGGGAGGGCTCGCCAACAACATGGGCCGTTTGTGAGGATAAACTTGATGAGTTTCGTGTCTTCTTCCGCGGTCCATGGTCCTTTCTTCACTCCAAGTTTGTCACAACATGGTTGCCTTCCCATTACTTAATTGTTGTTGCACCACCAACCTCCACCAAATAAACGAACTAAAAACTATGACTACTTGAAGACACTTACCAACTTTAGTACCACCACCAACCTACAATTATATATACAAATATATTCATAGAGATAGAGTGAAATAAAAGTAGGCATGTCCCACCATGAATACATGAAAGATACGGCTGAACCGCAACCCGGTTTGATGGTAAAAGTTGATGTGTAAAGGATTTCAAAGATAAGGGTGATACATACAAAAAAATTTAGTTAGCTTATACACATTATTATTCAGATAAATTGTTTGTATTGCTTTACGCAATAACTACTTCTAGGAAATTGGTTGATTTTCTAATACCACCATTTCTATGAAATTGGTTGATTTTCTAATACCACTATAAGTTATGATAAAATAATGAAATATTGGATTTTAATAATCACAACTATTCGTCGTTGGCCGCCAACAGTCCCAACTTTAAAAATAATCACTGGCAGTCATAACTTTTAACATATTGGCCTCTAATGGACCCTGACTAATAGAATCCTAACGCCGTTAGTCTCCGGTCGCCGGAGAAAATGTATTTTGGCCGGAAAACTCAACATTTTTGTCCCGAACCTCTTTGTAACCTTATTATGGACCTTTGGGGACCTTTTTCTAGTAAAAGCCAAAATTATTAAAGTCGCCGGAAAACTCCTGCCGGAAAACTCAAACTTTTCGGCCGTAGAACTCAATATTTTCGTCCCAAACCTCTTTGTAACCTTAGATTGGACCTTTAGAAACCTTTTTCTGGACAAAAACAATTTCCCGGCGATCGAAGACTAACGGCGTTAGGGTTCTGTTAGTTAGGGTCTATTAGTGGCCAATATGTCAATAGTTGAGAGACTATCAGTGATTATTTTTTAAGTTGAGACTGTTGGCGATCAACAACGAATAGTTGAGATTATTAAAATCCAATATTCCTAAAATAATTGGTGCTTCTTTATGAAGGAAATGTAAGTGGATTTAACCTGCTAACTAGGTATAAACTATAAAGCATATATCATAATTAGATCTTCAATGGTTACAAGATTTTTTTTAAGTCATTCACCTCAACTTAAAAAAAAAACCATACACAACACAATAAGAAAATGTTAATAAGCGATCACAAATCATATGCGTGACGATACCGAAAATACAGCTACAAAGTATGAAATTCTCATAAATGCAATATACTTATAAACAATTTGCACATGTACATAAAAAAACACTATACATATAACTATACAAGTATATAACAAGTTTTAAAAAATAGAATAAACAATTTGCACATGTGACAGAAATTCTTCATGTCTTTGTGCCACAAGGGTTCCACTAATAATTGAGCATAACATGATCATTAGAATACCAAATTCAAACAATGATATAACATTGAACATATGGGTGATAGATGTGTGAAACTATGAAGAAAATGCGGTGCAACAATAAAATCTGATAGAAACAAGGCACCGACGAGTTCAGGCAAAAACACGACAATGACGAAGTTTGACAAAAGCCGTATGACGAATTTTGAGGCACTTGCTTACACTGGTTTCTATCTCTATAGTTAGTTCTTTTCTTACGGTACAATCTAACTACATCTTTTTCTCAAGCAATTTTAGTGTTTTGTTGTTAGGAGATACTTGTGGTATTATAAAACAAAAATATAAAAACATTTAGTGCATTTAGATTTATCTAATATACATGTTAAAGGTGTTTCAAAGTTAGATTATTTTTTAAAGGAGTCAATATAGTTTTTAAATATGTTAAAGGTGATTCAAAGTTAGATTATTTTTTTAAAGGAGTCAATATAGTTTTTAAATTATTATTGTACCAAAATTAATTTATATAGTTGATAAGCAACTCCCTTTCATAAAACCGTCATTCTTTAAAAATGAATAGAATAATAAGTCTTTAATATTCAATGATTGAAATAAGAATATTTTGGCATGTTATATGAGAAAAGATGAAACAAATATTACATGAAAAAATAAAGACAAATTAGAAAACATAGATTTAATATCTCAAGAAACAGTCTTTAAGTTTGGATCATGTTCGAAGTTTTAAAATGCAAGATTTACTCGATTATCGGTATAAATGTACAATGGTAACCCTTGATATGATACGATACAACTTGAGGGACTAATCTAGAAACAATATAAAGTGTAGGGGTTAAAGTTTCTACTAGTTTAAACAAGTCTCCTCTTTCTTACGCTATCATAGCCTCACTGCTTTCGTCATTATGACGTTTCCCAATAAATTTACGAAATATTATTATTTTCTCTGTAATTTTTGTCAAAAGTATATTCTTTGGACCGGTCATTGAAACTCGGTGTTTTACCGAATCAGTGTCGGTACGCAATGGGTTTCATCTCTACGTTTGATATTTCCACATTTTACGGACTACTGAGTACAATATATATATATATATATATATATATATAAATTAGTTAGAAGTATGTTCGTTCTTAAAGTTAATGTTGTTGAGTAGAGGTGTAAACAAGCCTAGAGGCTCGAGAGCTACTCGTGATCGGCTCGATTAAAAGCTCGAACGAGCCGAGCCTTGACGAGCCCGAGCCCGAGCTCGAACCTGAAATAGAGCTCGTTTTGTTATCGAGCCCGAGCTCGAGCCTGAAATACAAAGCTTGTTTAGGCTCGCGAGCCTAAACGAGCCTATACAAAATTTTAATTTTTTAATATATAATATATTAATAATGATGATAACATTGATGGGCCGAGCTAGAGCCGAGCTTTAGCTCGTTTAAACGCTGTTGAAGTGAGCTCAAGCCTAGCTTTTAGCTCGTTTAAGGTTGTTCTCAAAATAGTTCGAGCCAAGTCGAGCCGAGCTCGAGCTTTGGGTTTTACTCGCAAGCCGAGCTCGAGCTCAAAGAAGTAGGCTCGAACCGAGCCGAGCTCGAACTCGAGCTTCATAAAAACCTAACGAGCCGAGCTCGAACTCGAGCTTCATAAAAACCTAACGAGCCGAGCTCGAGCCTGGTCGAGCTCGGGCTCGGCCCGGCTCGTTTACACCCCTATTGTTGATGTATCTACACTTTGATTTCCATATTACACCATCACTATACCCTTTGTAATTGTCTTTTTCACAACTACAATTACATGCGGATATATATGAAGGGGTATGTTCCGATGGTTTTAGTGATTAACTTGAAGACATAGTCGAGTAATACTCTGTCGTTACAGTCTACTGTGCTTTATCGGAGCAACAAATCATAGTACCCGCCGCAACGCGACAGAATGCCATTTCTAGTTTATGTATATTTATAAAACATGCGTTACATTATCATGTATAAGACAAAGTAATACATGGCTTTGACTTACAAACTAAATAAATAATATTGGGTTAAAAAAATATACAATATGAGACGTTTTTTTTAATATATATATATTTTTTTATAAACTTCGATCATTTTCATTCTAATCATCAGGGCAAATTACATAAGGATAGCAGGTAGACGAGCAACAAACTGCGCCGCCATCCCTTTCTAAATAGAAAACCCCAATCTACTAAAAACAAAGCCTCACCCCTGAGGGGTCGAAAAGTTGCTGTGTTCCACACGCTGAACTCTGGACAAGAAACGAACTGCCTCTGGCGCCAAAGAGCCAAACGTGTCAAACGGTAGGGGGACAAAGACATGCTGATTATCCTCACAAGCTTTCGCGTGCTTTTCCACCTTCTTCGACTCTGCTTTTAGTACCGCTTGCCCCGCCACAAACACATTTTCCCGGAACCCGGCTAGGGGGATACAGCTGTAATATAATTGAATTACCAAGGTTTTTGTTTATACTAACAGTATAACATATTATCGACATATAGTTTGAATGATAAAATTATCATCCATGCAATGTTAACGATATGTTGTGACTTACATTCCTATAATTGTCACTACGTAAATTGACAAATTCACCAGTTATAAAATAAAACATGAATGCAAAACAAAATGAAAATTAAATGCATACAAAAGAAGTTATCATTTGCATATAGGAACTTACGTTACAACCAAAGCTTCTTTGTTCTAACGCCATCAGTTTTCATGAAGTATTTGAGAATTCAAATCTCGCTAAGATTAATAATCAGATTCAAATAGAGATGATGAAATGAAACTTTCTCTTACTTCATCGTTTTTTGTTTGTGAGAGGTGATACTTGATTGCGACACTACGTGTTGATTTTGATCCAATTTTTGAGACCATAAGTCAAGTTGTACATGCAATTTAGTTGATATGCAACTGGTGAAAATATAATTGACACAACAGTTTACGAGTTTTAAAATAGATCAGTAGTAGATAATTCTCAGTATAAAAACTCAAGATAGCAATTTAAAGTAGATATTCAGTTTGAGAAATTAAGGTTATAATCACTAACAAGCAAAAAAAATAATATTGTGTTCTTAGAGCACATACATATTTTTAAATTCGATTTTAGAGTCTTTAAATAGTTAATGATTTGAGACAATGAGTAGTTTAAAATCCATGATTTTATTTGGAATTGGGTCATTAGATTTTATCACCCCCAACTATTCGCTATTGGTCGCTGCCACCCCCAACTATCACTTTGACGCACATCACCTTCAACTTAACACTTAACATGTTCTGTCACCACGTCGTTAACTGATCACTAATTTTTATCCTGTTACTACAGTTTTTTGGGTGTCATAGGGATCTTGGGAAGGTTTTAGGGATCTTAGGACACCCCCAAAAGTATAATAACAGGATCAAAAGTTAGTGATCTGGTGACAGAACACACTAAGTGTTAAGTTGGGGGTGACGGGCGTCAAAGTGATAGTTGGGGGTGGCAGCGGCCAATGGCCAATAGTTAAGGGTGATAAATCCAATAAGCCTTTGGAATTTAATTAGACCATGTGTAGTGGTGAAGAATTATAATGCCCCCACCATGTGGCATTATCCGACACGTGTCATCCCAGTCAGCATGGGGCATTATAGCAAAAGTGGTGTAGTGGGCATAATGCCTAATAATGCCCCTTCCAATTATTAAAAAGGATTAAAAAAAAAACTTATTCAAAAAGATGAAAAGTCATCCACTAATGTGTGCTCCTATTAGTCAGTCAAAGTTCTACTTGTTTGCTTTGGGCGTTTTAAAGAAAACGCCGGAAGATTTTTTTTTCAAAAATTTTATAAAGTAACGCCCCATGTAATGGTGGGGTAGGCGTTTTTGGGCGTTTTTTTTGAAATTTTTTTAAAGAAAACGCTCCACTACACATGGTCTTACATATCTAGAGTGATATACATTATGTGGGTAATGTATGACGTATCTTTTCCAAGTGATAAAAAGCCATACCTACTACAGGACATCTGACATTTTCTTCAAGTTACATATCAACATTTTAAAAGAAATTCAAACTTTAAGTGTGATATTTCAACTAGAGAGGGATTGATATTTGGACTTCTTTAGAGGCTAGCATTAAGTTAGTCATGAGTGGTCAAATGAAGATTATTACAAGTCTTATGGAGAGTTTGGTAAAGAAAACATGCACTTTGGAGTAAGTATTTTCTAAAGTATGGTTAGTGGTGGGGATTTTAATTTTTCTCCAATTTTTTTGGTGAACAAACTAACCCACTTTTTGGGTTCACGCACTCCAAACCTTTTTCATTACATGTGCCTTTCAAACACAATATGCCATCATCCCTTCAATGACTTGTGCTTACACATGGTTTGATACGTATAACTATAGACATACATAATTGTATATTTATTTATATATGTACACACTATATTAGAAACCTGTATATTACATGAATTGAGTAAAATAACTATTAAATAGTTAGTAAATAGAAGATTTAGAAAAAATAAAACGATATTTTAAGATAAGATATGACTAGCTAGCCTGTTTTAAATCAAGAAAAAAAAAAGATAGTACGAAGGTGTAAAATAAAAAAAAAAACGAGAGAATAGTCTTGAGCTTACAAAATTATGACACAACCAGTTAATTACTAAGTAGGTGTGTCAAGAGGAGTGTATTTTCTAGTAGTGGTGTGTATATATACATAGAGAGAATAGATAATGTGAGAACTACAAAGTTACATGAAAACCAAGAAAATCAGCATCAACCAAACAAATTTTTTATATTTTTTCTTACTTACACACACATATATATTACTAATTAAAAAACACAAAAAATACATAGCTTGTAAATTACTTACTTACATACACACACACACACATATATATATATATATAGGGTAAGGATAGTGTAAAAAGGGCCTAAAGTGTGAGAAGTGTAAGAAGTGTATTATAACACTATATATAATACTATATAACACCATATAAACACCGTATAACAATATGTAACACCATATAATACCATATAACACTATGTAACACTATATATCATTATATAACAAATATAACACTATACATCTATCATAGACATGCTACCAGACAACATATAGTGTTATATTTGTTATATAATGATATATGGTGTTACATAGTTATATATGGTATTATATGGTGTTACATATTGTCATACGGTGTTTATATGGTGTTATATAGTATTATATATAGTGTTATAATACACTTCTTACACTTTGAGCACTTTTTACAGGATCCTCTACCTATATATATATATATATATATATATATATATATATATATATATATATATATATATAGCTCGTTAATCTACATATATTTTTCTACATTTTTTAATATTTTACAATAATAACAGTCTAATAAAAAAGTTTAAAAAATAAAATAAAAATAATTGTTTGGTTGATAGTGGTTCTCTCAAGTTTTTAATTACTTGTAGTTCTCTTATCATTCTCACCCTATGTATGTAGAATTATCTTGTAAACTCTAAATTGTATAAACCGTGAGAACTCATAAAAAATTAATCAAAATCATTATAAATGATAAAAAAAAACTTTATTTTTTATTTATTTAGAACGAATTCTAATCATTCTTTACTGATATTAACCACATATACCCACATCTTGCAATATTTTAAGTATCCACTTATTGGATTGATGTGAGGCACCGTACACTAGACAGTGCAAAAGCAATAACAAATAGTATGCACAAATAGATCACAGAACAAAATTTCTGTATGAATAATAGTCAGCTGCAACTAGTGGCTTCTCTGAAGCCACCTTGGTTGCCATGCCAAGATAAAAACGTCTTCATAGCCATTAGAAACTAATTCACAGTTTAATAACCACTATAAAAACAGTAAAGAAATCATCAAAGCATGTTACCTCATGTAAACACAAAATTCTACACCAAGTACAACATAGTTAAAAAAGGTCTCAAATGAGGTTGTCCTCATAATCATCACCACATATGCCTATCAAACAAAATAGCCCAAAAGAAGCAACGTAAGGACGATAAACCTGTAAGTATGTTGTTCTTTTTGTTGTTTTGTTAGTACAACTTAGGTCGGTAGAGGGTTTTAAGGTTGACCCCTCAACGTCATATCGAATTAGAATGACGTCTCAGATGACTTTGTCCTCACCATCCTTGAATACAAAGTTCCCCGAGACCACAAAACCAAAAGAACCAACACAACCACAATTAAGCTATAAGAAGTGACACCTCAAGCTAATCATGTTAAATATTTATAGTAACTGAATACAACAATCCATACTGACCACCAACAACAAAAACTAGATCCCAACTGAAGGGGTATGGTCCCAAAAGCCCGCGCAAAACTTCCTCCGAGTCGCGCGAAGGACCATACTCCTTAATCAATTACATTTTCGATCTCAACCTCGTGCGGGGTCTAAGCAAGACAAAGCAACAACTTAGAATCCTGAAGTCGAGCCTCCAAGCGCCCATACCTTGCGCAGGCCAGTTCCATGTGCAGCAAGAGCCACGCATGGATGCGGCGTAAAGACGTCTTAAAGTACAAAGGGTACAAGTGTCAGAAGAAAAGAGCCAATCCGCATTCTCCAGGCTCTGCTTAATCGTGCACCACGATCACCTGATGAGCAGGAGACAAAAAGTACTCAAGGACGCCTACGTGACACCAATCACGGGGCAGAGACACCTGCACCACGATCTCCACTAACTGGCTGATGACAGAGTCCGACAACAGCGACACGTGGCTCCACTCATGGTGCGCCAGCACCGAGAAACATCCAGAAGACACTAACGGTCGACACCAGTGAGACAATAGGCATATCCATTCTATTGTCGTCTTCCGGCCCAAGGCCCATCAGCCCACATCCTTCACACCACTCCGGCTATAAATAGAACACTTCATTCACAGGTTGATTCATTCTATTCCCTCTACTCTCACTCATTACTCACTTTAATCTCCTCGAGATAGTTACTTATTCTCACGCGCAAATGTGACTCATGTCAACACGATTGATAACGAAGCAGAGCGTCGTCTCGACCTCGATTTACTAGAAGAGAGGCGCGAAATTGCGCAGATTAAAGAAGCAAAGTACAAAACACAACTGGAAAGGTATTATAATGCTAGAGTCCGCATTTGTACCTTCACTCCAGGAGAGTATGTCTTCAGAGACAATGAAGCTTCAAACGCTGAACGGCCAGGGAAACTAGCACCCAAATGGGAAGGCCCGTACTTAGTACACGAAGTGCTAGGCAAAGGGGCATACAAGTTGCGCACTCTGGATGGACACATCATCCCACGCACATGGAATGCGCAACAATTGCGCAAGTGCTATATGTAGCTACCCTTGGCCCCGCGCCTTTACTTTAGCCACGAGCCTTTTCTAATTTCTATGTTGGCTAAACGCTCTACGAGTCTGCAATGTATGACGGCCTAAGCGCCTATTTCTTAAATGAATGAAAGCATATGCCTTATGTTTTCTCCTAGAATGATGACTTGTACGTTACAAATGCATGTTAAACTTTTGATTAGCACGAAAACACTTCAGTAAATTACGAGCTATAGATTTACACCTCCAAGGTCTCCGCGAACGTAGCGCGAGACCAAACAATTACATTCACACAAGAGCCACACTTACGTTTATTCGCGCTAACTTAACCAAAGTTTCTAGCAACAGTGCAATAATTGTAACTCGAAAAATGGAAAGCAAAACGTAAAAATCATATTCAAACGGCGCAAAAGCGCAACAATTACAATTCGGCAAACAACCTTGCGCATTTCAAAACCAAAGGCAATGTGTCCAAAGAACAACCCTGGTAGCCGCGCAGAAGTAATCCAAGCAATTACACGCGCGCCGTCAACCAGGGTCAAACAAGCACCATCAGAGCATTTAACTTCTTTTTTCTTGGTCTAGAGCTCCAACCATTTACTTCGTGCATGGTGCAGCACTGGACTGGGGGGACTTGAAGGGGTATGGTCCCAAAAGCCCGCGCAAAACTTCTTCCGAGTCACGCGAAGTACCATACTCCTTAATCAATTACATTTTCGACCTCAACCTCGCGCGGGTAGAGCAACACTCGCCAACGCCGCGCGGGGTCTAGGCAAGACAAAGCAACAACTTAGCATCCTGAAGTCGAGCCTCCAAGCGCCCATACCTTGCGCAGGCCAGTTCCATGTGCAGCAAGAGCCGCGCAGGGATGTGGCGTAAAGACGTCTTAAAGTACAAAGGGTACAAGTGTCAGAAGAAAAGAGCCAATCCGCATTCTCCAGGCTCTGCTTAATCGTGCACCACGATCACCTGACGAGCAGGAGACAAAAATTACTCAAGGACGCCTACGTGACACCAATCACGGGGCAGAGACACCAGCACCACGATCTCCACTAACTGGCTGATGACAGAGTCCGACAACAGCGACACGTGGCTCCACTCATGGTGCGGGCCAGCACCGAGAAACGTCCAGAAGACACTAACGGTCGACACCAGTGAGACAATAGGCATATCCATTCTATTGTCGTCTTCCGGCCCAAAGCCCATCAGCCCACATCCTTCACACCACTTCGGCTATAAATAGAACACTTCATTCACAGGTTGATTCATTCTATTCCCTCTACTCTCACTCATTACTCACTTTAATCTCCTCGAGATAGTTACTTATTCTCACGCCGGAGCCTGGTTAAGAGGGAAACCCCCATATTCCCCTCTTAACGAGCTAACGGTGTTCTGTTTTGCAGGTTAATCAATCACTAAGGAGCTCAAGAAATCAAAGAAGATTAACCCGTATGGTAGAAACATAAACCAAACTAATCATCCCTAATATTAGTTACGTGTTTCTTCACCAACATAGAGCCAAATGGTTTGCTCGAGCAAAAACACAAAAGAGATTGTAAAAACCAAGTGCGGTTAAAAAGGGTAAAAGTCAGGCCTTTAGTGGAAGAGTGAGTACATGCGTCCAAAAATAAACCTGTATGAAAGTTATAAGTAAATAAGCAAACGTACAACACATTAATGCTGACAAAATCTACAAAGCACACAATACAACCTAATATACGAAGAATAGAGGACACTGTGCTCCATTCATATGGCTCAAGTCACATACATTCAACATATTCAACAACATAAGCTTAATCGCAGTAATGGTCTCAACATAACATCATAAAGAACAAGACAAAGTCTAAACAATATAGCAGGGCAACAAAATCATCTTCAACAACCAAATAACCATCCACTCAGAAACATCCAACAGCAATTGTCTCAGCATAACCATAGACCCACCCGCACTAAATACCCCTCAATACACAAACACATAACAACAATCGTCGAAGCATAACCTGATACACCCAAAGTTAAAGTTTAAATAGTCTTAGACAATTAAACAGTCATCGTGACCGACTGAAAAACCATGAACACATAGATATTCAACAACAATCATCTCAGCATAGCATCATAAACCAAAACCAAATGTGTAAACAGTCTCCGACAACTACATAATCATCATGACCCACCAAACAACATTGAATACACAAACATCTGATAACCTTCAAACACACGCATTCAACCAAAAACACTATAAATGTATGATAAAAACCAAAAACAACATGAACCATCGTTAGAAACCAATCTTGAAAACCAACCCACAACCAAAAAACCAATCCACCAAAAGCAATCGACAACCAAAAACTATGAATTGCCTATAAAAAATTACCAGAAAATAAATGTCGTCGGATAAGAATACGACAACAACAACACTACATAGCAGTAGACGCAAACACGACAAACAACAATAGTACATAATTGTATAAACACGAAAACAACTATAAAAGACAATCATCCACCCTACAACAATAAACCAAACTAAAAACTTACGGAGATTCGCCGGAGAGGTACGCCAGAAGAAGCAGAAGAGAGACGTATACAACAAATAAGAAATTGGGCGGTGAGGGCTGAGCCTTTTAAAGCCTCCACCGACCTAAATGGTACAATAAACCAACAAAAAGAACAACCAACCTAAAGTAAGTAAAATCTACAAAGCCAAAGGAATAACCTTCGATACCTAAAAATCTTACCAATTAACGTGATATAAATAATATAAACTTCCGTAAATTGAAAAGTCTAGGTTATGGTGTGATTACAAATAAGATATTTTCTAAATGCTACATGGAAAGAAAATAAATATACGTGAACTATTTAATAAAATTAGTTCTGGACTTGTGGTATTCAGTATTCATGTGTTGCAATTGCCAATTCGGTGTCAAATGGATTAATTAGACTTGCTATGGACGGAGAAGGAAACAAAAAAGTTGGAATAATGGGCTAAGTGGAGATTGTACATGGGCTTCAACTTCAAAGTGATAGGGTTGCTTTTAAAGAAAAGAAAGACGCACGACATGAAAGCGGCAAACAAAACAAGCACCGTAACATAGACATGCATCAGTACATCTTTCCTACACATTGATATCACTAGGTTACTAACTCTTATTTATTTATTTTGTTATTAAAATACATGTAAGTGCAGATTAGAAAGCACAATCATTGGTCATATATTCCTATATTAGTTTAATTTTTTCTAAAAAAACCATAAAATAAAACTTCAGAAGCAAACTCATGGACATTTTGATCATAAGATCATTGATTTAATAAATTCTTACAAAAAGAGCCGTTATTCCAAAGCTATATATAAGCATAATATATCCTATGCACAGATTTTGTAATTTACTCTTATATTAATATAAAATTTTGTGGTGATTTACTCTTATCGTCTCTTTTTCAGGACTGTTTTTTTAATATCATTTCATAGTTGTGCTTATCTTGTTCTTTCGTGGTATTGTAGTAACCTACAAAACAATGTACTTAAGTGGATATTATTCTCCCTTAAATTTAGGAAGCATCATGTGGTGGTTGTATATTATTAATTAGTGTTACCCATCTACATGACTTGTTGAGACAAACTTGATTAACTTATTGAAACTTGAATAATTTATATAAGAGTAAATTACAAAACTCGTCCTTTATGTATGTATGTTATTGCAAATCATGTCCTTTGTCTTCAATAATTACATTAATCATACCTAATGTTTACAAATCTTAACATTGTATATCCTTTACCCCAAACCCAGTTAATTTTCTAAGTTAATTGTAGTCATGTAGGACCTATGTGAGGGCATTAATGTCTTTTAACCTACCAATCTTTTTTTTTTCCAACTTTGGGGTTTTAAATTGGGGGAAAAATTGGTAGGTTAAAAGACATTAATGCCCTCACGTAGGTCCCACATGACTACAATTAACTGAGAAAATTAACTGGGTTTGAGGTAAAGAATATAACATGTTAGGATTCGTAAACATTAGGTATGATTAATGTAATTATTGAAGACAAAGAACATGATTTGCAATAACATGTATACATAAAGGACGAGTTTTGTAATTTACTCTTTATATAATCCATACTTCAATAATTAGTGTCACTATATATAAGGCTCACAACTATTCTCATCCAATGTCACTACTTCGATCATCTCTCGTAATCATAAACTTGCAAAAACAAACTTTACATATGAAAAAAATTGGGTTTTACTTGCTAGTTCTTGTAGCCACCATCCGGTGCACCACCACCGCACCCATCGACTTCATCCGAGCCTCATGTAAAACCACCTTGCACCCGCCTCTTTGTGTCCGCTGTCTCTCAAGTTACGCTGGTTCTATAAAGGGTAGCGATCACCATCTAGCCAAAGCGGCCGTTATAGTTAGCCTAAATGAGGCCAAGTTAGCCGCGGCCTTTGTTTCTAAACTGGCCCGAGTTTCTAGATTAAAACCTATAGAATACCAAGCTGTGAAAGACTGTATCAGCACCATGACCAATAGTGTGGTGAGTCTAAGCCAGTCGGTTCAGGAGCTGGAGCGGATGGGACGTCGGTCCGTGGATCAAGATTTCGAGTGGCACATGAGCAACGTGGAGACGTGGGTCAGTTCTGCTCTTACTTATCAGAATATATGTAGTGGGGGGTTTGGTGTAAATGGACATGTGAAGGATGTTGTGACTAAGAGGATGGTTTATGCTTCACAAGTCACTAGTAATGCACTTGCTTTAGTCAACAGGTTTGCTGTGAGCCACAGGAAAGGTAGTCATAAGCCATGAATCTTAAAGAAGTCAAAAGTCAAAAGACATGTATATCAAGTTGTGTGAAATACTAAATAGATTAGTGATGGTTGAAATATATAAATAACAAGGTAGTTCATAGGAATGTATATCAAGTTGTGTGAAATACTAAATAGACTAGTTTGTAATTTTGTATCCATAAGTGATGGTTGAAATATATAAATAACAAGTGATGGTTCAAATAAATAAATAATATACGGTGCCACAAAAACATTCACATGTACCATAATCTTTCACCGTTTTATTTTTAAGTTCTTTGAATTTCAATTAGAATAGTTTTGTTAATATAATTATTTGATTACAATTTCATCTTTCTTGGTAATGAAAAATTATGATTTGGTAAATACAAATAATTTTGTTTTAGCATGAAATAAAGTCATATATCGAAGATATAGGACCTGGATTAATTCCGTAATACCAGAGTATTTCTATTTGACTCGGTTAACCCGAGATGTGGTTACCCGCAAATGTTCTTATGCCTAGGTGGCCAATAAGATAAAAGGAAGGTTGCCTCATGAGAAAAGGAGATGTCGCTATCATTACGGAAAAACCCTAATGGGCCCTAGATTACTTGGTGATGACGTTAACTCTAATTCTGTCTCCATAAATACTCCGACACAAAGGGAATGTAGATCATGCTCTCTCACAAACCCTAATTACATACGTATCTATTTTGCATCTTTATTCACTCTCAAGAAGCTGATACTTATTCCAAGGTCGAAGGGTGGTCACTAGGAGAACTCCTTCCTGTGGCAAGACTAACGGTGTTGTTTTGTAAACATCATAAGAGCATGCCCAATAAGGGCATTTTTATTGTGTTTTTAGGTGATGTGGCAATTTTTGATTGTTTGTTTATTGGGTGGGGTTGTTTTTTAAGGAAGGATCATGCTAATTACACACGGCCAAAATAATTTTCACACCCCTAAGCGCCGCGCTATGGCCAAAGCGGGGCGCTTAGGGCGACAAAAGTTGATACGAGGTTTCGACTGACTGACTGACTGACAGACTGACAGACATAAAGGTGATACGAGGTTTCAGTCGCCCCGTGAACCCTAAGCGTCGCGCTTTGGCCATAGCGCGGCGCTTCGACCCCAAATGTTGCCTTTAAATCCCTGGCCAGACTCGACATTCATAATTCGGATTGTTTTTTGTCGATCTTCTTTACTCTATTAGTTACATTTTTTGAAAAAACGATGTCGTGGTTCAGTAACTATCTTTTCGGTCAATATTCTGACGAGTCAGTTGTTCCTGATTCTTACGAGGGGACCGCTATTTCTGACTCGTTTGAGAAACCGGTGTCGTCCAACTTGAGGGAGACAGAGGTTGTATCTGGCATTCGTTATCGTGATAACACGGTGCAGCTGGATTTGAATACCCCTGTGGAGGACCCTTACGCACAACAAGGTTATTCGAATTTCGGTTACGGTGGCGACTATAGCTTTGTACAGCAGGAGTGTTATCCAAACGACAGTTACGGTTGTCAACAAGGCTTACAAGGTTATTCGAATTTCGGTTACGGTGGCGAGCAAAGCTTTGTACAGCAGGAGTGTTATCCAAACCAGAGTTACGGTTGTGAACAGAGCTTTGAACATCAAGTCTATTCGAACCTCGGTGACGATGGTGAGCCGGAGGATGTGTCTGTTGACGAGGAAGGTTGTTACCCGGTTACATTTTCGTTTGATACAACGCAGACCTTTTCGTCACGTAAAGAGTTGGTGCGTTGGGTACAAGACACGACAAAAGACAATGGTTACCTCATTGTGACTAAGAGGTCGAATAAAAGAGGAGAGAATTACAGGATTTGGTTTCAATGTACTTTTGGTGGGGAGCATAAGAGTGTAGCTACACAGAGGAAAACGGGTAGCAAGAAAATAGGCTGCCCGTTCGAGATGATCGGGTTTTCGGAATCATCCGGAAGTGTTTGGAGGATCGAGGTGACGAAGGCGAAGCATAACCGCACTCCTATTGAAAACTTCGAGGGTCACGCGTATGCGAGAAGGCTTTCTTCGGAGGACAAAAAACTGGTTAAGGAGTTGGCAGAGCAAGATATTCCCAACCAAAGTATCTGGCGAACGCTGACAAAAAACAATCCGGCTAGAAAGCTTATTCCGAAAGATATACACAACGTTGTTCAGAAGATCAACGCCGAAAAAAATGTCGGTAAGTCTCCGATGCAAAAACTTGAAAACATTCTTATCGAAAAAAATTACACTTATTACATGCGCACGAATGAGATATCGAACGAAGTTGAAGACGTCTTCTTTGTTCACGAAAAATCATTCACTATGTGGTGTGCCTTCCCGCATGTGCTAATGATTGACGCCGCATACAAAACGAACATGTACAACCTGCCATTTGTTCAAGTCGTAGGCATGACGTCGACAAACAAATCGTTTACGGCTGCTTGTGCGGTAATTTCCGCTGAGAAGTCAGAGAACTACCAATGGGTGTTGCAGAGGATCAAGTCTATGCTGGCAGGATGTATGGAACCGCGCGTGATTTTAACAGACAGGGATTTTGCGCTAATGAACGCGTGTGAACAAGTTTTTCCAAAAGCGCATAAGTATCTTTGTCGGTTCCATATTCAACAAAATATTAATAAGAACAGCAAGAAGAAATTCTCTGACAAGGAGTGGAAAGAATTCGTACGTACATTTTGGACATTGTGCGAGTGTACGACCGAGGAAATATACAGGTATAACTTGGAAAACCTTGAAGCACAGCTGAAAGAAGCTGACCGTGAACGTGAGTATTTCTTACATAATTATGTTCAAATTTTATATAATAACAAAAACTGACTATTTACGTTTTTTAATTTTAGAGGTTTTTGATTATTTGAAGAAATCCTGGTTGGATCCGTACCGTGAAAAGTTTGTATCTTGCTGGATTAACCAAACTATCAACTTTCACCAGACTACGACCAACAGGGTTGAGAGCATGCATGCAACATTAAAAAGTCACTTTCCAAGTCATCGCAACACACTGGATAAACTTGTACTGTCTGTTGATCATGTTGTTGATAAACAATACGCCGAGATTAGAAGTAGCTTTGAAACAAGCCTCCGAAAAGTGATGACGCACCACAAGAATCAGCCCATGCTTGCATATATTCTCAGAAAGGTTTCAATATATGCGATTGAGCTTTTGAGTATGGAACTAAAACGTAAGGAAGACGGGTTGAGAGCCTACGGTGCAAGCTGTGGTTGCCAACTTTTTACCAGTTATGGTTTGCCATGTGCCTGTCGTTTGGAAAAGTTGGAAAATAAAGGTAATTAATATTTTTGACCTTTCTCGTTATGATTTTGCCACCTAATTTGTTTTCATCCACAGGTCAGCAAATCCGGATCACACACATAGACGTGTTTTGGAAGAAGCTTGACTTCAAGCCTGCAAGGAATAACATAGAGGATATCGATGTAGACGCGGAATTTGAAAAATTGAAAAAACAGATCGATCCAACACCCCCTCAAGTGAAAAGGAGCTTCTTTGAAAAGTTTCAGCAAATCCTCAATCCAGGGAACAGTAACAAAAAAACCTCCTGCTGTTCTGAAGAAAACTCGTGGTCGCCCAACATTGAAAACGCAGGAAGAAAGAAAGGTTGAAACCGCTAGACAAAGCTCTTACATTCCGTCAGAAGAAACTTGGGTCGATGCTTCAGACGATCTTCCCCGTCACAGCTCGTACATATCAGCCGAAGATTCTAGAAGAGAAAAGAATACCAAACCGCTCAACCTACACCCTGATTTCCCGAATATCAAGCTCGGTCCTAAGACGGATATAGCGATCCGCAACTACGCATCTCAGATTCCCAAAGTGATCCATCCATACATCGTTAGAATAAAGGACGTGAAACCAGATGGTAATTGTGGATTTCGATCGGTGGCTGTTGGGTTAGGAGTGAAACAAAATTCATATTTGAAGATCCGGGAACAACTTCTAAAGGAGTTACGTATGAACGAATCGCTTTGGAGGCAGGTTTTCGATCCGGAAAACATAGGACATTATGATGCGCTGGTTAAACGGATCGATTTCAAGGGGGTGGGACGAGCAGGTATCAAAAATTACATGTCGATGCCTGAGACGGGGTTTCTTATTGCCCAACGATACGGTGTGATTGTTCACACCTTCGACATTCGTGGGAGCGATACAATTTTCCCTCTGCTGGGCGGCCCAAACGAAGCTGAGGAACCTCACCTGGTAGTTGCGGTTGTGTTCGTCGACAATGGGCATTTCATACATGTAGAGCTTGGAGGTTGTTATCCAATGCCTCCCCCAAACCTACTCTGGACAGCGAACAGAACAGAGCGCGCAGCAGCCTGGCATACATTATACAGGGATCAGATCAACACGTACGAAATGCTTACGTATCGTGCCCCTGACCTTAATGTAACCCCATATGTTCACGATGTATCTTAAATGTGTTTAATAATAATCACGTTTGTGTTTGTTCAATATACGCGTTACATCACGTTAAAAACCGAATGTCACCGACACGACCCAATCAGATTCAATACGCACTTGTACGACCCGAAATGACAATATAGATCATAATACTACAATTAATGAAAAAATACGTCATGTTCATGTACGGTAGGCGGCTGATACACATAACACTTCTCACAGGAGTACTTGTGCTTTCAAACCTAAATGATACGAGATAACGGAATAAGACATCACACGTAACCGATTTGATCCGGAACTTGCAGTATAGTCCATATATATTAAAAAATGATGTATAATGAAAAAAAAAACGGAAAATTTAGACTATTTATCGACGCGTTTGTGAATTAAAATCAATTTTAAAAAATTTAAAAAATGCCCAAAGCGCCCCGCTATGCTCATAACGCTGCGTTTTGGACCCAAAGCGCCGCGCTATGGCCATAGCGGGGCGCTTCGGACCCTCGTTATACCCTGAAGCGGGGCAGCTTCTCCCCCACTTCACCCAAAAACAAAAAACACACACCAAACGTGCGATCTCACACAGTCGACCATTTTCGGAGATTTTCGAGGTTTTCAACCGCTAAAAGGTATAATCTCAAACCCTTAATCGTTTCTTTACAATATACATGTTGATTGTTGAGTTGGTTGTTTGGTAATGTCGATTTTTGCAGGATCTGCTCTTCAGAATGAAGAACCAAAGCGCCGCGCCGAGGCCATAGCGGGGCGCTTTAGTTCATGTTTATTTTTTTTTGTTATTTTTTTAATTATTATTATTTGTTTAATTATTATTAATTGTTTAATTATCATTATGTGTTTAATTATTATTATTTGTTTAATATTATTTCTTTAATTATTATTATTTGTTTAATTGATTATTATTTGTTTAATTATTATTATTTGTTTAATATTATTTGTTTAATTATTATTATTTTTTTAATTATTATTATTTGTTTAATTATTATTAATTGTTTATTAATATTTGTTTAATATTATTATTTGTTTATTAATATTTGTTTAATATTATTATTTATTTAATATTATTATTTGTTTATTTAATATTATTATTTGTTTATTTAATATTATATGTTTAATATTATTTGTTTAATTATTAATATTTGTTTATTTAATTATTAATATTTATTTAATTATTATTTATTTAATATTATTATTTGTTTATTTAATATTATATGTTTAATATTATTTGTTTAATTAATATTATTTGTTTAATTATTAATATTTGTTTATTTAATATTATTTATTTAATATTATTATTTATTTTATATTATTATTTATTTAATATTATTTATTTAATATTATTATTTATTTAATATTATTATTTATTTAATATTATTTGCTTAATTAATATTATTATTTGATCAACGTGCAGAGATGGATTTGTCCGATGAGGAGATTGAGCATATGGAGGCTGAGGGAGAGGTGGGGGACGAGGAGGAGCCGGCATGTCCGTATCTTCAGTTTCCGGTGGGGTCACGGGCGAGGGGGAGATGCGCTAGGTTGCGCACCATAGAGATTGGGGAACATGTAGGGATAGATTGGGAGCTGCTGAGTACCGTGGGGGAGGTCGAGCGGGCGCGTGATATTATTGGGCTAGATACTCCTTGGTCGCGCCTATTTGAGTTAGCGATGGAGGACTCGTACCCTGAGCTTACGGTCGAGTTTCTTTCCACGTTTACATACGCGCCGCATCCGGCGGATTACGTGGAGGACCCTGCTTTTTCAGTCCACGAGGTTACATTCCGTCTCGCCAGTCAGGAGTTTGAGATGAGTGTGCGGGAGTTTGCTGTCCATACAGGTTTGTACACTGAGCCTGAGCTTGATAATGATTTATATACGCAGGCGGTTACGATGATGGACAGGCAGACGCTTATCAGTTTCTGGAGGGCCATTTCCAGGGCTCCCTTTGGGAAATCCTGGCAAAAGGCCACCACCATTAGAGACCCCTTGTACCGATACCTGCACCATGTTATCGCGTTGACTATCGTGCCACGGGGTTCCAGCAAGGAGAAGGTCAACCTCAGTGACCTTTTCTTTCTATACTGCCTACTACGCCGCCAGCCCTGCGATCTAGCAGCCAGCCTGGCAGATTACTTTTCTACTGCATACCACTGGCAGCTCCGCGCTCATTTATCACCGCCATTGCACGCTCGCTAGGGATCGTACCCGAGCATGATCCGCTGCTGTCCGATCCGGTCCCGTCATCCAGGTTGGGCCGCGCGTCAGTAGCCGCTATGCAGATCACCCGTACCTTTGATGTCGGTCTGAGGTTCAGGGGTGCTGACGGGCTGATTTGGCAGCCAGAGGTGTTGCCGGAGGTCATCCCGGTTGTTATTGAGGTGAGGCCTGGGATGTTAGCCCCTCCTGATGTTCAGCGGGCCGCTCGGCGGGCTCAGCTACAGGCTCTGGGCATCGATGAGCCTGAGGCTCAGGCTCAGGCTCAGGCTCAGGATGATCCGGCGCAGGAGGAGCGGGTCGAGGAGGTCCCGGTACCACCAGTTCAGCCAGCTCCTGAGCCGCCACAGTACCCGCAGCACGTTTACGCTGACCTGCCTCCGGCAGCGCGTGAGGTGGCTCGGGACTTCGATTGGCGCCTCAGACGTCAGGGCGCACGCATTGACTGGATCGTCCAGACGCTCGTTGATCTACGAGAGCTCGCTGCGTTGCCTCCACTTCCCCTCCCACCGTCCCCACCGCACGAGGATTAGTACATTACTTTGTTTGTTTAGTGTTTTGTTATGTATTATGTACTTAGTTGTACCTTTTTGTTGTGTATTGTATGTACAAACTGATATATATATATATAGAGTAAGGTTAACATACAAAAAGCCTTATCATACATCACGTAGGAGACAATGGTAACCGTTAGATCAGGGGTATAATCACGTATGGGACCACATAATCACGCATGGGACCACATAATCACGCATGGGACTATAATCACGCACGTTCTATGATAATAACGCACGTTATATTTTTTGTCATGTATGTTAATGTAGGTTAAGCCTTGAAGTACATTATACTTTCTCTATATATATATATATATATATATAGGTAGAGGATCCTGTAAAAAGTGCTCAAAGTGTAAGAAGTGTGAGAAGTGTATTATAACACTATATATAATACTATATAACACCATATAAACACAGTATAACAATATGTAACATCATATAATACCATATAACACTATGTAACACTATATATCATTATATAACAAATATAACACTACACATCTATCATAGACATGCTATCAGACAACCTATAGTGTTATATTTGTTATATAATGATATATAATGTTACATAGTGTTATATGGTATTATATGGTGTTACATATTGTTATACGGTGTTTATATGGTGTTATATAGTATTATATATAGTGTTATAATACACTTCTCACACTTCTTACACTTTGAGCACTTTTTACAGGATCCTTACCCTATATATATATATATATATATATATATATATATATATATATATATATATATATATATATATATATATATATTGCAGTTAATCTTCTATTTACATCACGTTGGTTCTGGATTGTTTACGTTTAATTCTTATGGCTTTCTGTACATTTTATTTAACGTGTTCGCTTTAATTTAACAAAATAAACAGCGTTAAGAACTTATATTATACACATTCTATAAAAATAATGACGTAATTATAAAACAACGTTAATTTAACAAAATAAACAACGTTTTAATTCAAAAAGGCAACATTCAATCATTCAAAAACAAATTCCCATTCACAACGGCAACTCTCACATAAAAATAAACAACGTTAATTTAACAAAATAAACAACGTTTTAATTCAAAAAGGCAACATTCAATCATTCAAAAACAAATTCCCATTCACAACGGCAACTCTCACATAAAAAATTTTTCCTCCAAAAATCCCTACCAAACTAATTCAACCAAAAATCCCTACCAAACTAACCCACATCAACCCAAATCAACCCCAACCAAGGCTGTTGTCTTTTTGCACATCCAAAGCGCCTCGCTATGGCCAAAGCGGGGCGCTTTGGCTTTGGTCAACAGACAAGGACTGACTTCTGTCAGTCCTTGTCTGTTGACCAAAGCCAAAGCGCCCCGCTTTGGCCATAGCGAGGCGCTTTGGATGTGCAAAAAGACAACAGCAGTGTGCGAATAGACCTAGCTTTTAAGGAAAGAGAAAATACATTAGTTTGTGGTGAAGAATAATTGGTTATGTGAGTGAAGAGAGGAGAGAGGAGAGTGAGGGTTGTTTTTAAGGAGAGAGAAGAGATTGTGAGTGGGCAAGAGAGAGAGAAAGATGATGACATGTGTCACATTATTGTTGATGATGATAACATGTGCCACATTATTGTTGATGATCTAAGAAATCCAAGATTCAAGTAATATTTCAAACCGAGTACAATTAGATGAGATCCGGTTGAAACCAATAAATCTGTTCTAGTATTTCTTCGTATAACCAAATTCATGTATTTAACATGCTTCAGAACCCTTCTTGATGCTACCTTATCTGTCTCACTCGTCCTAGACACTCACTACAAATGCTATAACAGTTTCCAAACAAGTAAATATTAAAAATTGTCCTAAGTGGACATCGTTGAAAAGTGATGCTAAGACCATTTCCAATGCAACATATTTGGCGGTGTATTTAGACTGTGGCAAAGAAAGAAGTAGATGTATTTGATATTCATTGCAAAAGATTATAATATCTTTCTCAGAGTAATTAATATCCAACTCATTTTTAAAGTGCTTTATCATCAATTATTTAAAAAACTTTTAATTATTTTTACATTGTGTAATTACACATTGAAAAAAATATCTGGATAACCCATACATTTATTCACCCTTATTTTGTTATACAATTAAACCTCTTGACTCACGTTTAATTTCAAAGAAATGTTAATGTTCTATTTTGTTATACAATAAAATAAAATGTTGGATATAAGATGATTAACTTTTGATTGTGTTATATGGTTTAAATTAGAAAAATATTTAAAATTGTACTTGTGTTTACTTTCGATCATTTTCGATAGTAAGTCAATTTTTTTTTAAACATATCATGTCGTCAACCATAATATTTAAAAATTCATTGGTTCTGCAATTTTTGGTAATTTAATTTAAAAATATCATTATCATTTTAAATATAATACAAAATCATATAAATCCGTATTTTATTTTTTGCTAAAATTTAATCTAAAAATATCATTATTATATGGGACAAATAGGATTTTGTGGGAAGGTATTGGCCAACTTAATGATATATTTGAAATAAAGGCGGATACGAAAGATGTTGAAATAATTCATGTTATTAACTTGATTTAAAAAAAAAAAAATCAATTTTGATAAAAAATGATTTTATCAAAAGGGTTGATATAGTGTTGACCATGGTTGTAAAAGTCCGCGTAAGTACTCCCCGAGTACTCGCTACAACGTAGGATGGCGAATTGTTTGCTTAGGCCAATTACTCCCCGAGTATTCTCCGTCTAGGCTGAGTACTTCCAGAGTATTAGGAATCGGCTAACGATTTTTGCAACCATGGTGTTAACACATGAGATTCTTTGTAATTGTTTATTAAAAGTAGGGGTGTTCATCGAATCGAATATCGAATTTTCGAATTATTCGAATCGAATTGTTCGAATAATTTTTATTTTTCCTTGAATTCGTATTCGATTCGAATTCGATTAAAACCTATCGAATTCGAATCGAATTCGTATTCGAATAAAAAACCCAATTCGTATTCGATTAAAATTTCGAATTCGAATCGAATTCGAATAAATTCGATTTAATTCAGATTCTTTAAAACATGTAAAAAACTATAAAAATGAAACATAAATTTTAAAGCAGCCATAAAACAGGATATCACATTAAAAAGTTTCAAATAAAGTACCACAAGTCTAAAATTCAAAACGAGAAGCCGGGAATAATCACTCCATATTATAAGTTAATATTTTTATGTTTAGAAATCTATTGATAGATTTGTTAATTATGTTTTACTTATGGGTCATTTATGGGTTTGGTAATGGGTAATTTTAATACTTGGAAAAAATTTAGAAAAGAATTTATAGTATAGCTTAATAAAAGTTATAGATTTATTATATATAAAAATAATAAATAAAAATGTATAATTTTTATTCGAATTTCGAATCGAATCGAATTTGAAATTATAAATTCGTATTCGATTCGTATTCGATTTACTTGACTCGAATTGAATCGAATTCGAATTCGAATTCTTATAATCGAAACGAATTCTTAATAATCGAATCGAATTTAAACGAATTTCGAAATTTTTCGAATTCGAAACGAATCCTGAACACCCCTAATTAAAAGTAAGATCTCAGGCTTATTTTTTTAAAGAGTTGAATTTATAAGGGGAGAGGGGGTGATGATCTTATCACTCACAACATCCAATCAAGTTCCATTATGTCGTCAACCATTATTCCATTACTCACAACCTTTTTTAGTGGCAATGCCCATTACTCACAACACCCAACAATAAACCCTCACACCCCCTCACATCCTTTCCTCCATCACGTGTTGATTTTATCACGGGATCCTTCCATAATTTAGGGAAGAATTAATTACATAATCCTATCTATATTTACATAAGGTATATCTATTACACCCCCGCAGTCGAAGCAAGAGGTGGACGAATTTTGAGACTGGAGCGGAAGTCGTCAAATAAAACCCGAGGTAATCCTTTGGTGAAGATGTCAGCAATCTGAAGTTGAGTAGGGGTGTGAAGTATCCGTATCGTGCCACGTTGAACTTGCTCACGCATAAAATGAATGTCAAGCTCGATATGTTTTGTGCATTGATGCTGAACAGGATTACTCGACAGATAGATAGCACTAATATTGTCACAATACACTAAGGTGGCTTTGGAGAGAGGTTTGCGCAATTCAAGAAGAAGGTTGCGAAGCCAGCAAATTTCAGCAACAACATTAGCAACTGCACGGTATTCGGCTTCAGCACTAGATCGCGAGATGGTCGATTGCCGCTTAGAAGACCAAGATAAAAGATTTTGCCCCATATAAACGCAATATCAAGATGTAGAGCGACGGGTGTCGGGACACCCTGCCCAATCATCGTCTGTATACGCCCGGAGAGAGATATCCGAACACGAGGATAGAGTGAGCCCATAGTCTGCCATGCCTTGAATATAACGAATAATGCGTTTCAATGCCTGCCAGTGATCAATGCTAGGATGATGCATGTGAATGCATATTTGTTGAACAACATAACTAATATCGGGTCGAATAAACGTGAGATATTGAAGAGCACCCGCGAGGCTTCGGTATAACGTGGGATCTTCAAACGGTGTACCAGATGTAGCGGCAAGCTTAGGCTTTGTATCGACTGGCGTACCGTCCGGATTGCATGAGGACATACCCGCACGATTAACAATATCCAAGGCATAAGATTTTTGTGACAGAAACATAGTCTGACCGATGCGAGAGACCGTAATACCCAAGAAGTAACTAAGAGGTCCAAGATCTTTCATTGCGAATTCAGCCGCGAGGCTGCCCATTAGTTGCACTCGTAGTGAATCGGTAGAAGTGGTGAGAATAATATCATCGACATAGATCAATAAATACGCAATATCACCCCCGTAATGATATGTGAAAAGAGAGTTATCACATCTACTTTGCAAGAAACCCATTGAAGTAACAAAATCCGTAAATCTTTGGTACCACGCCCTGGGTGCCTGTTTAAGCCCGTAAAGAGACTTCTTGAGACGACACACGTGGTCTGGATAGTCGCGATGGCGAAACCCCATAGGTTGATACATATACACAGTCTCCGTAAGATTTCCATGAAGGAAAGCGTTTGTAACATCTAGTTGATGAATGGGCCAGGACTGTGACAACGCCAATGTTAAGACTGTCCGAATAGTGGCCGGTTTAACAACCGGACTAAAAGTTTCCCCGCAATCAATACCCACTTCCTGATTTCGACCATCACACACAAGTCGTGCCTTGTATCGATCTAACGTGCCATCGGACCTGTATTTATGGCGAAAAAGCCACATGCTATGAATAATATGCATATCAGGGTGTCTCGGGACAAGTTCCCAAGTCTTATTTTTAATTAAGGCATTAAATTCGGTTTGCATGGCATTGAACCATTCCGGGTTAGATAAGGTAACAGTGGGGTTTTTAGGTATAGGTGCAATGTAGGTCGAGGAGAGGTTGAAAATTTGTTTGGGTTTGGAAATACCAGACATGGCACGGGTTTGTATTGTGCGAAGTGGTGGAACGGGTGGTGGTGGGTGCGTTATTGGACTAGGTGATGAAGGTAGTGGGCTGGGAGACGATACATCAGAGAATGAGTGGGCCGAGGGGTTGGTTTAGGCCAAGGGGGGGTGGTATGTGAGGGGCTGGTGTGGGCCGTGGGACTAGAAGGGGGAGGTAGGGCCGTAGGGATGGGTGTGGGTTGTGTGTGGGCCAAGGGAGTAGTGGGCGGTGAAGTGGGTGGGTCTGTTGGGTGGGTAGGTTGGCGAAGATAAGGATGTATAGGGTTATCAAGGAATTGGTAGGAATGAGTTGCGTGTTTGTGAGGTTTGGAAAAGGGAAATATGGTCTCGTCAAAAAGAACATGACGGTTGATGGTAATGGTTCGGGACTTGAGATCAAGACATTTGTACCCTCTATGGTTCGAAGGATAGCCGAGGAACACGCATGGGTAGGAACGATAGGCAAGTTTGTGTATGGTCGTATGAGGTATAAGAGGGTAGCAAATACACCCGAACACACGTAAGTGGTCATAAGATGGCAAGCAATGGTATAGGCGTTGGGTAGGGGTTTGAAAATTAAGTGTTTTGCTTGGGATAATATTTAATAAATATGTTACGGTTTCAAGGGCATGATGCCAATAAGTGTTTGGGGTTGAAGAGTGGGCCAAAATGGTACGCATTAGATTATTGATGGTGCGTATTTTTCGTTCTGCTTTACCATTTTGTGAGGAGGTACGCGGGCAAGAAAAACGGAAGTGCATGCCATGTGTGGTGCAAAACGTATGAAATTGGTTATTGGCATATTCACGGCCGTTGTCACATTGAAATTGTTTAATTTTGGTGCCAAATTGGGTTTGAATGAAAGTAGTAAATTTAGTGAACATGGCATAGACATCGGATTTGTGGGCTATAGGGTATGTCCATAAGAAATTGGTATAATCGTCTAAAAATTAAGGCATAGTAACGGTGTCCCCCATTGGAAATAATGGGAGAAGTCCAAACATCACTGTGAACTAGATCAAATGGCAAACGAGTACTTGTATTAGATGTAACAAAAGGAAGTCTAGTATGTTTCCCAAAAATACAAGCATGGCAAACTTTATTGTTTAAAGAACCACAAGAAATTGAAGAAGTTTTTAAAGTTTGTAAAATAGTTGGGCCTGGATGGCCGAGCCTTTGATGCCAGATGTCTTGAGAGATAGCTGCAAAAGTGGACGTAGTGGTGAGGTTCGTGATGTTGGACGGGTTGAGAGTGTAAAGGTCCCCCGAGCTATTGCACCGTAGGATAGGTTTCTTGGTCTTGAGATCCTTCACAGTAAAACCATATGGGTCAAATTCAACAGATAATTGGTTATCAGTAGTAAAACGACGTACCGAAATTAGGAGCGTATAAGACGTTGTTTAATTTAAAGGGAGGGAAAGGTGGGGAAGGGTTATGTTGCCTTGTCCTAGTACCGGAATGGTTTTGCCATTGCCAACAATAATGTTGCGAATAATACCAGAATTAAAAAGAGACAGAAACTTATCAGATTGAGGAGACATTGTACCTGACGCACCGGTGTCCATAGTCCATGAAGAGTCGTTGTGATGGAGAGCCAAGTTGTATAGTGCTTGTGCTATGTCAGTTGGAACATATCCAGTAGCATACGATTGGGCCGAAGATGGAGTGCTCGGTTTTGGGCCAAGAATACCTTGGGCCGATTGTTGTTGGGCCGGTTGAGCAGGAGGTGGGTTGGATGGATAGGGGCATGGGGGAGGAGACCATTGGGCCCAAGGAGATGTCGGTTGTGGTGGGTAGTAGCCGGCCCAGGGAGGTGGCGACCAGTAGGGTGGTTGGTAAGGAGGGTAGCGGCCACGTCCGTTAGAGGAGCGACCACGTCCACGGCCTCGGCCGCGTCCGCGATCAGAGCCGGCATGGTTGCAGGTTTCAGAGGGGGGCGGCGGGGCGATTCGGTGGTGGTGTGAAGTGCCGTGCTGGCGGTTTGAGCCGATATCTTTGCTTGAGCGGTCTTGCGTTCTTCAAGTTGGCATTGACGAGAGCGTGTGTTGTAGAAGTCCGGGAGCGGTTGGGTTTGCTGAAGAATTAGGGAGATGCTCTCATATTGATCTGTAAGCCCGGTGAGGATCTGAAGAACAAGCTGATTTTCGGATATGGTGGAACCAAGACTGATAAGTTGATCGTGAAGAAGCTTCATATATTGACAATACTCGGTCATGCTGGAGAAATTTTCGAGCCGCGAGTTGAAGAACTTGTTTTGTATAGTAATTGTGCGAGCAACTTGGTTGTCAAGGAAGAGGTTCTTAAGACGGCACCATGCGTCATGAGCGGTAGTGTTGGTGGTCATGATGGTGTGCATGAGATCTTGAGAGATGGTACCGTAGATCCATTGGAGAACAATGGAATCGATCCGTTCCCATGACTCAAGATAGGTGGGTTTGGCGGCCGGAGCTTTTTCATTGTCTTTGTCGGCTGTTTCTTTGGTTGCGGAGGAGGATGCGGCGTCCTCACGGGGTTGTAAGTGGTCGAAGACCTCATATGCTTTATAGTGGAGGACAAAGAGTTCGGCCCAAGTGTTATAATGTTCAGTTTGACTATCAAGGATCAAGGGGATAGAGTTTTTGATGTTGTTTACTGTGACAACGGGGTGAATGGTAGGGGACGCCATGGCCGGCCGAGAAGAAGAAGGTGGCGGACGGCGATAGAAGAGGAAAAAGAAAGTAGGTTTGGGGTTAGGCTCTTGATACCATGAAGAATATTATCGCTCAAATTGATCATTCTAATTGATTGATACCTCAATATATACAAAATACAATCCCATAATTTAGGGAAGAATTAATTACATAATCCTATCTATATTTACATAAGGTATATCTATTATTGCCAACTTCCACGCGTGGTATTGTTCCATCACGCACAATTTCTTTGTCACCCCGCCTCCCCTAATAATTTTGTATTCATTATTCAAAAATGTTAGGCTAAATGCGTTTATATTATGCTAAGACTACAAGGTATGGTGATGGACCATCCTTGGAGGATGATCCGCCACGTAGGCGACACGTCATAGTCCTCCCAAGGATGGATCATCCTCCAAAACTAGGGGGCATGGGAGAATGGTCCTAGTCATAGTCTTCCACCACTTTTATGTTTTTTTTTAATCTTCTACTTTTTTTTTAACATTTAACAAATAAAGTAACAAAATATTTTCATTAATATTAAAAAACATTACATAAACTTAAAAAATAAATTAAACTTAAAAAAAATAAATTAAAAAAAAAACATAAACTTAAAAAACTAAAGTTAAAAAAAAAAAACTTAAAAATATCCTAACATATTAAAATAAGCTACTAGTCTTCGTCTTCCATGTGGTGGCCGGGTTCGTTTTGAGCGTTGTTTCAAATGTACTCCACCAAGTCCGCTTGTAGGTTGTGATGTGTGTACTCGTTACGTAGAGCGAAGACGTTCAAATCTTGTTGTTCCTCACTAACTGGAACAAAATTTCCAGTAGACGCGTTTTCGTCGTACTCGCATATCGCTCTCCCTTCGTCTTCAATGATCATGTTATGAAGGATGATACAAGCGTACATAATGTGTCGTAACCTCCTTGGTGTTTGCGAACGTGCTGGAATAGAAATGATGTGCCATTTTTTTGTAGAACACCAAAAGCCCGTTCAATATCTTTTCTTGCGCCCTCTTGAAACTTTGCAAACTTTTTTCTTTTGTCGTCGGTAGGGTGCAGGATAGTTTTAACGATTGTCGAGTACGTTGGGTATATCCCATCGGCTAGGTAGTAACCTCGCCTGTACTCCACCCCTGAAACCGTAAAGCTTGTGTCTGGACCTGTACCCGCCACTACATCATCAAAAATCTGTGACTGGTATATGAGGTTGAGGTCATTGAGCGAACCAGGTAGACCAAAAAAAGCATGCCATATCCAGAGATCCTGTGACGCAACAGCCTCTAGAATGATAGTCGGATGTCCCTGATCTCCCCTAGTATACTGACCTTGCCATGCAACTGGGCAGTTCTGCCACTGCCAGTGCATGCAATCAATGCTCCCGAGCATTCCTGGGAAACCATGTCTCTGTTCGTGTGCTTGATATAATTTTTGAACGTCGTTTGCGTTCGGTTTCCGCAGGTATCGCTTGCTATACAATTTGACAACCCATTGGCAAAACTTGTGCAAACATCGACGTGCGGTTCTTTCAGACATCCTAATGTACTCGTCTAATGCATCGGGTCCGAAACCGTACGCAAGTTGGCGAATGGCCGACGTACATTTTTGTAAATTACTGAAACCCCTTTGCCCCCTAGCGTCGTTTCGCAATGTAAAAAACGGATCAGACTGGGTCATGTCGCCTGCAATACGTAAAAACAGTGGACGACTCATGCGGAAACGACGTCGAAAAATCTCGGCTGGGTACACGGGTTCGTCGGCAAAATAATCGGCTACTAGTTTATCGTGGCCGACTATAAATTTAGAACAAAACATAAATGAAATTAATTATAAAATACATTTTAAAATCTATATAAAACAAAAGGAAAAAAAAGTAAAATACCTTCTTGGTCTCGGTTATATTTTGCTCGTCTAGTTAGCCGTTGGGACGACCCTTCATCGGCCGCCATGAACACCTGAGCCGCGTTCATAATCATGTTGTGCATAATAGCATCCTCTTCCGAAGATGATGAATACCACGCGGACGAAGACGATGAAGACATAGAAGAAATTGAAGAAATGGAAGAAACGGGTGAAGCCATGATAATTTTTTAGCGAGAGATGGGGTGGTAGCGGGTAAAAATGGTACAAAATATGATGAGTTTTTATAAAAAAGGAAGAGTGGTTTATAAAATGTGAGAGAGATGGGGTGGTAGTGGGTGAAAAGTTGTGAAAAAAGGGGTTAAAGATGTGAGTATTTATAAAAATGGAAGTGAAATGGGGTGTTTTTTAAATTATAGCCGTTTGAAATTAATTTTTTTTTTATTTTCAACGGTCAAAAAGTGGAGGGGCCACCACTTTTGCTTCGTCGCAAACGGCTACAACCCAACGTGGAAGACGGGATGGGATGGGGGCGGCACGGTGTTTGGACCGTCGCCGACCCGTGACGAACCGGGGCCGCACCCCATACCGTCTAGCCTAATATTGATTTAATTCTTTCCAGAGATCGAAGCAGGTGACAAAAACCCAGGTACAATCAATTCAAAAACATGATTTTGTTTTTATGTATATTTTGACACTTCCAACATTGCATGTAGTTCAATTTGCCATCATCAAATCACGGGTTTTTCATATGTGAACCCCACCTGGCGTTCACATTTTGCCAAGTGGTATCTTTGTTAATTTGCATGCCGCGCTACACTTGAATATATGCAGTGAAATGAAGTAATGAAGTTGTCACTGTCTCCAAACTAATTAACGTACTTCTGCTTTCTGTTTCAATGGCCTGCTTCAGCTATCGTCTAATATGTTTGCTTCTTGTACTTATGATGGTGATGGCACTACCTAACGGAGCTGCTGCTGCAAGAAGAGGTTCCGATTATTGGGATCCATTTATCCGGTCACCTGTGGATCTGGAGGATGACGAGTTGGGGAATGGCACTAGATGGGCACTACTTGTCGCTGGTTCAAAGGGATACCAAAGTTACCGGCATCAGGTTAGTATCCGTTAAGATGTCGCACTCATTTTCACTAGTTAGTTATTATATATACTTAAGGGCTGGGCATGTATGTCTAGCGGTATTAGGGGTAGGGGTGGTCATCACTCACCACCCATTTATCACTCACAACCTCCAATCAAGTTTCGCCATTTCATCAACCATTATTTCATCACTCACAACCTTTTTAGTGGAAATGACCATCACTCACAACACCCAACAATAAACTCTCACACCCCCTCACATTCTTCCATTTATAATCACGCCAATAAACTTCCACGTGTGAAATTCATGGTGCGGCGGTGGTTTGTTTGAAACTTCCACGCGTGAAACTCATATATGTATTTAAATGTGTTTATACTACAAACATAACGCAAAAATTTTGAAAATAAAAATACCGTTAAAATGTTAGAGAATATATACTTTGTATGAAATTAATACTCAGTACCCCTTAGAAATATAAAGTTTTATTAATCACAGGCAAATGTTTGTCACGCTTATCAAATACTCAAAAGAGGAGGCTTGAAAGATGAAAACATTGTTGTGTTCATGTATGACGATATTGCCACATGTGATGAGAATCCAAGGCCTGGTACAATTATTCATCACCCGGAAGGGGGCGACGTCTACGCCGGAGTACCAAAGGTACATTGCTATATCACTTGCTAAGGGAATAACAAACTCATAATCCATCACTAAAATATTACAACTTTTATTACAGGACTACACCGGGGATGCAGTTACAGCTGATAATTTTTTTGCAGTGATTCTTGGTGACAAAAGTTCGGTGAAAGGTGGAAGCGGAAAGGTTATTGATAGCAAGCCGGATGATCGAATCTTTCTTTACTACACGGATCATGGAGCTGCTGGATTGCTAGGTGAGTGTTACAAGCAGGGACACAACTAATGTATTAAGATGGGTAGCACGGGCTACGACTCAACCCAGTATTTGTAGTGTATTTTTTTTTTCTGTTTTTTTTTCGCTTTTATACAAAGGATACCCTAAACAAATTAACACGAGGATACCCCTAAATTATTGGGCTAGCTCCGCCACTGGCTACAAGAATTTCATTTAATATACTAGATTGAATTAGTGGTCATGATATATTAGTCTTATTTTGGTTGTAGGGATGCCGGAAAAGCCTTATGTTGTAGCCAATGACTTCGTTGAGGTCTTGAAAAAGAAGCATGCCATGGGTACATACAAAGAGATGGTAATGCATACTTAACTATTAAACTAAACTTAAGAGTACTATATATGTGATGTTATTTATATGAAAGTTTTGATGGGAAAAACACAAAACCCGGTCACAAACGGTAAACACAAACGCGGAAGCAAACTTCGTTTGACCAAGAATTTTCCCAAACTTGAATGAACCTTTGAGGATGCAAACAAATAGGGTATACCAACTACAATCTAAACAACCCGGAAACAATAATAACAAGAACACCAAATTTTAGCGTGGAAAACCTCTCAAGAAAGGAGAGTAAAAACCACGGGACTACTAGAGCCGCTTCAAATCCACTATCACCAATTTAGAGCAATACAAAGTCTTCCCTAGGTCTACTAGAGGCATACAATAATCATCATACACTTGGAATCAACAACATCAAGCATATGGAATCAAATACAAAGACAAAAGAAGGAAATCACCAAAATTCTGCAGAAATTCGCTACGAACAGAGGCCGTGCAGATGAACTTCCAGACCTGATTTCGACAAACCCACCGTTGGATAAGGTCGCCCTGGTGTGCAGATGACTGTGCCCAAAAATCAGAGCGATCCAACGGTTCAAACTCCGGGAAACGGACGACCTCTGCAGCTAGGTTTTGGAGTGACGGAAATGAGCGAAAATTTTCTTCTTCTTGGTGTGTTGTTTTTGTGAGGGTGTTCACCAAATGAACCCTGCTTCTTCTCTTTTATCCATCTTCAAAAAATAAGATTGGGCCATAGAAAGTATTGTTGGGCTTCCTCATTGGCCCAAAAACCCAACAATTCTCCCCCTTTTTGGCCTATGAGGAAGAGTTCGCCATCCCGGCGATTGAGCAACATATCTTCAACTTTTCCCTTGCCAAAGATTTTGTCAACATATCGGAACCATTATCATCGGTATGAACTTTATCAAGTTCGAACAACTTGTCTTCAAGCGCATCTCTAATCCAATGATACTTCACATCAATATGTTTTGTTCTCTTATGAAACATAGAATTCTTTGCAAGGTGAATAGCACTTTGATTATCACAAAGAACCACGTAGCGCCGTTGCATAAAGCCAAGCTCCTGCGTAAACCTTTTCAACCACAACAGTTCTTTGCATGCTTCTGTTGCTGCCACATACTCAGCCTCAGTTGTAGACAAAGCAACATACTTTTGTAGTCTTGACTGCCATGAGACAGCTCCCCCTGCAAAAGTCATCAAATATCCAGAAGTGGATTTCATGTTGTCTTTGTTTCCCGCCAAATCAGAATCCGTATAACCAACAAGCATTGGCTCTTCATTCCCAAATGTTATACCCAATTTGGAAGAACCACGTAGATATCTAAAGATCCACTTAACTGCTTCCCAATGCTTCTTACCTGGATTTGATAGAAACCGACTAACAACACCTACTGCATGGGCAATATCAGGTCTTGTACACACCATTGCATACATCAAGCTTCCAACCGCTGACGCGTATGGAACTTTATCCATGTCTTCAATCTCCTCCTTCAAAGAAGGGCAATCTTTATCGGTTAGTTTAAAATTGGGAGTAAGAGGCGAACTAACCGCTTTAGCTTTAGCCATGTTGAATCTGCTGAGCACCTTCTCAATGTATTGCTCTTGTGACATGTGCAACTTCTTTGAAGCTCTATCTCTAGTAATCCGAATACCAAGAATTTGTTTTGCTGGGCCCAAGTCTTTCATAGAAAACGACTTGCTTAATTCTTTCTTCAGCTGAACAATTCTCTCTGCATTCTTGCCTACAATCAACATGTCATCAACATAGAGTAATAAAATGATAAAATCATCATCACCAAATCTCTGAAAGAAAACACAGTGATCTGAAATAGTCTTTCGGTAGCCTTGCTTCCCCATAACAGACTCAAATTTCTTGTACCACTGTCTTGGTGCTTGCTTCAACCCATAAAGACTTTTCTGAAGCTTACAGACATAGTCTTCTTTACCTTTAACCTGAAAACCTTCAGGTTGCTCCATATATATTTCTTTATCCAAGTCACCGTGAAGGAAAGCTGTCTTAACATCCATTTGCTCAACCTCAAGATCAAGACTAGCTGCCAAACCAAGAATCACTTGAATGGAACACATCTTCACGACTGGAGAGAAAATCTCATCAAAATCAATACCCTTTCTTTGACTGAACCCTTTAACCACCAATCTGGCTTTGTACCTAGGCCTCGAGGTATGTTCTTCAGTCTTCACTTTGTAGACCCACTTGTTCTTCAAAGCTCTTTTGCCCTTGGGCAACTTTACTAACTCAAAGGTATTGTTCTCATACAAGGAATTCATCTCATCTTGCATGGCTTCAACCCACTCCCTTTTGTGTTCATCTTCCATCGCCTCTTCATAACACTCGGGCTCTCCCCCATCAGTGAGCAAGACATACTCATCAGTAGAATAACGGGTGGAAGGATGACGGTTTCTTGTAGACCGTCTGAGTGGGATAAATGTTGGCATACCTGGCACTGGTAACTCTGGATGAGGACCCTCATCTAACTCTTGCTGCTCTGGAGTATCATGATTATCAGTACCGTGTTGTTCATCATGTTGAATATCATCTTCATTATGTGGCTCAGAATGTTGTGGAGGAACTGGATCCAAATCAGTAAGATCATCAGTATGTTGAGGAACTATCTTTGTCTTCTCAATATCTTTCAAACTTTGATCTTCAATAAAATCAGCATCGAAACTTCTTATGAGTTTCTTCGAGATTGGATCATAAAACCTGTGTCCAAACTCATCTCCCCCATAACCAACGAATATACATGGCTTGGTCTTTACATCAAGCTTTGTTCTTTCATCTTTGGGAATATGCACAAAAGCCTTGCATCCAAAGACCCGCAAATCATCGTATGAAACATCTTTGCCGCTCCAAACCCTGTCAGGAACATCAAAAGACAAAGGAACACAAGGAGTACGATTAATAACATTTACTACGGTGTTCAAAGCTTCACCCCAAAAGGAATTAGGCAACCCTGCATGTGACAACAGACATCTAACCCTTTCAGCCAATGTTCTATTCATCCGCTCTGCTAGACCATTCAATTGTGGTGTCTTTGGAGGAGTCTTTTGGTGCCGAATACCTTTCTCTCTACAGTAAGCATCAAAAGGACCAATGTACTCGCCTCCATTATCTGTTCGAATACACTTGAGCTTCTTCTCAGTTTGTCTCTCAACTAAGGCATGAAACTGCTTGAACACATCTAATACCTGATCTTTAGACTTCAAAGTATAGGCCCAAACTTTTCTCGAATGATCATCGATAAAAGTGACAAAGTACAAGCAACCCCCAAGTGTTCTAGTCTTCATAGGACCACAAACATTCGAATGTATTAAATCAAGTATATTGTCTCTCCTATGTGGAGGGTGACTTTTGAAAGAAACTCTTTTCTGTTTACCTGCCAGACAATGAGAACACTTCTTCAAATGAACATCGTGCAAATCGGGCAAGGCATTCTTCTTCAACAAAATAGACATCCCTTTTTCACTCATGTGAGCAAGTCTCCTATGCCACAAGTCGGTCATATCGGCATTCACTAACAAATTGACCGAGTCTTTGGAGATCTTCGGATGCGTTCTGTATAACTTTGAACTTCTTTTACCTCTTGCCACAATCAAAGAACCACGAGTGAGTTTCCAAATACCATCACCAAAGGTACTATGGTAACCATCATTATCAAGTAAACCAGCGGAGATCAAATTGAGTCTAATATCTGGAACATGTTTTACATTGTGTAAAACCAACTCCATCCCAGTGTCAAACTTCAAGCAAACATCCCCAACGCCTACAACCTTTGATAGCCCGTTATTACCCATCTTAACAACCCCAAAGTCACCAGGTGTGTAAGATGAATAAAACTCCCTTTGTGATGTCACATGACACGTAGCACCACTGTCAACAACCCAACTCGGATCATCACGTGCAATGTTCACCATATCATAATCACAACAAACGAAGAACTCTTCGGTAGCAGTATTAACTTCAGCTGTGTCATTGCCACCATCATCTTTCTTATGATTGTTCTTTTGATTGTTGTAATTAGCCTTCTTTTTCTCCCTTTTTAATTGTCTGCAGAATTTAATTGTGTGCCCTTTCTTACCACAATGATGACACTCATAATCAGCAAACTTACCTCTAGACTTACTACGATGCTTCTCTTTGTTACTCGGACCTCTACTTTGACCTCTCCCCCTGCTCTCTGTGGCCAAAACATCTGATTGTGAAGAGGAACCCTGTGATTTTCTTCTCATCTCTTCATTTAAAATACTACTTTTAGCCATTTCCATAGTAATAATACCATTTGCTGCAGAGTTGGACAATGATGTCCTAAAAGTCTCCCAAGAATCCGGTAAAGTACCAAGAAGCCATAAGCCTTGTACCTCGTCTTCAAACTTGATACCCATTCCTGCAAGCTGATTAATAAGACCCTGAAAAACATTCAAGTGATCAGTAACAGGAGTTCCATCATTGTACTTCAAATTTATCAACTGTTTAATCAAGAACAGTTTATTGTTTCCGGTCTTTCGAGCATACAACTCCTCAAGCTTGTTCCACAAAGTACGAGCATGAGTCTCCCCACTAATATGGTTCAAAACATTATCATCAACCCATTGGCGAATATAACCACAAACCTTTCTGTGCAATATATTCCACTCTTCATCTGTTTTATCACCCGGTTTGTCAGTATTAAAAACAGGCATATAATAATCCTTAACATAAAGGAGATCTTCCATCTTTCCTTTCCAAACATGATAATTAGAACCATTCAAATTTACAATCCTACTTGTATTAGCTTCCATTGTTCAATCAAGTTTCAACCCAATAACAAGAGCCAATGGCTCTGATACCACTTTGATGGGAAAAACACAAAACCCGGTCACAAACGGTAAACACAAACGCGGAAGCAAACTTCGTTTGACCAAGAATTTTCCCAAACTTGAATGAACCTTTGAGGATGCAAACAAATAGGGTATACCAACTACAATCTAAACAACCCGAAAACAATAATAACAAGAACACCAAATTTTAGCGTGGAAAACCTCTCAAGAAAGGAGAGTAAAAACCACGGGACTACTAGAGCCGCTTCAAATCCACTATCACCAATTTAGAGCAATACAAAGTCTTCCCTAGGTCTACTAGAGGCATACAATAATCATCATACACTTGGAATCAACAACATCAAGCATATGGAATCAAATACAAAGACAAAAGAAGGAAATCACCAAAATTCTGCAGAAATTCTGCAGCTACGAACAGAGGCCGTGCAGATGAACTTCCAGACCTGATTTCGACAAACCCACCGTTGGATAAGGTCGCCCTGGTGTGCAGATGACTGTGCCCAAAAATCAGAGCGATCCAACGGTTTAAACTCCGGGAAACGGACGACCTCTGCAGCTAGGTTTTGGAGTGACGGAAATGAGCGAAAATTTTCTTCTTCTTGGTGTGTTGTTTTTGTGAGGGTGTTCACCAAATGAACCCTGCTTCTTCTCTTTTATCCATCTTCAAAAAATAAGATTGGGCCATAGAAAGTATTGTTGGGCTTCCTCATTGGCCCAAAAACCCAACAAGTTTAATACAAAAATAAATATGATACTTATGTCTCTAAAGAATGTTAGTTATTGTAGGTTATATATTTGGAAGCATGTGAAAGTGGAAGCATCTTCGAAGGCTTGCTGCCTGAAGATCTCAACATATACGCTATAACTTCAACCAAACCCGAAGAGCCTAGCTATATAATCTATTGTCCAGACATGAATCCGCCTCCCCCACCCGAGTATACAACTTGCTTGGGAGATACATTTAGTGTTGCTTGGATGGAAGATAGGTATTTTTAAGATTTCCATGATTAAGACTTTATGGTGGTACGGTATATGGTTGTTTACGAGTCCTGATTAAACTTTTTACGTGTGTTTTAATCAGCGAAACACATAACCTGAAGAAAGAATCCTTGGCGCAACAAATCAACAAGGTTTGAGAATATATATGGCTTTAAGTATTTGGCTAAGAACAAATGTATTATGTGTTTTAAATGGTTTAATATGTGTTATGTGGGCACATATTCATGTATAGGTGAAGGAGAGGACATCTATGTTCGGTACTTACGCGAATGGTTCTCATGTAATGGAATATGGTACTAAAGTCATAAAACCGGAGAAGGTCTATCTATATCAAGGATACAATCCTGAAACCGCTAACCTACCAGCTAATCGGATTCACTTTGACAAGAAGATGGAGAGTGTAAATCAAAGAGACGGAGATCTAATATACTTGTGGCAGAAGGTAAGCAATTGTGATTTGTTTGTTTAACGCAAACATGTAATCATTCATATATGTGTAGTACAAGAGATCATCGGTATCCAACAGAGCGGAAGCTCTCAAGCAGATGACAGAGACGCTAAGGTATATGGCGCATTTGGATAGCAGCGTCGACATGATTGGGGTGCTTCTTTTCGGACCACAAAATGGTGGTTCAATCCTACGTTCGTCTAGAGGTCGTGGTCTACCTCTAGTGGACGACTGGGATTGTCTTAAATCGATGGTACGTTTTACTTGAACCAACATATACTTTAAACTAGGGACTTTTCCACTTTTGGCCATTGTACTAAATGAGACGCCTTCTTTTGAAGACTCGATTATTTGAGAAGCATTGTGGCTTGCTAACTGAATACGGCATGAAGCACATGCGTGCCTTTGCAAACATTTGCAACAATCTAGTTGAGGAGACTGAGGTGGAGGAAGCGATTATTGCTACTTGCAGTGGGAAGAACATCGGACCATATGCTAGCCTTGGGGCTTATAGTGTTTGAGAATTTTATCAAGCGTTCTCATGTGGTGTTTACTTGCGATATTAGCATACTTGATAGTGTTTATTTCAACTATATGTTTGCATGTTTCCGTTTCAAAAAGAATTGTGTTTTGTTTCTAGCTATGCATTCGCATGAGTACAAGCAACCTAAAAAAAGATAATGGGTTAAGACATCCAAAATCTAAATTATAATCCGGTCTGTTTCAGATTAGTTGTGCGGTTTTTTTGGATCATGGAGTGAATAAATTTTGGATTATGGACTCTAAACATGAACTTGGGCTGATTGGGTTTAAACTTAATATTGGTTAATTGTAGGGCTGGCAATTTTACAGGAATACACGAATACACGACACGAACCTACACGAAGTTAACAGGTATCGTGTATGGCCTTAACAGGTATCGTGTACCAAACAGGTAGACACGAGATTACCTGTTAATTTTCGTGTATAAACAAGTTAAATACCTGTTTACCTGTTAATACCCGTTAGTACACGATAAGAAATTAAATTAAGTAAAACTCATTAGTCATGTGTGTGTGGGTTCCTTAATTCCTTTCTAATTTCATTCCTCATTCAATTCAAAAAAAAAATAATAAAACCATAAACTCCCTCCGTAACTCTCAGATAGCATGCCGTGTTCGTGTTTTTGTTCGTGTTAACAGGTATTAACAGGTAATTTTCGTGTATAACAGTCGAACATACGTGTTAACAGGTATTAACAGGTAATTTTCGTGTATATCGTGTCGTGTTCGTGTTCGTGTTTGAAAAAAAGGACACGATAAGTTATCGTGTCGTGTTCGTGTATAGGGTTTCGTGTATCGTGTCTTATCGTGTCGTGTCTTATCGTGTACGGGTATACATGATATGCCATCCCTAGTTAATTGGAGTAAGGTATTAAGGCCCGCCCTGTTTGGTTTGCAAAATTAAGCAATTAAAATTAAGGTGAATTTTATCAGAAGTTGTATTTGGTTTACATAAGATGAAATTTTAATTTTCTTAAACCTTATATTTTATAAATTGTACGTTTAGTGATTGTTGTTGTTGTTATTATTAATTCAAACACGCTTTGATAATGTTTTTTACTATTTCGATTTAGTTCTTCTTTTTTACGATAATGTTTTATATTTCGTTCTAAATTTTGCGAGTTAACACATTGGAAAACGCGTGCATGGTTCAACATTTTACGACTATTTTTGTTCAGTTTAACAGTCCCATCGCAACTCGCGGGTCCTAAATACTACTACGAGATCATTTGTATAATCTACACGTGAAAAAAAAAACATAAGCATATTAAATAGGGGTGTGGAGAAAAACCGAAAATAGAAAAACAAAAGAAAACAAGAAAGCAAACCGTAGATATAACTGAAAAAAAACCCGAACCGTATCTGTAACTTAAAAAAGCTTAACCGATTTGTGAATTCGGTTTTTAGTTCCACAAAATCTTGCTTATTCGGATAACCAAACCGGATTCAATCGAATAATAAAACTGAATAATAACCGTTAAATTGGATGTGCAAAGCAAATAAACGGTTAAATTCGGTTCGATTAAACACAGTTCCAATTCGGAACAATTCATTTGTTGGGTTAGGCCCAAAATAGTTTCAAATCTGAATAAACCAATATCCAAAGACACCCGACGTTATATTTTTTTAAACGACTAAATGTTTCACTCCCTACATTATATTTTTTTTTACCATCACGTCCCAAAACTGTCACTTTGTTATCACGGGTTCAAAACTGCTAAACCCACCTGGCTTTCAGATATACTTCCGGGGCCCACATTCTCTACAGGTGTTGTTCTTCATTTGCATGGCACACGACCCTCCCTCTTTTGTTAACTTAAGCAGGCAATCTTTCTCTTAAACTATTTTGGGCTTCAATGACGGTCTCTCATATAATATGTTTGATTCTTGGATTGGTGACGGTATCTTATGGAAGCAAAGGTTCCGGTGACCGGCAGCAGCTGTGGGACCCGTTGATCAGGTCACCGGTGGATCTGGAAGCAGATGTTGATGAAAATATGACCAATGGAACCCGATGGGCGGTTCTAGTCGCGGGTTCGAAAGGGTTTGGAAACTATCGGCATCAGGTGAGTGTATGAGTTGATAACTTGATATATGTATTTATGGATGTTTTTTGTTATGTACAATCTGAGCTCCTGTTATTATTGATCTTTTAATGCCCCACTAAATTAGCATGCATGTAGTTACCACTACAAAACAGACTATTAGTAGGATATTAGCAACGTTATTGCAACAAAACAAAATGGTCACTAAGTTCGCATATGATGGCAAAGCATTTAGAAATAAATAGGTAATTTTGAATGAGTGTGAATGTGTCAGAATGTGTGATTATACATTATACCATTTTGAAACATTTTCACATATGGAGTTGCCGTAATTAGGATGTGCAACATCTCTAACCCTTTTGAGGCCTTCATTGGGGCTCTATAAGAAAAAAAAGGTGTTTACATGTAGTAGGCACACTTTCTTTTCATTCTTCACACCATTAAGTTGAGTTGTGAGGGCTTTGTTAAGAGTTTATGTAAAATGTGGTATTGGGTTAAAGTGAGACTATATATATTAGAGATGCCAATGGGCCGGGTATGGTTAATCCCATACCCAAATCCGTCGTAAAATCTTGTCTCAGACTTGGCCCCTTACCCGTTGGATATCGGGTATACCTGATGGAATTTTCGTTGTTATATATTCTTTACATTCCTTTATAATTTAATGTTTAAAAAATCTATATAATATAATATTAAATTATAATAATAACATACATATCATCATCACCATAGTAATAATATTTAATATATTTAAAAATGTATATATATTATTATAATATTAATATCAAAAAATAATTTTGCATTCCATAGCATATAAATATGAATAATGTCATCAAAGTATGTATATATTTCAATGAAAAGTTTATTTTTCAAATAATAAACTATAAGAATGAAACATTACTAACATATGTGAATACTAAACAGTTTTCGGACATATAGTTTCGTGTAATCGGGTCGGGAATCATCTAATCCCATACCCGCGAAATATTTTTTTCCATACCCATACCCGGCCTAATACCCGTCCTAAATTTTTTGGGTTTCGGGTATATCTGTCGAGCCCGGGTATTTTTGTCATCCCTAGACTATATATGATTAGTTATATACTATTTATTATTTAAAAATAATAAAAATCATCGCATGTGTCTAGCGTAGCGCCCACCATGGCGGTGTGCGCACTTAGCGACTTGCTGAGGTTGCACCTTCCACACCCAGATTGAAGCCCACATAAGAACCTTTCAAAATGAACGTAATCACACTTCATTAAAATTATCTATTTCTAAAAAAAATACATGTTTTGCATACTTTGTTGGATTGTGTGGTTTATTTGGGACTGAAATACATTCTCTAAGTCTGTGATGGGTTTTTCAACTCTACTTAACCAATATATATTATATCACTTTGTATAAATTTGTCGGTTTTTGTGATTGAAAATATAACATTGTAGTGCCACAGGCAGATGTTTGTCATGCATATCAAGTTCTTAAGAAAGGAGGTTTGAAAGATGAAAACATTGTAGTGTTTATGTATGACGATATTGCTTCAAGTCCTTTGAATCCAAGGCCGGGGACCATTATCAACAACCCTAAAGGCGACAACGTCTATGCTGGTGTGCCCAAGGTACATTGGTATTTCTAATAAACAAAAACTGTTGGTGTATGATATTTGTCCTACTTTGCAATTTTGCATGCTAAGTGATCATACCATCAATTACGTGTAGGACTACAATGGGGAGCATGTAACGGTAGATAATTTATTTGCCGTGCTTCTTGGTGACAAAAAATCGGTAAAGGGTGGAAGTGGGAAGGTTGTCGATAGCAAACCGGATGACCGGATCTTTCTGTTCTACTCAGACCATGGAGGTCCTGGAGTGCTTGGTAAGTGTTGAATTTTTTTTAATAATACAACTAATAGTCATTGCTAATTAGTATAACTTCGGTTGTAGGGATGCCCAACAACCGTGCTCTTGTAGCGAAAGACTTGGTAGATGTTTTGAAAAGGAAACATTCCATGGGTACATACAAAGAAATGGTAAACAATCCAAAAGGTTAATGCCAATTTTTCTTCTCTAGAAATAATTGGAAGAAGTTAATCAATGTAGGTTATATACTTGGAAGCGTGTGAAAGTGGAAGCATCTTCGAAGGCATACTTCCACAAGATCTTAACATATATGCCACAACTGCATCGGGGGCTCAAGAGAACAGTTATGGAACTTATTGCCCGGACACAAAACCTTCTCCACCACCTGGGTATTCAACTTGCTTGGGAGATCTATATAGCGGTTGCTTGGATGGAAGATAGGTATTTAAGATTGCTAAAATTTATGTTAACACGGACTTGTTCAGATTTTGTATCGGTCTTTAGTGGTCTATGGATGTGTTCCGTATTGGTATATAGCAGTTAAAGAATTTTAACTTTTTGTGATTTTTTTTCATAGCGAGATGCACAATCTGAAAAAAGAATCGCTCGAGCAACAATTCAACAAGGTTCAGATAAGATCATGTGTCCTATATTCTTCAAAGGTTAATGTGCTTGCAATGATTGTTGTTAAATTTGTATATTTTGTTTATAGGTGAAGGAGAGGACATCTATGTCCAATACTTACATGTCAGGTTCACATGTGATGGAATATGGTACCAAAGATATGAAACATGAGAAGGTCTCTTTGTATTTAGGATTTGATCCAGAGACCGCAAACCTCCCGCCTAATCGGATTCACTTTGATAAGATGGATGGTGTGAATCAAAGAGATGTTGATCTTATATTCTTGTGGCAAAGAGTAAGTATTCATAATCATTTTGTTTATTTCTAGATAGAATCGTAAGCTTGGTTTGTGCTTATATATGTGTGTAGTACAAGGAATCGCCTGAAACAAGGGCTGAAGTTCTCAAGGAGATTACAGATACATTGACACATAGGGGTCATTTGGATAGTAGCATTGATATGATTGGGGTGCTTCTTTTTGGACCACAAAATGGTGGGTCAATCCTCAATTCGGTTAGAGAGCGTGGGCTACCACTAGTGGATGACTGGGAATGTTTTAAATCTATGGTATGTCATACTTGTAGCTTAAAGTAAAAACTATTCAAGATCTAAAATACTGTATGATTGTTTCGGTATAAAGTAAAGTTTCTTTTGTTGAAGGCTCGATTATTTGAGAAGCATTGTGGGTTGCTAACCCAATACGGCTTGAAGCACATGCGTGCCTTTGCGAACATCTGCAATAACTTGGTCGAGAAGGTGGTGGTTGAGGAAGCCTTTGTTGCTACTTGTGGCGGAAAGAACATCGGACCATATGCTAGCTTTGGGGTATATAGTGTGTGATTCTCTTACATGTTTAGCACGTGTTTACTCGTCTCCATTTAAAATAAACTTATGATGTGAACTTGTAACTTGAAAAATTGTGTTTTAAGGAAGTTTCTTGTGCATGTACGGATGAACTTAAGGAAGCGGGTCTTGTCTAACAATAATAAAGGTTCAGGTGATTGGGTGGGCACGATTCAAACTAACAACCAACCAACCAACCCGTTATTTTGCCTGACTCGAAATGAAAGTGGATTAGGTGGGTTACTCTTTTGACAAAATATGCCCCCCATATAGTTTAGTATTAGTTCATATTGTCTAGTTTGTAGGGGTGTAAACGAGCCGAGCTACTCGCGAGCTACTCGAGCTCGGCTCGAAAAAAAGCTCGAATGAGCCGAGCTTAAACGAGCTCGAGCCCGAGCCTAAAAACAAGCTCGTTTAGTAAACGAGCCCGAGCCCGAGCTTCGCTTATCGAGCTCGAGCCGGCTCGCGAGCCTAATCTAGCTTTCTGTTTATATATTTTTTATTAATATATTAAACATATATTTTTATAATAATAATTACCATTTATATAAATATAAAAAATAACTAAATTATATGTATAATAATAATTTTAATTAATATAAATTAATTAATAAATACTAAACGAGTCGAGCCCGAGCCGAGCTCGAGCTTTAGAAATAAAGCTCGAATCGAGCCAAGCTCGAGCTTTCATATGTTAAACGAGCTCGAGCTCGAGCCTGGTCGAGCTCGGGCTCGGCTCGGCTCGGCTCGTTTGCACCCCTAAGTGTAAGCACATCCGCAATTGGGTATGCCGACCCACGGATGTTGATGCGAATGGGAGAGGGGCGTTGTAGATGTGGTGGACAGAGAAATGAGGGAGAATACCGATCTCATATATACGTGGATGAGAAAGGGAGAGTTGTTGGTTTGTCGTCACAGACATTTTGTAGAAGATTTTGTGCTCAAAGTTAGTGTTGTTCACGAGTCGATTCTGAGTTAGTGTTGTTAACGAGTCGATTCTGAGCTGACACGGGAAAAAATTAAATGGAGTTAACAAATTAAAACAAAAAAACTTCTATAGTTTTGCTAAAAAAACTATAACGATTGAAAAACGTAATTTTTAACAGAGGGTGAAATCATAATTTTAATTAAGGGATAAAATTGTAAATTAAATGGACCAATGGGGGAGTGCCAGGCACCTGCCGGCATAACTGTAATTTTACACTGGGGGCAAAATTGTAATTTAACCAGGAAAACAAACAAAAACGATGGAGAAAATGTAAATTTAAGTTGGGGGCATTCGTAACGTAGCTGTGAGAAAAAAACCTAATGACAAATCTGTAAATTTAAACGGGGCAAAATTGTAACTTTTATCCGAGGGAAAAATTTAAATATTTAGATGGGAGCAAAAACGTAAATTTATTTTTATGTGGGGGTAAAAACATAAATTTAAACTGATGGCAAAATCGTAATTTTAAAGCGGGATAAAAATGTAAATTTGTTGGACCAATAGGGGAGAATTAACAGCACAATTCAGCCAATAATTCGCCAGCACTATTAGCCGCCCATTTAGGCCAATGATTGGCAACAACTATTACCGCACTTGAGATTGTAGATATTGAAAATGAAAATGTGTTTATACTACAAACATAACGCAAAAATTTTGAAAATAAAAATATCGTTAAAATGTTAGAGAATATATATTTTGTATGAAATTAATACTCAGTAGCCCTTAGAAATATAACGTTTTATTATTAATCACAGGCAAATGTTTGTCACGCTTATCAAATACTCAAAAGAGGAGGCTTGAAAGATGAAAACATTGTTGTGTTCATGTATGACGATATTGCCACATGTGATGAGAATCCAAGGCCTGGTACAATTATTCATCACCCGGAAGGGGGCGACGTCTACGCCGGAGTACCAAAGGTACATTGCTATATCACTTGCTAAGGGAATAACAAACTCATAATCCATCACTAAAATATTACAACTTTTATTACAGGACTACACCGGGGATGCAGTTACAGCTGATAATTTTTTTGCAGTGATTCTTGGTGACAAAAGTTCGGTGAAAGGTGGAAGTGGAAAGGTTATTGATAGCAAGCCGGATGATCGAATCTTTCTTTACTACACGGATCATGGAGCTGCTGGATTGCTAGGTGAGTGTTACAAGCAGGGACACAACTAATGTAGGGTAGCACAGGCTACGACTCAACCTAGTATTTGTAGTGTATTTTTTTTTTCTTTTTTTTTCGCTTTTATACAAAGGATACCCTAAACAAATTAATACGAGGATACCCCTAAATTATTGGGCTAGCTCCGCCACTGGCTACAAGAATTTCATTTAATATACTAGATCGAATTAGTGGGCATGATATATTAGTCTTATTTTGGTTGTAGGGATGCCGGAAAAGCCTTATGTTGTAGCCAATGACTTCGTTGAGGTCTTGAAAAAGAAGCATGCCATGGGTACATACAAAGAGATGGTAATGCATACTTGACTATTAAACGAAACTACTATATATGTGATGTTATTTAAATGAAAGTTCAATACAAAAATAAATATGATACTTATGTCTCTAATGAATGCTAGTTATTGTAGGTTATATATTTGGAAGCATGTGAAAGTGGAAGCATATTTGAAGGCTTGCTGCCTGAAGATCTCAACATATACGCTATAACTTCAACCAAACCCGAAGAGCCTAGCTATATAATCTATTGTCCAGACATGAATCCGCCTCCCCCACCCGAGTATACAACTTGCTTGGGAGATACATTTAGTGTTGCTTGGATGGAAGATAGGTATTTTTAAGATTTCCATGTTTAAGACTTTATGGTGGTACGGTATATGATTGTTTATGAGTCCTGATTAAACATTTTACGTGTGTTTTAATCAGCGAAACACATAACCTGAAGAAAGAATCCTTGGCGCAACAAATCAACAAGGTTTGAGACTATATATGGCTTTAAGTATTTGGCTAAGAACAAATGTATTATGTGTTTTAAATAGTTTAACATGTGTTATGAGGATTGTTGTGAAATTGGCACATTTTCATGTATAGGTGAAGGAGAGGACATCTATGTTCGGTACTTACGCGAATGGTTCTCATGTAATGGAATATGGTACTAAAGTCATAAAACCTGAGAAGGTCTATGTATATCAAGGATACAATCCTGAAACCGCTAACCTACCAGCTAATCGGATTCACTTTGACAAGAAGATGGAGAGTGTAAATCAAAGAGACGGAGATCTAATATACTTGTGGCAGAAGGTAAGCAATTGTGATTTGTTCGTTTACTAAACGCAAACATGTAATCATTCATATATGTGTAGTACAAGAGATCATCGGTATCCAACAGAGCGGAAGCTCTCAAGCAGATGACAGAGACCCTAAGGTATATGGCGCATTTGGATAGCAGCGTCGACATGATTGGGGTGCTTCTTTTCGGACCACAAAATGGTTCAATCCTACGTTCGTCTAGAGGTCGTGGTCTACCTCTAGTGGACGACTGGGATTGTCTTAAATCGATGGTACGTTTTACTTGAACCAACATATACTTTAAACTAGGCACTTTTCAACTTTTATTATATGGCCATTGTACTAAACGAGACGCCTTCTTTTGAAGACTCGATTATTTGAGAAGCATTGTGGCTTGCTAACTGAATACGGCATGAAGCACATGCGCGCCTTTGCAAACATTTGCAACAATCTAGTTGAGGAGACGGAGGTGGAGGAAGCGATTATTGCTACTTGCAGTGGGAAGAACATCGGACCATATGCTAGCCTTGGGGCTTATAGTGTTTAAGAATTTTATCAAGCGTTCTCATGTGGTGTTTACTTGCAATATTAGCATACTTGATAGTGTTCATTTCAACTAAATGTTTGCATGTTTAAGTTTAAAAAAGAATTGTGTTTTGTTTCTAGCTAGGCGTTCGCATGAGTACATACAACCTAAGGAAAGAGAGTGGGTTAAGACACCCAAAATCTAAATTGCATGTTTAGTTCTTCTTTTCTACGATAATGTTTTACATTTCATTCTAAATTTTGTGAGTTAACATGTTGGAAAGCGCGTGCATGGTTCAACATATTACGACCATTTTTTGTTCAGTTTAATAGTCCCATCGCAACTCGCGGGTCCTAAATACTATACGTGAAAAAGAAAAAACATAAGCATATGAAATAGGGGTGTGTAGAAAAACCGAAAATAGAAAAACAAAAGGAAACAAGAAAGCAAACCATATATATAACTGAAAAAAAAAACGGACCGTATCTGTAACTTAAAAAAGCTTAATCAATTTGTGAACTCGGTTAGCATGGGAGGCTCTTATGGTGTGCGAGGAGGACTTTCGCACAAGGCCCGCGATTTCAAGGGGCACGGGATTTTAAAAAAAATCGATATATAGATGTTATTTTAAAAAAAAAAAATTGTAAACTCATACAAATCCAATATAGTGGCCTATTATCAAATATCTTTTTATGCTTTATAATTTACCCAACTTAACGTTAGATTTATTGGGCCCAACCCAATACTAATATGATTTTAAAAAAAAATAAAAAAACAACTTTCGTTAAAGCATATGGGCACATTTTTCGAGCTCGAACAGGGTACGTGAATTCTCAGAGACGCCACTGTCGGTTAGTTCCACAAAATCTTGCTTATTCAGGTAACCGAACCGGATTCAATCGAATAAAACTGAATAATAACCGTTAAATTGGATGTGCAAAGCAAATAAACGGTTAAATTCGGTTCGATTAAACACATTTCCAATTCGGAACAATTCAGTTGTTGGGTTAGGCCCAAAATAGTTTCAAATCTGAACAATCCAAACTGAATTATCCAATATCCAAAGACACCCGACCTTATATTTTTTTAAAATGGCTAAATGTTTCACTCCCGACATGATATTTAGTTTATTTTACCATTACGCCCCAAAACTGTCACTTTGTTATCACGGGTTCAAAACTGCTAAACCCACCTGGCTTTCACATATGCTTCCGGGGCCCACATTCTCTACAGGTGTTGTTCTTCATTTGCATGGCACACGACCCTCCCTCTTTTGTTAACTTAAGTAGTCAATCTTTCTCTTAAACTATTTTGGGCTTCAATTCAATGACGGTCTCTCATATAATATGTTTGATTCTTGGATTGGTGACGGTATTTTATGGAGCTACCGGAAGCAAAGGTTCCGGTGACCGGCAGCAGCTGTGGGACCCGTTGATCAGGTCACCGGTGGATCTGGAAGCAGATTTGGATGAAAATATGACAAACGGAACCCGATGGGCGGTTCTAGTCGCGGGTTCGAAAGGATTTGGGAACTATCGGCATCAGGTGAGTCAGTTGATAACTTGATATATATATGTGTATGTATGTTTTTTATTATGTACAATATGATATGAGCTCCTGTTATTATTCTTTTAATGCTCTAAATTACCATGCATGTAGTTACCACTACAAAACAGACTATTAGGATATTAGCAACGTCATCCTTCACACGTTGTGTTGTGGGGCTTTATTAAGAGTTTATGTAAAATGTGGTATTGGGTTAAAGTGACTGATCACTATATATATTAGAGATGCCAATGGGCCGGGTATGGTTAATCCGAATATCCGATACCCAAACCCGTTGTAAAATCTTGTTTCAGGCCCGGCCCAGGTATACCTGTCGGGATTTTCATATATATGTATATTCTTTACATTCCTTTATAATTTAATTTTTAAAAATCTATATAATATAATATATTAAATTATAATAAATAACATACATATCATCATCATAATAATAGTATTTAATATATTTAAAAATGTATATATATATTATAATATTAATATAAAAATAATTTTGCATTTCATAACATATAAATATGAATAATGTTATCAAAGTATATATTTGAAATGAAAAGTTTATTTTTCAAATAATAAACTATAAGAATGAAACATTACCAACAAATATGAATATTTAAAAGTTTTCGGACATATAGTTTCGGGTAATTCGGGTCGGGAATCATCTAATCCCATACCGATCCCTTACACATGAAATATTTTTTTCCGTACCCATACCTGGCCCAATACCTGTCTTAAATGCTTCGGGTTTCAGGTATACCTGTTGAACCCAGGTATTTTTGTCATCCCTAGACTATATATGATTAGTTATATACTATTTAACATCAAAAAATAATAAAAAATCATCGCATGTGTCTAATGCTCACAAACCCATCCGGGCCCCCACCCCACGGCCCCTCTAGCGTAGTGCCCACCATGGTGGTTTGCGCACTTAGCGTCTTGCTGAGGTTGCACCTTCCACACCCAGATTGAAGCCCACATAAGAACCTTTCAAAATGAACGTAATCACACTTCATTAAAATTATCTATTTCTAAATAAAAAATACATGTTTTGCATACTTTGTTGGATTGTGTGGTTTATTTGGGACTGCAATACATTCTCTAAGTCGGTGATGGGTTTTTCAACTATACTTAACCAACATATATAACATCACTTTGTATAAATTTGTCGGTTTTTGTGATTTAAAATATAACATTGTAGTGCCACAGGCAGATGTTTGTCATGCATATCAAGTTCTTAAGAAAGGAGGTTTGAAAGATGAAAACATAGTAGTGTTTATGTATGACGATATTGCTTCAAGTCCTTTGAATCCAAGGCCGGGGACCATTATCAACAACCCTAAAGGCGACAACGTCTATGCTGGTGTGCCCAAGGTACATTGGTATTTCTAATAAACAAAAACTGTTGGTGTATGATATTTGTCCTACTTTGCAATTTTGCATGCTAAGTGATCATACCATCAATTAAGTGTAGGACTACAATGGGGAACATGTAACGGTAGATAATTTATTTGCCGTGCTTCTTGGTGACAAAAAATCGGTAAAGGGTGGAAGTGGGAAGGTTGTCGATAGCAAACCGGATGACCGGATCTTTCTGTTCTACTCAGACCATGGAGGTCCTGGAGTGCTTGGTAAGTGTTGAATTTTTTTTAATAATACAACTAATAGTCATTGCTAATTAGTATAACTTCGGTTGTAGGGATGCCCAACAACCGTGCTCTTGTAGCGAAAGACTTGGTAGATGTTTTGAAAAGGAAACATTCCATGGGTACATACAAAGAAATGGTAAACAATACAAAAGGTTAATGCCAATTTTTCTTCTCTAGAAATAATTGGAAGAAGTTAATCAATGTAGGTTATATACTTGGAAGCGTGTGAAAGTGGAAGCATCTTCGAAGGCATACTTCCACAAGATCTTAACATATATGCCACAACTGCATCGGGGGCTCAAGAGAACAGTTATGGAACTTATTGCCCGGACACAAAACCTTCTCCACCACCTGGGTATTCAACTAGCTTGGGAGATCTATATAGCGTTGCTTGGATGGAAGATAGGTATTTAAGATTGCTAAAATTTATGTTAACACGGACTTGTTCAGATTTTGTATCGGTCTTTATTGGTCTATGGATGTGTTCCGTATTGGTATATAGCAGTTAAAGAATTTTAACTTTTTGTGATTTTTTTTCATAGTGAGATGCACAATCTGAAAAAAGAATCGCTCGAGCAACAATTCAACAAGGTTCAGATAAGATCATGTGTCCTATATTCTTCAAAGGTTAATGTGCTTGCAATGATTGTTGTTAAATTTGTATATTTTGTTTATAGGTGAAGGAGAGGACATCTATGTCCAATACTTACATGTCAGGTTCACATGTGATGGAATATGGTACCAAAGATATGAAACATGAGAAGGTCTCTTTGTATTTAGGATTTGATCCAGAGACCGCAAACCTCCCGCCTAATCGGATTCACTTTGATAAGACGGATGGTGTAAATCAAAGAGACGCTGATCTTATATTCTTGTGGCAAAGAGTAAGTATTCATAATCATTTTGTTTATTTCTAGATAGAATCTTAAGTTTGGTTTGTGCTTATATATATGTGTGCAGTACAAGGAATCGCCTGAAACAAGGGCTGAAGTTCTCAAGGAGATTACAGATACATTGACACACAGGGGTCATTTGGATAGTAGCATTGATATGATTGGGGTGCTTCTTTTTGGACCACAAAATGGTCGGTCAATCCTCAATTCTGTTAGAGAGCGTGGGCTACCACTAGTGGATGACTGGGAATGTTTTAAATCTATGGTATGTCATACTTGTAGCTTAAACTAAAAACTATTCAAGTTCTAAAATATTGTATGATTGTTTCGGTATAAAGTAAAGTTTCTTTTGTTGAAGGCTCGGTTATTTGAGAAGCATTGTGGGTTGCTAACCCAATACGGCTTGAAGCACATGCGTGCCTTTGCGAACATCTGCAATAACTTGGTCGAGAAGGTGGTGGTTGAGGAAGCGTTTGCTGCTACTTGTGGCGGAAAGAACATCGGACCATATGCTAGCTTTGGGGTATATAGTGTGTGATTCTCTTACGTGTTTAGCATACGTTTACTCGTCAATAAACTTATGATGTGAACTTGTAACTTGAAATATTGTGTTTTAAGGAAGTTTGTTGTGCATGTACGGATGAACTTAAGGAAGCGGGTCTTGTCTAACAATAGTAAGTTTGATTTATGCTTATATGTCATAGATTAAAAGGTTCAGGTGATTGGGTGGGCACGATTCAAACAAACAACCAACCAACCAACCAACCAACCAACCCGTTATTTTGCCTGACTCGAAATGAAAGTGGATTAGGTGGGTTACTCTTTTGACAAAATTACCCCCCCCCCCCATATAGTTTAGTATGAGTTCATATTGTCTAGTTTCATGGGGCATGCTTCAGTGTAAGCACATCCGCAATTGGGTATGCAGACCCACGGATGTTGATGCGAATGGGAGAGGGGCGTTGTAGACGTGGAGGACAGAGAAATGAGGGAGAATACCGATCTCATATATACGTGGATGAGAAAGGGAGAGTTGTTGGTTTGTCGTTACAGACATTTTGTAGAAGAGCTTGTGCTCAAAGTTAGTGTTGTTCACGAGTCGATTCTGAGCTGAGTCAGGGCTCTAGTTTGGCTTAGCTTTAAATCACCCAACCAAGCTTAAAACTGAGCTGAAAACACTTCACTTACGCTGATATTATCACTATTTTAGTGATGTTCCATGTATGATATTACGGAAGATTATCTTTGTTAAAAGAGTTGCAATAAGAAAAAAATATAAAATCTTTGCAAAAAGAGTTGCAATAAGAAATACATATAAAATCTTGTTAAAAGAGTTGCAATAAGAAAAAAATATAAAATCTTTGTTAAAACTTAAAAAGAGTTGCAATAAGAAAAAAACTATAAAACTGGGACGAGAAATAAAATAAATTCTAAGTTTATTGACAAAAAAGAAATTAAAGCTATGAAACAAATCATGAACAGGAGACTGATTAATATATGGTTGATTAAGAGAAAAAAGGCGGATTAACGACAAAAATATTATTAATCTAACCTCATACTTCTGCATGTTAAAAACAAAACCTAGCCATCAATGTGATTATGAAATTGAAATTGACCTGCCCATCACATCAATAAATTATTATAATTAACTAGGATTAAGACCCGCCCGTGTTGCGGCGCGGATACATCGTAAACATTGAATGGATTAGTCCAAACATTATATGATGTATTAATCATATGAAACCACGTATTTCGACGTATCAATGTAACTCAATGTAACTTGTATAAGCATTGTGATTGGATCAAACGTAAAGTATATCAAATTCATATCGAACAATCATAACGTATTATGTGTGACCCAACTCATACATAAAAAACGTAACAGGTATAAAGGAAAATCTGACACATGTAATCGAAATGGATTAATTAGAGCTTTCGAATAAAAGAGAAAAAAAGAAACAATAATTTGACTCCACTCGGTTTGAAAAAAACTTTACGAAACATATATAAAACAAACACATAAACATATTATATTTGACATGAATCATTTCCCAAAAAATTTACGTCGAAACGTAGAACAACTTAAATTTATACCGAAACGTACATAAAAATATGCATGTAAAAATGGTTTTTTTAAACGAAAACGTGTTGTTTATAAAAAAAGTTTACGTCAAAATGTATAACAAATCATATTTATACCTACCCGTACATAAAATATGCACGTAAAAAATAGTTTTTAAGTAAAGAAAGTATAAGGGTAAACGGAAACAAAATATTAGTAAAAAATTTAATATGTTAGAAACGTTCGTAAAACCATGCCAAGTAGCACCAATGCCACACCGGCATCGACTCCCAACATCAGAAAAACTCGTAAAAATAAAATAGATAAAATGGAAAAAATTACACCGAACGAAAAACAGACTTAAAATCGTTGAACCACGCACACCCGTTACAGTGTGTTAATGCGAAGAAATTAATCAGAAACGTAAACGTAGAAAATAATAACTTAGTCGATCAAGAACCCGCCCGTTGCGGCGAACTTGTCAAAAGGGGAAAATGGATACGTTGCGACAGGCCTATCAAATTCGAAAAAACAGAGCAAAAAATGTTGAACCTCACATGCACGCTACGACGTGTTAACTCGCAAAATTTAGAACGAAACGTAAAACGAAAAACTTGCGAAAGATAAAAAGTATGAGGGACCAGAGTTGTATATAATAAAGTGTTGGGTTAAATTATAAAAGGTGAAAAACTTTGTGTTAAAAGTAAAAAAAATTAAAAGGGGTTAAAATAGAAAATATGAAAATGCTTGGGTTAAAAGTGAAAAATCAAAATTTTTTTGAAACACACCCTAAGCTAGGAGTACACCTTCCTAATGCACAAAATAGTTGTTAATTTATATAGTATAAATATAAATAATATATATTAGACCATGAGGTATGGTGAGAAACTGAGGATAGTCCCCAAAGGAACCATCCGTCACATAGGCGCCAACTAAGCATAGGTGGAGGACCACCTCCTTGAGAACTACCTAATTGTGTGGTGGATGGTCCTCCTCCATTTTTTTATTATTATTTTTTTGAATTAATTAAAACAAAGTAAATAAAAATAAAAAACTTACATTTAAATAAAAACCTAAAGTTACATTAAAAAAAATCCTAAAGCTACATTAAAAAAAAACCTAAAGTAACATTAAAAAAAACTAAAGTTACATCAAAAAAATCCTAAAACTACTCGTTGTTTTCTCCGAGATTCCAAAGTGATCGATCAAGTCCGATTGAAGATTGATATGTGTGAAATCGTTATGTAACGAGAACCTGTTTAAATCTTGTTGTTCTCCGCTAGACGGAACATTATTCTGCTCCACCACATTCTCGTCATACTCACAAATTGCATGCCCTTCGTCTTCGAGGATCATGTTATGCAGCAGAATATAAGCATACATACAGTATCGCAACTTTTTGGGTGTAAAAGCGCGTGCTGGGTTTTCGATAATATGTCATCTTTGTTGGAGAACCCCAAAACACCGTTCAATATCTTTTTCTAGCCGCTTCTTGAAACTTGGCAAATTTCTTTCTTTTTTCATCTGGAGGATGCCTACCCGTTTTAACAATGTAGAGTATTGTGGGTATATTCCATCGACAAGATAATACCCGCGTCTGTACTCCACTCCCGAAACCGTAAACCTCGTATCAGGACCGATCCCTTTTATAACATCATCAAAAACCTCGGAATTTTGTAGAATGTTGATGTCGTTATTCGAACCAGGAATCCCAAAGAAAGCATGCCAAATCCATAGTTCTTGAGACGCAACAACTTCTAGAATTATTGTTGGATGTCCCTGATCGCCTCGCGTATACATTCCACGCCAAGCGGTAGGACAATTCCGCCATGGCCAATGCATGCAATCAATTTCCGAGCATGCCTGGAAAACCGTGCCTTGCTTGGTGGTGTTGATACAAATTTTGAACGTCATTGTAATTCGGTTTTCACAAATATTTTTGGCTGTAGAACCTCACTACAAATTTGCAAAACTTGTATAAACATTCTCTAGCAGTTTTTTCGGACATCTTTAAGTATTCGTCTCAAGCATTGGTTGTCGTCCCATAAGCTAATTGACGAATAGCCGCAGTGCATTTCTGTAAGATGGTGAAGCCCATTTTGCCTCTAGCATCGGGTCGCAAGGTAAAAAACGGGTCATAAGTAGCTAAATCGTCGGCTATACGTAAGAAAAGTCGACGACTCATTCTGAAACGGCGTCTAAAATAGCCTCCGAATACAACGGCTCGTCGGCAAAGTAATCGACGAATAATCTTTGGTGAGCACCTACAAGATAAAAAAATATATATATACAACTTATAAATAAAAATATAATGCAACGCTATAAAAAATAGGAATAAAAATATAAGACTAAAACATAAAAATAAAAATATAAGACTAAAAATATAAGAATAAAAATGTAACTAACTTTCTCGGTCTCGCTCGATGTGTGGGTTCCTGTTTCGTGGTTGTGACGAAACCTCCTCCTCCTCTTCTTCTTCCAGAATTAGTTGTGTCGCCTCCACCACCTTGTTTATAAAATATTTTACGGCTTCCATGGTGTCCGTCGAACCCGATGAAGAGGAAGATGACATGGTGTATTTTTTAGAGAAGATTATATGAGAATGTGGGTGTATAAAAATGGAGTTGTTTGGAAAAAGTGGGTGAATTTTTGTATAAAAATAGTTAAATGTGTGGGTATTTATATAGGTTTTAAATTAAATGAATTTGGTTTTTTTTTTAAAAAAAACTATCCGTTCAACGGCATAAATGAAGGGGCCCCACCACATTGGCTCGTCTCCAACATCTTGGAGAAGCCGTGAGAGACGCGACGGAGCAACCGGGGGCGGTGTGCGACGACCCGGGACAGAGGCGACGAGGGGGAGACGGGCCCATACACTTCGGTTTTATGTGCGAATATTAACACCCATAATAATTAATCGGGAATACTTTTTGTAATGATTATTCATGGTTCAAATAATGTTTCAAGAGATATTTTTAAAACATTTATACGTGGAATTTTGATGAGTATCTCATTTTTAAACGTTCACCTTGTTTTTTTTTTTTTTTTTTCAAAAATGTATTTCAAAACAAGTATACATTTAATAGTTGTACTCAAAAGCCTTTAACTATAATTCATGATGAACATTTATACATTTAATATTATACTCAAAAGGGATAGGGTAAATTGAGAATCGCCTTAATTTGTGAGAACCGTGAAAACTAGGTCATCCAAAAGGTTTTTCTGAATTTTTTTTTTCAAAAGTAATAAAAAACCACTTGTTTCAGAAAAAAATAAATAAATAAATAAAATATCGCATACACACATTTACATGAGGCGTAAAAAAAATATTTATCTTCGTACAAAATTTACACCAGTGTGTAAAAAAAACTTGCATCAGTCAAAACTACCGACACGACAATTTTTTTTACTTTTTATACACATGTGTTTATAATATTTTCATCTACGTTTGTACAAAAAAAAATTTGACCCAACTCGCGTGGAAAGGGGTTCTCACAACTCGTGGTGATTTTCATTTTAACCGAGCCCATACTCAAAAGCCTTTAACTATTATTCATGATATATTTCGGTTCTTTGAGAAAAAGTAATAAATAATTTTGGAAATTTTAGCCTACTTAGTTTCTATCTTTTCCTTTTGACATAACAATATTCATGCCTAGTTCGTTAACAATCACTTTACGCTTTGGCCAAGTCATTCCGTCGGTGCCTTCAAGTCTCTTGCGTAGACCATCATATTTTTTTAAACGAAAAGAATAACAAGACAAAAGAGGACATCAAGTATTGTATTGCAAGTATGTTCAAACTTAAGAAATATTCATGTTCAAACTTAAGAAATATTCATGATTATATGTGATGACATTTTAGTTTCGTACATCACATTCCTTCCTTGGGTTGTTTTCCCACATCTAATTTTTGTTGGGTAAAAATCATGAAATCAATCAATTTTCCGGACACGTTGTGCTGTCATAGTAATGTATCAAGTTAGTTACGCTTATATCCATGAGATACGTGAATCAGATTGTAGTGTTTTATCCATGGAGAGGATTTAATTATATTATCTATCTTTAAAATCACAAGATCAATGGTTGTTTTGATTTGTTGGTAAGATCAAAATTTGCAATGGTGTTATACAACATAAAAACTTATAATTAAAGGTGTAAGCATGACTAGTGCCACCTCAAAGTTGTAGGTACTTATGAAAACCTGCCAGAAAAATGGTGAAGTCATCCTCTTGTTTGGTTCTTTTTTAAAAGAGTTGAGTTGCCTTCCTTTTTAATTATTTAGAACTAGTGGATTCCCCCACGCTACGTGGCGGGAATTCAGTTTGTATCAGCTCGAATTTGTACGGTACCGTCACTCGTTATACCAAACTAACGAAAAAAACCAAAAAAAATAAAGTCGTGGAATGACCATAAGGATATCGTCGCATCTTTTACATAAATCGAAAACCATAAAACCGAACATTGGTACTGATTTCGACAATACACATACATGTACCGATGTTGTTGGGTCTTAAACGGTTCGCTTCATCACAATACGTATTTATACCAAAGAAATATTCTATTTGAATACAACACCTTCAAAAAAATTAAAAAAAAACTTATACTATAATGTCGAGAAAAAATATATTTTAAATAGGACTACTTATTCAACTTTTTTATTTTTTTTGAAAAGCTTAAAAGAACAGAAGTTGATAAAACACAAATCGTTGATCAATACTAATAAAATATTATCAATAAATGTTCATCACTTAGTACAATAATAAAAAAAATTTTGTAGCGCGAATTCAATTGGTATCGGCTTGACTTGGTTCGGTATAGTCACTCGTTATACCAAACGAAAGAGAAAACAAAAAAAAAATAAAGTCGTGGAATGACCAAAAGGATATCGTCGCATATTTTACATAAATCGAAAATCATAAAGTCAAACACTGGTACCGATTCCGATAACACATACATGTACCGATGTTGTTGGGTCATAATTGGTTCACTTCATCACAATACCTGTACCAAAGAAATATTCTACTTGAATACAAAACTGTTTTCAAAAAATTAGAAAAAAAACTTATATTAGAAAGTCAATAAAAAAGTTTAAATACAACTACTAATTCAACTTTTCTGAAAAAAACTTAAAAGAACAAAAGTTGATAAAAAAATACAAATATTTATCAATATTAAAAAAGTAATATCAAGAATTAATAACAATTATTAAATGTTCATCACTTATGATTTTAATAACAATTATTAAATGTTCATCACTTAATATAATAATAATAGATTTTCAAAACACTATTCAAGCCAAGTTTCTGTTAATATATATAACTAGTGGAATTTCCGCGTTTTGATGTGGGCTTTCTGTGACAACCCGAGTTCTCACAGGTCTTTCCCCGACACGTTGCTTGTTACAATTCTGTTTTCTTAATTTGGTTGTGTTTTAACGTGTGAATTAAGTTAGTGTTATGTGTGGTTGTTATATAAACTTGGGATGAGTCTATGTGTTGCATGTGTTTCGCCAACCCCACTTCGATTAAACCCTGCTCGATGAAACATTGAAGTTTCGTCATCATCTTGGCTAGACGAAACATTGGAGTTTCGTCAGGAATGTTCTTTCGTCGATTGAATTGTTCGCAGTTTGGGCTATCGGCCCATGTGCAGCCCAAATACAACTCAATTATATATTGTGTTGCATACGTGCGACAGTTACTTATTGGCAAAACCCTAACCTCCGTATCATCTTTCCTCTCCTCCTTCGAAACCGGCGGCGAACCTTTCTCGATTCGGGTTATCCTTCGATTCCATCCTAACTAAGGTTAGCATATGTTTCCCAAATGTTCTGTCGATCTACTTGTTATATGTGGTTGTGTGGTTTCCTTAGTGTGATTACGTATAGCATGTTTGTGTTGCATATGATGAACAAGAACTGATGTGAAGTATGATATACACCTAGGGTTTCTGCATGATAGAATGTGATTTGGATGAGTTATTGATGATGATTAATCTGTAGCATAGATTTGTATGAATACATGTTAGTGATCGATGATTTGTATGATGTGATATTCTGGGATAGATTACATGATCAAGAATGATAAACACATATAGAATCAAGTCATATGGAGGTGATGAGAAACTGTTACGAATGTCATCCCTAAATCTAACTGGAAGTCGATGATATTGTTGAATTGTTATTTTAATCGATGAACTGATGATTAGGGGAGGTATGAATGTGAATGACAATTGACTGCCATAGATGAATTGTGTTTCGTCACAATGGCTTTTCGTCATACTAGGACCCGGCGAAAGACACAAAGATTCGTCACGTGAAGTCACGACGAAAGTTTGGTGTTTCGTCACCTGCGACTTCAACGAAAATCATATATTTCGTCGACAGGGTATTGGGCTGTCTAAACTCACTTTGGGGCGCACAGTGAGACCACACTACATGGGCTTATTGTGAATAATACTTGAAGAACCTACTTGATGGAAATACGTGATTAAACCAACGTGATTTACTTGTATACACGATTGACCAGTACCGTATTATGTTATATGAATTTACAGGGTCAGTATTCATGTTTGTTACTTATGCATTACCTATGTTCACAACGTATATATTCAACCACTTAAACTATGCGACCTAGATGAATGAGCATTGTTAGTATAAACTACTACTTACGTGGTACTTGTGCTATGTGTTGAATACGTGTATATGTGCCGTTATCTGAATACGAACCTAATGAACATGATAACAATAATAGGACGTGAGTGATTAAAGAGTTTTAACAAGTAAATTACCTGCCAAGCAAACCGAGGTGAGTTCACTTCTCTCAAAACAAGCATGCGTCCGGTGGGGACAATCAAACTGATAAAACTTGTAAACGGATTTTCGTAAACCCATATTCTTGTAGGGGATATGAGGCGGTTTTCAAATACCCACATCCTTGTAGGGGATGTGAGGCGATTTCACAACGCTATCCTTACAGGGGATATGCAACGGTTTTCAGTAAACGTTATGGTTGGATAATGCACTCACTCTCTATCACTTAAGTCCCATCATACTACCGGGTTGTTGCTTGTAGGGCAACGGGGTTATTAGTTGATAGCGCTATTAGGTTTTGGCACCCTCACGACGCTCCTGGATAGGACGGGCGTGAACTAATAACTTTAAATCATTACCAATGTTTGATAAAGCATTGGGGAAGGGCAAAAAGGGCCGTCTGCGGTATCGAGTTATTATCAAGATAACAGTCATAACAAATCATAATACACTACTTGGTATTAAGCGGTTAAAGCAAACTGTGAACTCACCAGCCTGTCTGACACACTTTTCTGCATGCTTGCAGGTCCTTAGGTGATTGGATTGGATTGGAACTTGCTATCTGGGAGCGCTGGAGTGGTCATGGGTCGTAGCTCTTGGATACAAGTTTTAAAGATTATCGTACTCTCGTTTTGAAACACTTGAAAACACTATTTACATTATGCTTCCGCTGAACAAATTGGTTTTGATTGTCTTTGGATTTACTTTATGAAATAAATGGAAACTTTTATTAAATTCTATGTTATGGTTCAATGTGATTGGTGGCTAGATCTTGGTATGTCACACGCCCCGCGGTGTTTCCGCATGTGGTATTTTGGGGGTGTGACATTTTCAGTCTGTATCAGTTTGGTTTGTTATCGTACAAGTACTGGTACCAATGTTGTTTAGCCGGTATCGGTTTGACTCGTTGCAACCCCGTTACGGTACCGTTACCATGACAATATTGTTTCGCACATTAAGAAAATCATTAAAAATGAATATGGTACCGTTATCATATGTTTTTATAAGTTTTAATTTCACTCCTTTAACCCACTTAAATTTTTAAAGATTTTGTTTTTCTTTAATAATTAACTTCCTTTCGTTAGTTTTTTATAACTAAATACACAGTTACATTTAAACTTTTTTCTCAAGATTCCAATAAAAATGAAGTATATATACTACAAAATGGTTTAACAGTGCCCCAACTAGGGCCGTTTTAACATTTTTGGAGACACAAAGTGAAATGAAAATTTGGGGGCCTTTTTCCTTCTTTTATTGTTATAAACGATACTCATTTGTCCATGTTTGGAACTAAGGCTAAGACAACCGTAACAAAGATTGGTTTGTTTGTATAAGAAATCTAAAAAAAATCTAAAACAATTAGTTTGCACTAATATTAACAGTTAGCATATTAAATTTATTTTAAGTGGGCCGTATTTTCTTCGAGGGCCTAGGCCCAAACCTGAGTTACTTGTACTATAAATCCAACCCTGACCCTAACGAGTTAAAAGTTGCCATGTTTTTTTTTTCTTTTTAATTCCTTATATAATAAAAAAATATACAACTTTAACTCATTTATTTAATATAATATTTTTCTAATAACTTGTGGTCATTAACATTATAGATAAAATAATTGTATTTTGAATTAAAAAAAAATCGGTATCATAAACTATACCAAGTACTGATACCGTAATGAACCAAACTGATGTCAACCAAACAATTATCGGTATTTTCATAACCGATGTTATTATTCGTTTATATGGTGTTTGGTTAATGTAAAATATATTTTCTGCGCGGCATCTTGCATATGAAAGTTACAATTTTTAACTAATTCTAATGAAGCCATATATTTATTTAGCTTGACGGTAAAGGTATATTAGTGGTAAAATCGGATGCTATATTTTCTATTTCTAAATAAGGGAAAAGATCAAATAGGAAGTTAATTTTCGCTAGAAATGATAGGAAACCATAGGATTATGACATGTGGCAAATTTTAAAATAAAGAGAAAGGGTATTTTAGTCAATCCAACTCCTTCTTCTTCCTTTTTCAAAACCCAGTAAATTCAAAAACCCACCATCTTCAACTATTTCTTCACTTTCTATCTCAATAATCACTACATTATAGTGCGATTTTCATCACCAATCAATGATTCAGAACCCGATCAACGTGTTCTTCAGCTTTTTTTTGAAGAAAACCCAGTTTAATTTCATAAAAAAAATCTCGTTTTTTCCTGTGATTTTGGAGATAATCACTCGATTCGTTTGATTCGAGCGTTGATAAGTGTTTCTATCATTCAAATTTTGTCAATTGATGAAGAAATCGGCTTCGATCCATGTAAGAAATTCTTTAATTTCATTTTCATGATCTGGGTTTTTGATTTAGTCATTGCGTTTTACGATCTTTGCGGGGGTCCGGGGGCGGCAGCCTCCGGTAGCGGGGTCCCAGGAGCGGCAGCCCCTGGCGGGGTCCAAGGGGCAGAGCCCCTGGCTGGGGTTGAGCTGTTTTCGATTAAATTGCTGTACTAAAAACGCATCAGAAAAATTAATTTTCTATAAATTGGCTCATTTAGGTAAAACATATTTTTTAGGTGTTTTCAGTCCATTGCGTTTTAGAATGAGTCATTTTTAAGTGTTTTCTGGCCATTGCGTTTTACATATAAGACATTTCTTTGTATTTTTGGTGCATTGCGTTTTAGGTAAAACACTTTTTTATGTGTTTTCAGTCCATTGCGTTTTAGGTAAAACACATTTTTATGTGTTTTCTGGCCATTGCGTTTTACAAATAAGACATTTCTGTGTGTTTTCTGGCTATTGCGTTTTACAAATAAGTCATTTCTTTGTGTTTTTGGTGCATTGCGTTTTAGAAAAATGTCATTTTTTAGGTTTTTTTTTCATTGCGTTTTACGTAACTGGTGGTTTTTATATTGCGTTTTACGCAACTGGGTTTAAATTTTTTTTTAAAATATAGCAATAGTATACTCGTTTTAAAGATAAAAAAAAACGCTCGTTTTTTTGGTGCAATTTTTATAAAAAAATAATGTCGTATGAAAGAGTTATTAACGTTTAAAAAATGGGGGGAATTAGAGGAGAGAGAAACTATTGGCTTGGATTGACTAGAATGCCCTTGAACAAACTCACGCGCCTCTTTTCTTCCTTTCAATTTCCCTGATTTAATGTTAACTCTTGATAAACTTAATGGATGGTTAAGATTACTTCCTATCCTTCCTAGCCAAATAAACTTTCTATTGTATCTCCACCTTTCTAAATAAAACAAACTACGATGACAAGTATTTAGTCAATAAAAAAGAAAGTTCAGATATGTACAACCTGACTAAAAAAATCTACAAAAAAGACAAACAAATTACAATCGACTCCAAATCACTCACTCTCAAGTGTCAATTCCGAATACTTGTGACACATTCCCACCACAACTCACAAAGTAAGCCGCCAACTCCGTCGTCCACGGAGATCATCGCCGCCGCCGCCACAACCACCCGCGGCACTAATTTTCATTTGCACGTTCTCAAATTCAGATATTCGACAAGGGACATGAATCCCACCGTCATAATTAAACCCATAAACCTTTTCAGCCTCCCTTAACAAATCCCCAAATAACGGATGATTAAAATATACCACAGGCACCAAAACCCTATACGCGTTGTCCTCTTTTTCCCCTACGTATACCGCCAAGTGCCCTTTCGGGACCAAATTCTTTATTTCCTCCCCGAGCCGAACATAACTTGAACCCGAATTCCTAAAACAAATGTCTTTAGCACTTTTCTTCAAAGACCGAGCGAACCCGCAAAGTTTCGACATCGCTATGGACGTGATATTGCGTCGGGTTAATCGTAGGTAACCCGAATGTTTTTCTCTTTGGTGAAGTCTCCATTTGATGAGCTTTACAAACTTGTGCTTGATCCTGAAACCTTTGATCTTGTGCATGTTGGATGAAATTTGAAGGGTTTTGTGGAATTTTGATGATGTGAAAAGGGGTGTTTTATTAAAATTAGAAGTGTGATTGAGGTGTGTTTATAAGGTGTGTGGGGGGCGAGAGAAGTGGGGAGTGGTCGGTACACGGTCTGGAGAGATTTGGTTGCACGGAATTTATTAAAAATGGAAAGGTATAAATAAATAAATAAAACATGACCACGTATGCCTATCAATGTGGTTTCCTGGCAATATCCCATGGTTTTATTTTGAACTTACGGCACTTATTTAATATTTTTATTATTGTAGTTTGTGTCGTACGGTATGAGGTCGTTAATTTAATCCAAACTGATATATATGCACTTCTTTCAAGTAGGGAAGATGTCATATTTCCCATTAAAGTTGCTAACTAAGATATCAGTATAGAAATATTTAAATTTGTAAGCTTAATTAGATTAGAAAATTTAAAATTTCAAGGTAAATCCTATCTTGATGTTGGGCATAGAAAAATTGAGTTCGTAAGACATTATTCATCTTAAATTGATAAATCCCGTCAACATATTTGAGACGCATCGGATGTGTATGAGAGGTAAAACTTCATAGTTAGTCGCCGCCTCGCAAGGCCGGCCTTGAGCATGGGCCAGGTTGACAGTGGGGGATCCAAGATTTTTTCCAAAGGGTTCATTTTTTAAAATGTTCTAATATCATATGTCTGGACATATAAAAATATGGGTCTGTTCGACGGTTCAGATCGGTTCGAAGGTTCGGGTTGAATAACGATTTGCAAACTTCATCAATTTGAATAGAGATAACGACTTGCAATCTACCTCAAGTTGAATGTTAAAATCAACAATTGATTACCAGAAACTAAATTAAACCAGATTCATATACTACACATACAATTTATGATTTTTTGGGTTTGTCAATTTACTAACTCTAGGTATTCTCTAAAGGGAATTCTCTTGAAAACAGAAAAACGTGATGTTAAGTTGAAGACAACGAACGTTTTTGAAAATAAAATCCATAAATCCTAAGGACTAAAGGTGCGGTAATGAATTAATTTCTTCTAGTGGTAAGCTTCCTCAAACTCTGTATCGGTTCAGTATCTTCAAAAAATATAAGGTTTATAAATTACAACACTTTGGTAAATAAACAACTCACTTTGGTCAACCTACCTATGATACAAAAGAAAACAATGATTTTTAGAATCAACATCAAAATTAGTACGTACATCATCACATAGGATCAAACTGACAACTTGGCTTTCTACCAAACACAATTTAACAACTTTACAAAACATACCTGTATAGTTTAATTGGACTAAAGATCCTAAGAACGCTACAGAGCAAAGTACAAAAAATCAAAAGTTTTGACTTAGTCTACACCAAAGAACCAAGATGGGCAAGAAATTATAAAAAGCAAATAGGCATATTTCCCGTACCTAGTTCAAATCGGAAATGGTGTGGCTGGATGACGAGTTTGAGAGGATGAAAGGTGCGTGTTTTCTGTTTAAGTCTGGGCGTTTGGGTTTGAGAGTAAACAGGAAATGGGCAAGGGCGACAAGTAACCCTAGGGCGACAAGTAAACCCTAGATCTGATTCGATTTTAAGTTCAAAAAAATGGGAAAAAGGGTTAAACCGGACTCGAACTCGATACCTCATCCTTAACCAGCGTGCTAACTTACCAGCAGACCAGTTTATAAATTTATTTATGAGGTTCCTTCACAAAATATTAAAGGTTTCCTTCGGAATTTTGTATATAACTTAACACTATAAATTACAAATCGAACGGATTCCTTGGAACCCCCTAAATGAGCGTAGATCCGCCCATGCGGGTGGACGACGACTCAGGGCCAAAAACCCAATGCCCCAAATTTTAGTTTTAAAATCTTAGTTTTACAATGCATAAATTTCAAACGATCAAACCCTGATTAAATAATTTATAACAGTTATCGTCGTATTATGGGTTTTTACTTTTTATATATGTGATTGATGAGTTAATTTTATAGGGCGGGTAGGGCCCATTTTTTTATCTTACTGAGGGATCAATTTTTTTAATATTCTTGGAAACAAGCCTGATTAATCGTGTTCAAGTGGCATATTTATCTAAGGATGTCTAACCTCTTATAAGTTGTAACGTCTCAACTTGAGTGATAAAAAAATAAATAGTGAACTCCTAGTGAAGAAAGAGAATAGTATTATTTTTTTTTTTTTTATGTTTTGTTGAATGGCAAAACTTACTCCTAAGTTTTACCTTACATTACACCAATTAATTAAATAGTTCTCTTTGTCTAGATTTGAACATAAGATCTCTTCTTTAAAAGGCATAAGTCTCTACCAAGTATTGATTGTCCATGAAATTTGGATGTTACAATATATTTTCTACATGTATTAAATATCTTAAAATTAAGCTTGAGACTTGATCAGGAAATATTTTTAAATCAGTTATCACATATTTTATTACTCAGTTTTGGATTTTGGAAGGAAAAAATAGGAAATAGAAACAAAAGAATGCAACAAGAAGTCAATTGTGGTGTGGAATCTATAGAGATTAGACATATTCGGGATTTATTCGTATTGGCCACGGTCGACATCTATCTTTTTTGCAATATGGCCCATACTAAGCTTGTACTTCTTGTACTTGTTTAAGTAATCGTTTAGGTTAACATCAATATGCTTAATTATTATACCAATTATTAACTTTTATTTAGGAAAACTATTATTTTATTTATTTATAATAATTATTAACTTTATACAAAGCTACAATGCAACTTGTATCTAGATATTTCAGACAAAAAAGACAACAGAAAAAAAAAAATCATGCTTGTGACTGTTAGCCTAATTCGGATTTTATCAAAGGAGATTAAAAAAACACCGATTTAATTTAAAAACCGGTTTTTAAATCATACCGGATTGGGTTTTAAAAAGGTTCAACCGGTTGAACCGAGTGGTGCCGGACGATTCAACCGGGTTACTAGTTAACCCTATAACTCCATAAAATACCATTTCTTCTTAAAAATAACTAATTTCATTCAGGATTTATGTAACTACTCATGGTTTTATCTAAAAAAACAACTATTTTCTCCTAAAATATTAAGCATTTGAGCATTTTTTTACTTATAAACAATACTAGGTTAGAACCCCGTGTATTACACGGGTTGAATAAATGTAATTTTATATATTAAATAATAAAAACTTATGTCTTTATGAACCTTGTATATTGTACGAGTTAAATAAATGTAATTTTATATATCAAATAATAAAAAAAAAATATATTTACAAACCATGTGTATTACACAGATTAAATAAATTTAATTTTGTATACTAAATACTAAAAACGTCAAATCTTAAAAAAAAAACCCGTGCATAATCGGGTTGAATAAATCTACCAAATAATAAAAAATTACATCCTTAAAAACCCCCGTATATTACACGTGTTGAATAGATATAAAAAAGAGTTATATCTTTAAATATTACACAGATTAAATAAATGTATTTTTTATATTAAATATTAAAAACGTCGTATCTTTAAAAAACCTGTGTTTAATGAGGTTGAAAAATCTACCAAATAATAAAAAATTATATCCTAAATAAATGTAATTTTGTATATTAGTACTAAAAACTTCGTATCTTTAAAAAACCCGTCTATAGTCGCGTTGAAAAATCTACCAAATAATAAAAAAAGTTATGTTTTTAATAAATTAGGATAACATTTAATATTAATTTATTATTTATATATTTAATATAAGATAAGTAGATAAGAGAGGTATTTGTTTTAAAAATATATTAAATTAACATTTGAGGATAATATTTTATTAAAGTATGATAAGATTTAATATTAGTTTATTATTTATTTATTTAGATAAATATAAATTTGATGATACCTTCAATGAATGACACGTGTCCAAAAATTGGTTTCTTTTATTATAATAGTTAGATTACATTGAACGGGGTTGGTAACAGTTTCAACCGTGATGAAATATTGGAATGGAAGACACTATGTTAATTAATTACTGGAAATATGGAAGGTCGATTCCCTTAGTAACGTATTTTATTAAAACAAAAAAAAAATGATAATGCAAACCGGTTTAACGGTTTGAACTGGTAGGACCGGATTTACGCCGGTACATAAGATATAGCGTATCTGGGTTTTACCGGCCTTTATTGTATCGGGCCCTTGTCTGATATTTAGTATAACCGGCCGGTTCATACCAGTATTTAAAACATTGGATTTAATTACTTCAGTGAAGATAAGGATAATGATAAAGAAATAAAGAATGGATATAGAAAAGAAGAAAAAAAAGGCTATTTTTAAATAATAGGAAGGATTCTTGATCTTTAGATTGGATAGATGAGATTAAATGAGTTGGAAAATTAAAGAGAACTCTTAGTAATGTTGCCTTTCTATCTCCTTATTTGTATGTTATATATGCAATTTCCCCATTATCTTTTAACATTATTAATTTTTTATACGGCATTTTTATATTAAAAAATTACATCATATTTACGAGTGTTTTTTAATCTTTCGAACGAGTTTGATATTGCTACATAAAAATTAGAAGGAAAAAACGACCTTCTAAGTGGTTTTTTAAGTAAGATTTTGTTTATGTAGAAAAAAACACAATGATCTGTTCATGGGTTTTTTTTCATTATGTGCTTTGTGTTTTTATGTCCATTGTGTTTTGCCTTATTCATTGTGTTTTTGGTTTTGTTCATTGTGTTTTTAGTCTTGTTTATTGTATGTTTTTGTATTGCGTATTGTGTTTTTTATGTTAGTTATGTTTTTTTTCGTATGTTCATTGTGTTTTTTTTGCCTCGTTTATGTGTTTTTTTAGTTCTAATCATTATGTTTTTTGCAGCATATTGTGTTTTTTGTTGGAATATGGTGTTTTTTTATTGTGCATTATGTTTTTTATCCATTATGTTATTTGTTATGTTCATTGTGTTTTCCAATCTGATCATTGTTTTTTTTGTTTGAATATAATATTTTTTTTATATTGTGCATTGTGTTTTTCTGTCCATTGTTTTTTTGGTCTATTCATTGTGTTAGAGCATTCACATCCAACACCTTATATTACCCTAAAAAAACTATCTTTTCTCTCTCATTTTCAGTTAAATAATCATTTTTTAATATCTTTATAATTATTAGATTTTCTCTCTTTTCCACTGAAAACCACTTTTGTAACACCCCAAAAACTCGAATTTATAATTTGATAGAAAGCTTTCTTATTTGGGGCGTGGAATGTACTAACTAAGTTATTTAACTTAGTTAAATAAATAAGGATTCAGTATAAATGAGATGATGGTGTTGGTTGTAAACAACCAAGGGTTCAAAAGTAGAGGGGCCAAAAGTGAAAGGTTGGAAACTTAAAAAAATTCTGCATATTAATATGGATGTATGTATATGTGTCGACATATACACACACTTATGAAGAAAAAAATGGGGTTCTTCCCCAAAAACCCTACATATTGAAGAAATTGATGGTGAGATTGGAAGCTAATCTCTTGCATGAATGAAGATTCTTCACCATCTAGCCTTAATAAACTTGTGGTAAGTTGTAAATTATAATTTAATGATCATTGATGAAATAGGTTGTGTTTAATCCATGAGTTTATAATGATGATGAATTAGAATCATCTCATGAAACATGAATCATGCTAGAATTTCTGATTATTTTGATGTTTTAATGAAAACCCACTTGTGGGAGTAATGTTATGAAGATGATGATGTTGCATGTGCTAAATCGAGTATAGTTTTGATTTATATGAAAGTGGATATTGTAGATTATTGCTAAATGAATTTGATTTAGAATGAAAGTTATGTGAGATTAGTGGAATTTGATGATCTTGATATGAACTAGTAAGATTATGCATAAAATATTTGTACATTGTGCTTTAATTGTGGTACGCACACCAAGTGTTTGATGAAATGTCTAGGTGAGCTTAATAGATGAAATTGTATGTAAGTAAAAGATGAATATGTGTGGAATGTGGAAATCATGTATTTGATAGTAAAATATAATGTGACATATGTTCTTGATGAAATCCATGTGAGAATGTAGTCAATGTGAGATTTAGTAGAAGTATGATTTAAGAGCTTGCACTACATGCTTGTATGATGTAATGCACACATGTGGATCGTTCGATCGTCTTAATTGTGATTTAAGAAGTAGATGGGGAGCGTATGAGAATCCTAGAAAAGAGTAAATTGGAATGGTGTTGGGTTTCAAAGCATAGGTCATGGGGATAGTTGTAGGATTATGAGAATTACTAGTATAGACGAAATTGAACAGTTTGGTGTGTGTATATAACTAGGCGATCATGTGGTTGAATGCATATTTCATCATGAGTAGGAAATGTATATAATGTCATTTGCATAGTCTACTATGATTACACGGATGTATAGGTTAAGTCAAAAGTTCATATGATAAACTGTTGACTTCTGAAAGTCAACTGCGCATAAGAAGCATGGTTAGACTTGTTGTCACAATTGTAAGATTATAGGAAGTCATATGGTACGTGTTATATCAATGTGTGTTATATGTGATGACGTGATGAATTATATGAATTGAAAACATATGATTGTGGGAATATGCCTTATGTTTGTTAGAATTGACTAATGAAGGTCAAATGTGGAATATGAATTTGATATAATCATTAATATATAAAATCATGTATACTAACAAGAATGTGAATGCGATGACATGAAAGTATAGGGATCATGTCAAGATGGATGGAAGCATGGAATGCTAAAGGGTCAAAATGAAGCAAGGAAACAGATACGAATACGGATGTTTAAGGTAAGTGATTCCCGGAATCACTTCTTATTTATAAATGAAGTTTGTATGTTGTATATAGGGAACCATGTAAGAATTTACGGGTAAGGGTAAGTACCAAGGTAAGTTTATATGAACTTCGTCTATCCTTAATGTAAATTAAGATGATAGTCTCATCGTGTTAATGGAATGTTCATTATGTTGCTGAATGTTCATCGTGTTAATGGAACGTTCATTATGTTGTTGAATGTTCATCGTGTTAATGGAATGTTCATTATGTTGCTGAATGTTCATCGTGTTAATGGAACGTTCGTTATGTTGCTGAATGTTCATCGTGTTAATGGAATGTTCGTTATGTTGTTGAATGTTCATCGTGTTAATGGAATGTTCATTATGTTGCTGAATGTTCATCGTGTTAATGGAATGTTCATTATGTTGCTGAATGTTCATCGTGTTAATGGAATGTTCATTATGTTGTTGAATGTTCATTATGTTGCTGAATGTTCATCGTGTTAATGGAATGTTCATTATGATGCTGAATGTTCATCGTGTTAATGGAATGTTATTATGTTGCTGAATGTTCTTCGTGTTAATGGAATGTTCAGTATGTTGTTGAATGTTCATCTTGTTAATGGAATGTTATTATGTTGCTGAATGTTCTTTGTGTTAATGGAATGTTCATTATGTTGTTGAATGTTCATCGTGTTAATGGAATGTTTATCGTGTTACTGGAATGTTTATCATGTAACTGAAATGTTCATGTAACACCCCAAAAATATAAACCCTTATATTATAAAGTTCAAAGAATTTATAAACAAGAGTTTACCAACTAGGAATTTAACCTAGTTGAATTCAAGTCTTGAATTAATGCATGTTATGGTTAAAATAATTAAGACTAGAGAAAATCATAGTTAAAGGGCTAAACTTGACAAAAATCAAAAGTAAATTACTAATTGTGACAAAACTCACCAAACACACCATTCTTGGTGTGTCTGGTCGACAGAAGCAAGAAAGGGGCGATCCCCATCCTCCAAAACCCTAAAGTTCACAATTTCTTTCAATTGGAGGTCCAAATCCTAACCAAAACGAAATCCGAGCTTAGAACTGTGATCCTCATCGCAAGAGGATTAAGAGGTATGTGAAATTTGATGAGAATTCACTACTTGAAATCCTCATGAATTTAAGCAATTTGAAATTTGTTGATGCATGACAGTAATTAGTTAGATTAAAGATGATATAGTGTCTAGGAGTAAAACCTAGACAACTATATATGAAATTATGCTCCAATTCAGGAAAATTCCATGAATCCATGGAAGCTAGGTTATGGGTTTTATATGTTGATGATGAACATTAGGATTTTGAATGTTAATCCTAGTATAAATTTCATTATAGGAGGTAACTCCTGTGATATTGATACTAAGATGTATGCAAAAATTACTATTATAGTGAAATTTGATGTTGAATCGCAAGTTATGAACTTGTTTATGAAGGTAGAAAAATCTGACCCACTAGGTGTTTGTAGAAATGCCTAAGTGGGGATTTAAATGTGAAATTTGGATAAAAACGCAGATTTGATAATGGTCCATAATGATGTGATTGTGGTCATAAAAAGAGTTCTAAACATGTTGTAAAAACTGAATTTTCTAGGCAAAGAGTCCGGTTCATCTAGCGGACAAGCCGGAGGGAATTCACGAGGAAAAGACGCGCTCTAAAGGTACGAAATTTATTGTTTCGTTACTCTATACCTAATTGTTAGTTTTATGTAGTCAATTCTGAAACATGATAACTAAGATTTACCAATATGTCACGAAAATGACTAGTGTCTTAAACAAGTGAATTGGGTCAAAACAAGTGACAAACATGGATACTTGCATGCCCTGGATGGTGCTTAATTCAGCACCCAAACGGGTCAAAACAAGTCTTGTAATAAACATGAAGCTAGACACCATCACTTAATGCATGGTTATAACCATTGTGTAAGTTGTAAATTTGACATGCCATGTTAGTTGTGAAGTTTAAACTCCTTGTATAGGAGTTGTGAACTAGATTTGATAATTGTGACTAGTAGTATAGATGACAAATACGAAAGCTTGGATTTAATCATATAGATCGATACGTGGGTGATCCCTTATGGGATAGCAAAAGGTGATAACGGGTAATAGTCTCAAATATGGGTAATTAGCCTTGGGTGGGTGATAAATCTGTTCAAGGCCATTTCTCTACAAAACGGAACCTGAATGCTCAAGATCAATAAGCAAGAAAACAAGTGCAGGGCCCACCGTAAATTACGGTGACACCGTAATTTACGGTGGCCAACAAAATGCTACGGTGGGGATCTACTGCTTTACGGTAGGTTCCAAAGTGCCCAGAACCCACCGTAATTTACGGTGACACCGTAAATTACGGTGGAACCCAGCTTGATGAAATTTTTATTTCATTTTCTTGAATAAGTTTTCGGACCTAATCCGAATACATGAATTCCCATCATTAATAACTCTAATGCTTGTTTAAAACATTAGTTTTCAGGTACTCAAGTGAAGGATGATGATCAAGTGCATACATCTGAACCGAACACACTTACAAACGCTTCCGCACATGATCTTTTGTTTTAAAAACTATGTAAACAATTGTAGTTATCCTTTTATTACGGTTTCGTAAGTATATTACATGTTGTTGTGTCTAGTTATGGTTCAAACTATTGAAAGTTTTTGTTAAGTCGTCATTTTGGCGTTAAATGCAAGGTTCTATGTTGTCAATTCTAGTATTATAAACTGGTTCTTACAAGTTGGTAATCAGAGCTTAAGGTTGCCAATAAGTGTTCGGTTCAAGCTTAATCAACATCCGGTAAGAGTAATTGCTTAAGTAAAATTAAAGAAGTATAGAAATAATTCACGAACAAATATGCATGGAAAAGAGTGTGTAAACACACTCAAACACAAGAAAAGCATGAAACAAGAACGATAGAATCAAGAGTGTGTAAACACACTCAAACACAAGAAAGGCATGAAACAAGAATGATTGAGTCAAGTCACGAACTTGATCAAATCAAAACAAGTAAAACATGTGTTACAAATGAAATGTTTAACAATGTATGTAAACATTTCAGTATCAAAGATGGCGGGCGGAGGTGATAGTGATGCGGTGCCAAGAGTCACCGAACAAATGAGAATAATGATTGCCGAGGAGGTTGGGAAGGCGATCGAAAACAGTTTATCGAACTTCATTGATAAAATCCAAAATACGGTTTATCAGTAGTAGAAGAGAGAATCAAGAAGCTAGAAGATAATTCGAATTTAGCAAAGGAAAAATCTGGGGAACGAAAGCCTTGTTCATACAAGGAATTCATAGCTTGTAAACCACCTATATATAATGGGGAGGTTGATCCAATCGTGTGTCAACGATGGATAGGCGATATCGAGGGAGTATTCGAGAGAACTCATTGCGATGAGAATGACTACGTAGCTTATGGTACGGGTCAATTAAGAGGTCAAGCGAAAGACTGGTGGGATAATAAAAAGAAGGAGATTGGAAGCGAAGCGGCCAAGGCCATGACATGGGAGGAGTTTAAGACGCCGTTTCTTAAACACCATAGTCCCAAAGCGGTTATAAACAAGATCAAGGAAGAGTTCATGCAACTCAGACATAAGGGTGAATCCATAGACAAGATCACGGGGATGTTTATGGACAAAATGAAGTTCTGTGACGATCTGATAACGAACGAAGAGCAAAAGGTTTATTACTACCATAACATGCTAAGCGCATAATATAGGGAGTTCATAACCCCTTCAAAGTACGAGACCCTTACCGAGATTGTCAATGCCGCTCGGGAAAGGGAGATTGAGCTGAAAAAGAGCATAGAGCGGGGTGAACGAAGGGCACAAGACATAAATCCAAGCCCTACCAAGAAAGCAAGAACAAATGAAACAACGAAGAAATCAGATGCAAAGGGAGGTACGCCAAGTTGCAAAATATGCGGCAAGAATCATAAGGGCGAATGTCGCTTCAAAGATAAGCCTTGTCCCATATGTCGAAAAACGGGACATATGGCTATATCATGCCCGGAGAAAGTGACCGTTTGTTACAATTGTTACCGAACGGGTCACAAAAGATCGGAATGCCCGGAATTGGTTGGGAAGAAAGAAGGGCAAGACTCGAAAGGTGAAGCCTCAAAAGCCAAAGCAAGATCTTTTCAATTGACCGCTGCTGAAGCAAAGGTTGAACCTGGCGTGGTCTCAGGTATATTCACTGTAAATTCAATTCCCGCACGTGTGTTATTTGATACTGGTGCGAATAAATCCTTTGTTTCATATGGGTTTATTCGACACCCTTCATTTGTTCTAACAAAATTACCTATGCCTTCACCCTTCATTTGTTCTAACAAAATTACCTATGCCTTTAGAAGTAGAGATAGGTAATAACAAAAGCTTTATTGTTTGCAATGTATGTGAAAACTGTACGATGAACATTGATGACGAGGAATACACAATAGACTTGATCCCGATGTCGATGGGAGAATTTCAAGTGGTAGTGGGAATGGATTGGCTATCCCGTTACCACGCAAAGGTGGTTTGTTTCCGAAAGGAAATAAAACTAACGTCTCCTAGCGGAAAGCAAGTTACGATATATGGAGAAAAGGGAGGTAACCCGGTGATATGCACAATGCTAGAAGCCCATAAACTCATGAAACACGGATGCAAGGCCTTTATGGTATATGCAAGCGAAACGGAAAAAGAGCTCCTCAAAATCGGGGATGTACCGGTCGTGCGAGATTATGAAGAAGTGTTCCCGGAAGAACTACCGGGGATACCACCAAAACGGGAGGTAGAGTTCGGAATCGAGTTGATTCCGGGCGCGAAACCCGTGGCAAAGGCGCCATACCGGCTTGCGCCATCGGAGTTACAAGAATTAATGTCTCAAATTCAGGAATTTCTTGACAAGGGGTTTATCCGACCGAGTGTGTCCCCGTGGGGCGCACCAGTCTTATTCGTGAAAAAGAAGGATGGCAGTATGCGCATGTGTATCGATTACCGGGAGTTAAACAAACTCACGGTGAAGAATCGATACCCACTTCCAAGAATTAATGATTTATTTGACCAACTACAAGGAGTAAGTTGGTTCTCCAAAATCGATCTCCGATCTGGTTATCACCAATTGAAAGTCAAGGAGGAGGACGTACCAAAGACGGCTTTTCGTACGAGGTACGGGCATTATGAATTCCTTGTGATGCCTTTCGGATTGACCAATGCACCCGCGGCTTTCATGGACCTCATGAACCGGGTTTGCAAACCCATGCTAGATAAGTCGGTAATTGTATTTATCGACGACATTTTGGTATATTCAAAGAGTGAAGCCGAGCACGTGTGTCATTTGCGGGAAATATTAGACACACTCAGACGAGAGAAGTTGTATGCAAAATTCGCGAAGTGTGCTTTCTGGTTACGGGAGGTACAGTTTCTTGGGCATCTTATTAGTGCTGATGGAGTACTAGTAGATCCGTCCAAGATAGAAGCTGTGTTGAAATGGAGCCCTCCAAGAAATCCCTCGGAAATCCGAAGCTTTTTAGGGCTTGCGGGATATTATCGGAGATTCATACAGGATTTCTCCAAAATTGCCTTACCATTGACCAAATTAACTCGTAAGGAGGAAAAGTTCGTGTGGGGCATTAGGCAAGAGGAAACTTTCCAAACACTCAAGGAAAAGTTGACCCACGCTCCGGTACTGACATTACCGAAAGGGACTGACGACATGGTGGTTTACTCGGACGCTTCTCAATTGGGGCTCGGGTGTGTGTTAATGCAACGAGGCAAGGTCATCGCCTATGCCTCGAGGCAATTGAAGATTCATGAAAATAAATATCCGGTTCACGACTTAGAATTAGCGGCGGTGGTGTTTGCCTTAAAGATATGGAGACATTACTTGTACGGAGTAAAGTTTACAATCTTTACCGACCATAAAAGTTTGAAATATTTCTTCGACCAGAAGGAATTAAACATGCGGCAAAGACGGTGGTTGGAAACCGTCAAAGACTTCGATTGCGAAATACATTACCACCCCGGTAAGGCCAATGTAGTGGCCGATGCGCTGAGTCGCAAAACAGATTATACCCCGATACGGGTACGATCAATGCAACTGGTTGTGACTTCAAGTTTACTAGAACGAATTCGAGAAGCACAGGATGAAGCTGTAAAGGCGGAAAACTGGAAAAAGGAAAGAATTATCGGCCAAGTTAAAGACCTTGAGGTGGGCAGTCAAGGCCTAAAGACTCGTTTTAATAGAATCTGGGTCCCTAACACATGTGGGGTTAAGAAGCTTCTACTTGATGAAGCTCATAAATCCCGTTACTCCATTCACCCGGGAGCGACTAAAATGTATCATGACTTGAAGCAAAACTATTGGTGGCCCGGAATGAAGCGGGACACCGTGAAATACGTGGAAAAGTGTTTGACATGCCTACAAGTCAAAGCGGAACACCAAAAGCCATATGGTAAACTTCAACCGTTAGAAATCCCGGTTTGGAAATGGGAGCAAATTACGATGGACCTATTGACCAAACTGCCTAAAACAAGTCGTGGTTTTGATGCTATTTGGGTAGTCGTGGATAGGTTAACTAAGAGCGCTCACTTTATCCCGATTCGTGAGACTTATACATTTGAGAAAATGTCGGAGGTTTACACCAATGAAATCATAGCAAGGCATGGAGTACCGATATCCATTGTGTCAGACAGAGATACTCGGTTTACTTCGAAATTCTGGCGTGAATTCCAAGAACAGATGGGAACTAAATTGTTCCTTAGCACTGCTTACCATCCACAAACGGATGGGCAGAGCGAAAGAACAATACAAACGTTGGGTGATATGCTACGGGCTTGCATTATTGACTTTGGAGGTAGTTGGGATGTCCATTTACCCTTGGTTGAATTCGCATATAACAATAGCTATCACGCGAGCATTAAAATGGCCCCGTATGAACTATTATATGGCCGAAAATGTCGGACTCCTGTATGTTGGGGAGAAGTGGGTCCGCGAGGGCTAGCACCTGCTGATATAATCCGAGCTACAAATGCGAAAATTGACATAGTTCGGGCACACTTGAAAGCGGCTCAAGACCGGCAAAAGGCCTACGCAGATAAAAGAAATAGGCCAATCGATTTTCAGGTTGGCGATATGGTCATGCTAAAGGTTTCTCCCTGGAAGGGTATTATTAGATTCAGAAAAAGGGGAAAGTTAAGCCCAAGATTTATTGGGCCATTTAGAATCATTGAACGGGTTGGTAAGGTAGCTTATCGACTTGAATTACCCGAAGAGTTGAGTGGAATTCACAGCACATTCCACGTATCACATCTCTGAAAATGTTTAGCCGATAAAACTGCTCATATCCACTACGATGATATCGAAGTGGATAACAGCCTCAACTATGCAGTAAAACCGATTGCGATTTTAGATCGTAAGGAGAAAAGTTTGAGGAACAAAGTGATAAACTAAGTCAAGGTCAAATGGGAGCACAAAAAAGGGTCAGACACTACTTGGGAATCCGAAGAGGAGATGCGACGTCTCCACCCTACCTTGTTTGGTACGTAATTTGGTTTCGGGGACGAAACCCTTTTCAAGGGGGGTGGACTTGTAACACCCCAAAAATATAAACCCTTATATTATAAAGTTCAAAGAATTTATAAACAAGAGTTTACCAACTAGGAATTTAACCTAGTTGAATTCAAGTCTTGAATTAATGCATGTTATGGTTAAAATAATTAAGACTAGAGAAAATCATAGTTAAAGGGCTAAACTTGACAAAAATCAAAAGTAAATTACTAATTGTGACAAAACTCACCAAACACACCATTCTTGGTGTGTCTGGTCGACAGAAGCAAGAAAGGGGCGATCCCCATCCTCCAAAACCCTAAAGTTCACAATTTCTTTCAATTGGAGGTCCAAATCCTAACCAAAACGAAATCCGAGCTTAGAACTGTGATCCTCATCGCAAGAGGATTAAGAGGTATGTGAAATTTGATGAGAATTCACTACTTGAAATCCTCATGAATTTAAGCAATTTGAAATTTGTTGATGCATGACAGTAATTAGTTAGATTAAAGATGATATAGTGTCTAGGAGTAAAACCTAGACAACTATATATGAAATTATGCTCCAATTCAGGAAAATTCCATGAATCCATGGAAGCTAGGTTATGGGTTTTATATGTTGATGATGAACATTAGGATTTTGAATGTTAATCCTAGTATAAATTTCATTATAGGAGGTAACTCCTGTGATATTGATACTAAGATGTATGCAAAAATTACTATTATAGTGAAATTTGATGTTGAATCGCAAGTTATGAACTTGTTTATGAAGGTAGAAAAATCTGACCCACTAGGTGTTTGTAGAAATGCCTAAGTGGGGATTTAAATGTGAAATTTGGATAAAAACGCAGATTTGATAATGGTCCATAATGATGTGATTGTGGTCATAAAAAGAGTTCTAAACATGTTGTAAAAACTGAATTTTCTAGGCAAAGAGTCCGGTTCATCTAGCGGACAAGCCGGAGGGAATTCACGAGGAAAAGACGCGCTCTAAAGGTACGAAATTTATTGTTTCGTTACTCTATACCTAATTGTTAGTTTTATGTAGTCAATTCTGAAACATGATAACTAAGATTTACCAATATGTCACGAAAATGACTAGTGTCTTAAACAAGTGAATTGGGTCAAAACAAGTGACAAACATGGATACTTGCATGCCCTGGATGGTGCTTAATTCAGCACCCAAACGGGTCAAAACAAGTCTTGTAATAAACATGAAGCTAGACACCATCACTTAATGCATGGTTATAACCATTGTGTAAGTTGTGAATTTGACATGCCATGTTAGTTGTGAAGTTTAAACTCCTTGTATAGGAGTTGTGAACTAGATTTGATAATTGTGACTAGTAGTATAGATGACAAATACGAAAGCTTGGATTTAATCATATAGATCGATACGTGGGCGATCCCTTATGGGATAGCAAAAGGTGATAACGGGTAATAGTCTCAAATATGGGTAATTAGCCTTGGGTGGGTGATAAATCTGTTCAAGGTCATTTCTCTACAAAACGGAACCTGAATGCTCAAGATCAATAAGCAAGAAAACAAGTGCAGGGCCCACCGTAAATTACGGTGACACCGTAATTTACGGTGGCCAACAAAATGCTACGGTGGGGATCTACTGCTTTACGGTAGGTTCCAAAGTGCCCAGAACCCACCGTAATTTACGGTGACACCGTAAATTACGGTGGAACCCAGCTTGATGAAATTTTTATTTCATTTTCTTGAATAAGTTTTCGGACCTAATCCGAATACATGAATTCCCATCATTAATAACTCTAATGCTTGTTTAAAACATTAGTTTTCAGGTACTCAAGTGAAGGATGATGATCAAGTGCATACATCTGAACCGAACACACTTACAAACGCTTCCGCACATGATCTTTTGTTTTAAAAACTATGTAAACAATTGTAGTTATCCTTTTATTACGGTTTCGTAAGTATATTACATGTTGTTGTGTCTAGTTATGGTTCAAACTATTGAAAGTTTTTGTTAAGTCGTCATTTTGGCGTTAAATGCAAGGTTCTATGTTGTCAATTCTAGTATTATAAACTGGTTCTTACAGTTCATCATGTTAATGGGATGTTAGTCGGTTATGTTTGTTTGCAATTGCATTGATCTGTGTTGATATGTTTGTAGATAAGGCTCAACTTACAAATAAGTGAATGTGACTTGTATGCATGTATAGATGTAATATGTTATGAATGCACGTAGGAATTAGTATACATATATGAATGCGAGATGTTATAAATGTATGAAGGAATGGTTTCATAATGCTTGGGCATTGACGTTTGCTAATGGTGTGCCTTGAAGTTGAAATGTAATGCAGGTAAAAGAACATTGGGTTCATGATGTATCGAAGTCGAACTCGGAATGAGAAAATACGAGAGGATAGTAGAATGAATCAAAGTTTATATTGTTGAATGATATTTGATATTAAATTACATGAGAATAATGTCGTATGATGTTGTTAACGACTAATGGTTAAGTTGTATGTGATGTCCACAGGTACTACACGAATTTCTTCTTCCACAAACGAAGAGAAGCGGACATAGATCGAGTCGAGAGCAAGGATTGTACGGAAAAGAACGGTCACATAGCTTTAATTATGTAACGCCTTAAAGTGTTAATTGAAAGTGAATGTTGTATATTTCTTTTAGTTAACGTTTGACATTCCGTATTTGAGCCTACATGTAAGAAATGTGTCTAATAGTAAGGAAATTTTTTTAAGGCTCTTTTTTCGTTGCGTCATTTTTTTAAGTTATTACGTGTGAGGGCGTTAAAACTTTCAAAATATATTAAAAAATTATAAAAGGTGATCAATGTCCCCTCAAATTTACAGATGAACAGTAACATTTTCTCTCTTCTCTACTCACAACAACCTACAACCACTTTTCATAAAATAAAACCTCCCTTATGAGAGGTTGGATGTGAATGCTCTTATTTTTGTTTGTTTATTGTGTTTTTTGGTCTTGTTTATTGTGTTTTTTAGTTCTTATTTTGGATTAGTTCTTATTTTGGTTTTTTTCTTCATGAACAAAAAACCCACTCAACATGTCATTTTTTCATATTTTTATATAACAATATCATACTCGTTAGAAAGATAAAAAAAAAGTCTGATTTTATGATGCATTTTTTTAAATACATGAACACTATGTTTAGTTTAAACATACAAAAAAATAGTAAATAATCGGATTCAGTTGTGGATTTGTGAATGTTTTTTGTTTTCAATGTTGAAAATTTGGAAATTGAATACACTTTTAGTTTTAATTTTAGCCCAAACGGATTTTTGATTTTTTTTTTAAATTGGATATCCGTTAAAATATTCGAAATTTCGGATATCAGAAATATCGGGTAGAGATTCGGATTTTAATATTTACTGTTCAAAATTTTTGGATATTTTGAAAATCAAATATTGGATAACCAGATAATTTGATCTTGAATACCCCTATGTGTGTGTCAACAATTGTTGGCCTAATTCGCATTGGATTAGTGGATATTAAGAAACCCAATTCAAATTACTTTAATGAAGATAAAAATGGAATAAAGAAAAGAAAAACGGATTAGTTTTAAAGGAAAATTATTAGAACAGACAAATTAATCGTTGATTTTAACAAAATAGATATGGCTATTTAGCCTATGTTAAAAAGATTTTAACAAAATAGACATGACTATTTAGCCTATGTTAAAAAGACAAAGATAAAAAGAGTCAATCAAGATATGTTAGATATGGTCTAACGGCTAAAACGTGCTAGAGCTTAGCCTTCAAAGAAAAAGAAAAAAAAAACTTTTGGTGAAGTACAAGGGTTTCACATAATATCCAGTCAGATTGAGACACGTGTGAAACTAACAATCCTTCACCTTCTACCCTGCTTATGTTCCTCCGTCTCTCTCTCTCTCTCTCCAACATTACTACGACTGATAGAGTGGTTGTTACGGTGGTTAATGAGGGATTCAGTAGAACACTTCAAGATGTTTTCTGAAAAAAAGAACAAGTTACAAACAAATTAGAAATAAACTCATAAAAATGATGTTAATCATCATGTGAAGGCTACCAGTTGAAATAAAAAACAAAAAACAGTATGGTATCTTACCATCTTATTATTTAATAGTTTTTCAAAATTTATTAGCGTATAATAAACTTAAAGATAAAAAAAACTCACACTATTCTCATACCCTGTATTTAAAGCATTCACATCTATTTCACCGTATTTTCACCCTAAATTACACTAAAAACACTAAATTTTCTCTCTCCTTTTCAATTAAATAATATTTTTTTTATACCTTTATCATTACCTTTTTTCTCTCCTCTACTCACAACCACTTTCAAAATATATTAAAAAATTATAGAGGGTGAACAGTGTCCCCCCAAATATACAGATGAACAGTAACATTTTCTCTCTCCTCCACTCAGAATCACTTTTTTATACTTTTTATATTATAGAAACTCCACAACATAATTTGATGGAATGAATGTGAATGCTCTTAGAGCATTCACATCCAATCCACTAAAAATATACATACATTCCACTAAAAACCAACTCCTATATCAATATATTTCCACTAAAAACAAATACTTTTTCTCTCTCCTTTTCAATATATATTACATTTTCTCTCTCATCCACTCACAACCACTTTCAATAAGGGGGTGAACAGTGTCCTCCCAAATATACAGATGAACAGTAACATTTTCTCTCTCCTCCACTCACAACCACTTTTTATACTTCTTATATTTTAAAAACTCCCCACACAGATTTTGGTGGTTTGGATGAGAATGCTCTTACACCCTTTTTCACTTTATTTTTCTCTAAATATATAGATATATATAGAGAGAGATAGAGAGGGGTGTGTAAATATTAACTCACTAGAAATAGTTATTATAATTTAGCAATTATCTCTTTTCCTAGCCTAACTATTTCAATGGCTGCCAAAAAAGCACCCGGAGAATATATTCGGACCACAAAGTCTGATATTGAGGTACAGTCAAGTGATATGAAGGACCACAAAAGATATGTGAAGTCTTTGATCGACTTTTAAAATATTATGTGTGGCACCCGCCTAGTGGTTGTGTCTTGCAACGTTTTTTTTGTGTGGTCTTACTTCTCTCATACATTGAAACTTGTATTTGACTTGATGTTAAAACAATGTCAAAATTTTGAGTTTTGATGTTTAAATATATATTCTACTAGTTTATACTTACTAATATGTTATTAATTAGTAACATTAACCACTAATAATTGTTCATAGTCACCTGCTATTTATTGCATGTGATCTCATATCATATCTACCTTTGGATCTTGAATAGTGAAACCATGATCAACTGGATTTTGAACGTTGAAACCTAATATGTGATCAAACAAAGAGTGTGTCTGCAACTGAAATGTGATTGAGTGATTGATTATGTATTTATATTCAGATGTGTTTCTGATTTATGAACTTTACTTCCAAGAATGCTAGGTGAGCGTCACGCTTCGCTTAACTATCTAAATTAAATATTTTTGTTACAATAATTTTGTTTTGTTTATTGTTATCATAATTATCTTCGTATAATTTATTTTCTATATACAAGTTATATATTAGGGGCCATTTTTTCTAGTTACTTAGGATCTCCGAATTTTAGGGTTGTCCTTGAATTAATGTGTGTAATGCCAATTTAACAATGTGTGTCGGGTCTAATTATGTTTTCACACAGAAGATGATGGGAAAATGAATATGATGAAGAAAAGAAGTGTAATCGAGTTGCAATAAAAACATATTAACCAAAATGTGTGTCAAATATATATTCAGAACAGTTGACATAAGCCCAACATAAATTACTTAGCCTAATACTTTATTTGATGTAAGATAAATTAATAAATATAATATAAAATTTTAAACCATACACGGATACCCATAGAACGACAGTCTGATTCGGTTTTATATGATTGATTTTTGGTATAAGTGTAAACCCAAATCTTCGGTATGATTTTAACTGTCTGAAACTGTCCAACCAAAAGTTTTATAAAAACAACCATGAAACCAAACTGATGACCGCTTTAGGTAGTTACATACTTTAAACCCGAATTGTGAACATCCTAGTCCTTGATGTAGAAATCAAAAATCTTTCTTGATTTTATAAAAAAAAAATTATAAAAGAACGAGAAGAAATCTTGTTTTTTTTACTCCGAATTCGCTAAAAAAACACCAATATTGTTTCAGAGTTCCATGGTTTCAAGCCAAGACTTGAACTATAAGTTCTTTCATATCCGGAGATCAAGATCTTTTGCATATTGTTTCAGAGTTCCATGGTTTCAAGCCAAGACTTGAACTATAAGTTCTTTCATATCCGGAGATCAAGATCTTTTGCATATATCTAACTTAAAAATGGAAAGCATATGATGGGGTACGGTCCCTAATTCTGTGCCGATTACATTAGTTAACCTCAGGTCGCATGCGATGCCGTACTCAGATTAAACCAAATCCAACACTTGGTTCTTTTTTCAAATCAATTGGAGCAAGTCCAACAAGCGCAGACCACACCTGCACCAGCTGGGCAGTGTTGGACAGTACAAACGGTATGATTGGTAGAGCAGTTGGCTAATGAGCGCACGACAAACGACAGGCTGTACTCAGTAGTGTTGCACGATGATTAATCGTGCAAGGGTCAGGAAGTACACAAGGACACGTACGTGGCACCAATCAACGTGCGCCAACACTGCTCTATGATCTCCACTTAACTACTGATGCCAGACTAGACAACAAGGACAATCGTCAGGCCACGTGGATCCATTTACCGTGCGCCAACTATGCTCTCGCCTGTAAACACTAACGGTTGTGACAGACGAGACAAAATAGAATATTCCTTGTTGTCGGTCTCAGGCCCATCAGCTCATCTCTTTCACAACTCATTTCGACTATAAATAGAGAACTTCGTCTATAGGTTTAAGGATCGCTCTCTTACTCTCTCACTTAATACACACACTTTTATCCTCAAAGCAAGTTCTTATTCTCACGCCGTATGGTGGTTACAATGAGAACCCCCCCCTATTCTCCTCCTTATAGCGAGCTTCACGGTGTGTTGATTGTTTTGCAGGATCATCACAGCTGTTTGTTGAGGAAAAAGAAGATTAACCTTATTTGGACGAGACACAAACCACAAGCTAATCTTCGGATTAACTTGGTGTTTCTTCAGCATGATAGATCGATATATTCAAAACCATCCTTTTATTTCGTATGTGTAATAAGTAGAAAAAAGTGTTAAGTTAAATAGCAAATAGCAAAGGGCCATTGGCCTAGTGTGATCAAGATATTGGATAAGTCCTTAGTTTTTTAGATGATGGTGGTTCAATCCTTGTGATGAAAAAAAATGTATAATTATTACTATATGATAAAATGAAAAGTGAATGAACAGTATCATTCAGTTTTCATTTTAATTCTTTATTTATTATGTGATATACCTTATATTCATTTATTAGATTATGAGGTATGGGGCGAGGGTTGGCCCGTGGTTTGGGTACAAATGCCCAAGACACCACTCTGGGTGGGTTTAGGTTTCGGCATCGCCCATTGGGCGGGAGTTTCAGCCCGGCCGTTGGGCATGCCTAGCGGTCCTCCGTGGCCGGCTCTCATTGGCTGGGTTAGCTAGGCCATAGCGGCTAGGTTTAAATTTTAAAAAATAACCGTTTGGCGCTAGGTCCTCCGTGACGGTGTCGCCCCTTGGGCGGGAGTTTCAGCCCGGGCGTTGGGCATGCCTAGCGGTCCTCCATGGCCGGCTCTCATTGGCTGGGTTGGCTAGGCCATAGCGGCTAGGTTTAAATTTTAAAAAATAACCGTTTGGCGCTAGCTCCTCCGTGGCCGGCTCTCATTGGCTTGGTTGGCTAGGCCATATCGGCTAGGTTAAAATTTTAAAAAATAACCATTTGGCTTGGCCAAACGGTTCACCCAAGTCACTATAAAACCCCCCAACTCCACCTCCTGTCCACATCGCTACCCCAACCCTTCACTCCACCTACCCGAACCCGCTACCCACACTTGATACCGGCACAACGCGATGAAGGGCTGCCAACCCGGTGAGACCCGTTACTGGCCGGAAGCTTTCGCTAGCTATCGGCACAACGTGGGGAACGACCGGCACAATTTAAACGCGTGCCAACACAAGTGGCGCGAGCTACGACCGGAGCTCGACCGTTTTAAAGCCTACTACGATAGCGTCCCGGGTGGTGATATAAGTCACGAAAACTGGGCGGCGGTGGCCAACATCGAGTTCCGGGGCAAGGAGCGGAAGCCGTTTGACAAGCTTGCCCTGTTCGAAATCTACCTAACGCTTTAGGCGTTTTTTGTCTTAACCGACCCAACACGTCACTCACCAGCGGGGAGGCTCGAAGTCCACGTGTCAACCCATGCCTCAAACATGAATCCTGTAATTTTTACAGTGATTAAGTGGTGAAACAAGAGTTAGGGTCTACGTTCAGTCTTTGCAAGAAGTGAAACAGTTAAAAGAAGAGTTGCAGGATGATGTCGGTCGAAAACACCAATGCCTTTCGCGCAACGCGCGTCATTGAAAAACACTAGTTTGTATTAGAATTAGAGATCGCTTACATTACCGTTCAAAAAAAAAAAGTAACCCGCGAATCATAAATTAATGTTGAAAACACTAGTGTAACCAATGTGTGGGACTGTGGGAAGGGTCATCATATATTGTAAAAAAACAATGTGTGCAAACACAACATTGCCAAGAAAAAAAAAATCTTAGTGATTCAGGGAACACCAAAACAACACGACAATTTCTGCCTTCATTTCACTATACAAAGATCTTAATTTCCGGATGCATTGCCACTTGTAAATTGTACCAACTTATATCTATTAAACCTGTACCATGTACTTTATATTCGTATTAAATTATTATTTGTCGATTGATGCACGGGTGTTTTGTATTTTACAACCAAAAGTTAACGTAGGTACACTAGTGGGAAATATCGTAGAAATGTACATGCTTGAATATTTAATTTCCCAAGAGATTTATTGTTTAATATTGATGCAGCAATAACTTATTTTTACATATATTTATTCTGTCAAACAATATCTACTCCAGAAACTTTTATTTGAATTCACTTTTCAAACATTACTAGTTTCCTTCCATGTCGACAAAATCTTTCGTATGATTGTCACAAGTCGCTTCAATAAATAATTGATCATTTACACATCTTTACGTAGCTTGTCTAACTTGACTAGAATTTCTTTTGTATCATAAAAACAAATGAAAATAATAATAATAATAATAATAATAATAATAATAATAATAATAATAATAATAATAACCACACAGAATTTAGATATCTGTATATTACTTGTAGTTCTTTGTTATTCTTTACGAATAACATGAGCAGATAATATAAAGTATGATCTCAAAAGAAGAATTTAATATATTATTCAATACTCATATTAGATATATCTTTATTTTATATGATGAGTCTAAATATGATTGAAATAATATGAACCGTGATTATCTCATTGATACCCTTCACAATATATAATACAGAGATACAGGCTAAATATGGATATAGAATAATTACATTAATCACAATATAATCATGCCTAATATACGGATGCTATTACACCCCCGCAGTCGAAGCGGGAGGTGACCGAATGCTGAGACTGGACTTGAAATCGTCAAACAAAACCCGTGGTAGGCCTTTGGTAAATATATCTGCAATCTGGTATCGAGACGTTACATGAAGGATACGAACATTGCCGCGCTGAACCTGCTCTCGTACAAAGTGAATATCCAACTCGATGTGTTTGGTTCGTTGATGCTGAACCGGATTGCCTGAAAGATAAATGCCGCTGACGTTATCGCAATATACCATAGTAGCTCGTGTAAGCGTTAATGAGAGCTCGAGAAGCAGGTTCCGGAGCCAACAAATCTCAGCAACAACATTAGCCACCCCTCTATATTCGGCCTCAGCACTGGACCGAGAGACAGTGGCTTGTCGTTTGGAAGACCATGAGATGAGATTGTCACCAAGATAGACGCAGTAGCCACTAGTAGAACGCCTAATGTCGGGGCAGCCAGCCCAATCGGCGTCAGTGTAAGCCACTAGAGATGTGGCACGAGAAGGACCGAGTGTAAGACCATACGAGGAAGTGCCCTTCACATATCTTAGAATTCGTTTGAGTGCATGCCAGTGATCGAGACATGGAGCGTGCATATGCATGCACACCTGCTGAACCGCATAGGTGATGTCAGGTCGGGTAAAGGTGAGATATTGGAGAGCCCCGGCTAAGCTGCGGTATAAAGTAGGATCATGAAATGGTTCACTGGGCGTGGCGCTGAGTTTGGTGTGCGTATCAACCGGAGTTGCAACCGGGTTGCACGATTGCATCCCTGCACGAGCAATAATATCAGTAGCATAGGCCTGCTGAGACAAAAACATGGAGTTCGCATGCCGAGTAACAGAGATACTCAAGAAATAACTGAGAGGGCCGAGATCTTTCATGGCGAACTCAGCTGCGAGACTAGTCAAGAGACGATGGCGAAGAGCGTCGGAAGAAGTGATAAGCAGAATATCATCGACATATAATAGTAAATAGGCTGTGTCACGACCATGAGTGTACGTAAATAAAGATGCATCGCACTTGCTGTGATGAAATCCCATGCTGAGAACGTAATCTGTGAAACGTTGGTACCAGGCTCGAGGTGCCTGCTTAAGCCCATATAGAGATTTGCGTAAGATGCAAACATGGTCGGGGAAGGTTCTATCACGAAACCCCATAGGCTGATACATGTAGACTGTTTCGTTTAAGTTCCCGTGCAAGAATGCATTGGTTACATCAAGCTGATGAACCGCCCAACCCTTAGATAGTGCAAGTGACAGAACAGTCCGAATAGTTGCGGGTTTAACAACCGGACTGAATGTCTCACCACAATCGATGCCCACATGTTGCGACCGCCCATCGCAAACCAAACGGGCTTTGTACTGCTCCAATGTGCCGTCCGACCTGTATTTATGTTTAAACAACCACATACACCTGACAATATTCATGTTAGCCGAACGAGGTACTAACTCCCATGTATCGTTTCTAATTAGTGCATTAAACTCAGTAGTCATGGCAGACAACCATACCGGGTCTCGCAAGGCATCAGTTGGGTTCTTAGGGATGGGTCGAATAGGAGATTTGGAGGAGGTAGTGGTTAAGTTGAAGTGTTGTTTGGGCTTAGAGATCCCGCTCAAGGAACGGGTGTGGATGGTGCGAGTGGGTTGGCTGGTGGGTTGGGATGGCTGAACAGGAGGTATGGGTGTCATGGTAGTGGACGGACCGGTAAGGGAGTGGGCTGTAGGGTTGGTTCGGTTTGCGGAGTGGGCTGGGGTGGGAGTTGGGGGATTCGGCTGGGCTGAGGGAATAGGGGAGGTATTCGGTTGGGTTGGGGTAGTGGGTTGAGGGTTGGGTTGGGCCGAATGTTGGTGAATATGGGATGGGCCGTTAGGTTGAGGGGATTGAGGAGCTACAGGTGGGTTGGGATTGGTAACAGGGGACGGATATGAAAGGGATGATGGGGCGATGTGCGGACAGAGGTGGTGAGGGAAAGGCGTATCAAGGAAATCATATGTAGGAACGGGGGCGATGGAGACCCAGACTCGTGATACCATGAAATAATATGAACCGTGATTATCTCATTGATACCCTTCACAATATATAATACAGAGATACAGGCTAAATATGGATATAGAATAATTACAATAATCACAATATAATCATGCCTAATATACGGATGCTATTAATGGTATGTCAAGTGGAAATTTATAAACTGAAACTGACCTGACCGCCTGAATACAAAATTAGCTTCATAAATAGACACATGAATTACTCAAATAGAAAATCACATGATTTTTTTTTTACAATAAAGAAACCAATGAAAATTACTAAAATTGGGAAAAAAAACAGAGTTGGAATTGGGGTTACATGACATGGATAGTTACAGGTGTATAAATCGTTTTTTTTAAACCGGTTCCGGTTATTAACCGAACCGTTTTTTCATCAAAAACAAAAACCGGCTTTTTTATAACCGGTTTCGGTTACTAGCAGGTTTTTTTTATCAAAAAAATAACCGGTCCAACTGGTTAGGGTAGGTTTTTAACCGGTTTATTCAAAGAAAAAAAAAAATTTACCGGTTTAAACCGGTTTCGGTTTTAAAACTGGTTGCGAAGATAAATATCTCTAAGTGGTCTACAACCGGCGGTTCGATTCGGTTCGGTTCTAAAACCGGTTATAAAAAAACCGGTTAAAGTAAACCAGTTTCGGTTTTTTTTTTTTCGGTTTCGGTTCTAAAACCGTTTTTTTACACCTGGGTGGGTAGTTGAGCCCTTTCCATCAATTATGTATGGGCCACATAACTCAAATGTAGCCCAAGATGCCCCGGAACCATTTTTTTCTCTCATTTGTCTTTTTCCAGTTAGTTTAAGTACTAGCATGTTAACTGTTGAATCAACTTCATATCAATTATGTTTCCTTTGATATGTATTAACCGCTTTCTCTAAATTTAGAGAAATAACTGGGGGGGCTTTAGGTTGGGATATTGACCTTTTAGGCAATTGTCGAATATGGGTTGTCGTCGAATTTGTACATACTCATGATGGGCAAACTAATATTGTTTACATAAGAAAGAGTTGGGATTTTAAAATTCACAAATCACAACTAATATATATTAGAGGTAAAGTTCTTGTACAAATAATCTTAACATACTAAACATACAAATTGAAGGAAAACTCAAAAAGACAAGGTGACATTTTTGTAATTATCAATAACTATCAAAGTTACTCTACAAATATACCTAAAAAAACCTAACCACTCCTCCCACCCTAAAAAAAAAACCTAAACCCCCCACCCCCCAAAAACCTAAAAAAAACCTACCCCCCCCCTCCCACCCCCAAAAACCTAAAAAAAACCTACCCCCCCCACCCCCCCCACCCCCCCCACCCCCCCCCCCTCCAAAAACCTAAAAAAACCTAACCCCCCACCCCCCAAAAACCTAAAAAAAAACCTAACCCCCCCCACCCCCAAAAACCTAAAAAAACCTAACCCCCCCCACCCCCCACCCCCAAAAACCTAAAAAAAACCTAACCCCCCCCCCCACCCACCCAAGCTAAAATGCTAAAAACTAAACCCCCCAAAAAACCTAAAAAATCTAAAAAAATAAAAAAAAACACACAAATTATTTTATTTTATTTTTTTAACATTTTTTTTTTGCTAACGAAATGTAGCGATTTTTAATAAAAAATTTTAAAAAAAAAATTTGTGTTTTTTTAGGTATTTTTGGTTGTAACTTTGATAGTTGGTGGTAATTACAAAAATGCCACCTTATCTTTTTGGGTTTTCTTTCAATTTGTATGTTTAGTATGTTAAGATTATTTGTATTTGATCTTTTGCCTATATATAAGATCCCTCTCTTTGTTTTACAACTTTATTGCATATTTATATCTTTTACACTCGGTTAGAGCAATTACTACATTGATTTCTATAATGGTCTGAACTCGAGTTGAATTATGGGGCACTAATTAAGCCCATACTAATATGTGTAATGGGCTCTTACGCCCATGGAAATTGGACTTGCCATTTCAATTTCTTAAAATACGTCTTTTTGTTGTTTCTTAAAAATATTCAATAATACGTAATTTAGATCATTACTTTTTTTACTAGCGAGGTGCAAGAAACAAACAAAACAAAAAATATTTGAGCTCACAAAGGAAAAGTCGTAAAAGTAAAATTACACCAAGAAGACTACTGATATGCACAAAATACAACATATAAATCATATCAAATAAGGTATAAAAACAAAACTTTTTTAGTACTAATATTAGAGAAAGTGCGTTTCATTGTTTACTTTAGATTTTTAGGATTAAATGAACTTAAACGGACAAAAGTAACAAATTAACGGTAAAAACCAACATAAATATGAAGAAAAAAAGTTGGCACACTATACAGACCCTCTAAGTTTCACCCCAAAGATAAAAATAACAAGACCAGAACCAAAGCACAGAGCCGTGTCAGTTAGGGGTGTGCACGTTTCGGTTCGGTTCGGTTTTTGGGTAAAATCAAAACCGTAACCGAAAGTTCAGTTTTTTGTTTTTAAAAACCGTTCGGTTTCGGTTTTTTCAGTTTCGGTTATTCGGTTTAAGCAACGGTTCGCTTTTTCGGTTTTTTCGGTTTTTGAACAAATTATGTAAGATTCAAAACTTAAAAGTATAATTCAAAGTTTAAGAATCTTGTTAATATATTTAGTCTTTTAAATTAATATTATTCACATAAACCTAACTTTCTAATCTCTTTTAATGTTTCTCCAAAGTTTTTGTTAAGACGTTTTCTTTTATAATACTTTGAAAACCATTTAATTTTTATATTAAACTTTGTTAGTTAGTTCTTGTAAACAATGGATAAGTTTAATGATAAATAAACATGGTAATGTTTTTATTATAAATATTTAACAAACAAGAATAAAATTAATAATTTTTAGTAGCATGGGTAAACATTTAAACAACTTAAATATAAAAATATATAGATTTGGTATACTATTAAAACTTATCGGTTCGGTTATTTTCGGTTATTGAAAATGATTATCCGAAAACCGAACCGAAATTTTCGGTTATTAAAAATCCGAAAACCGAACCATCGGTTTTTGTTTCGGTTCGGTTTTTTCGGTCCGGATTTTTCGGTTATTTCGGTTTTCTGCTCACCCCTAGTGTCAGTCGGGCATGGGTCGTGCCCCTACTCAAGATTTCCAGAGAATAAAGACAAATAAGCACGAGTCGTGATCAACTCTCAGATTCGCAAATATGGGTTCGTACAACAAGTACAGAAGATACAGGGTCGTGCCGTTGACACACGTGGCCGTGTGTGTAGAAATGCTGACACCAGCATTAAATGAAGACAGAGAAGGGAAGGACACAGGGTCGTACCAACCAGGCACGGGGCCGTGTAAAGCTACTGTTTTCAGATCCTGCGATGACCTGATTCAAGCTTATTAGGACTTCCTTGCTGACTCTGACCATCAGATTTTGATTCAAGAGGTATACCAATATGGGTTGCCATTTTCGTTCAAGAGATGTTTGCAGATCCTATGAGGACCTGATTCAAGCTTATAAATTAACTAGGTTATGGTTAAAGGGCATAAAATGCAAGAATTTAAAACATTAAATACAAAACTCATCAACTTTAAAGATAAATGACACCGTCTGAAATTGAGTGTAAAGATAAAGGACAAAACTTGCAATTCACTATTTATTGAATGATCTATGGCTTTCAATCAAACACTCTCACATTCGTGGTGATTATTGTTCGATGTTTAGATACTTTGAGGGATAAATGTGTAGTTTCCAAAAAGTTGTACGTTGGAGTCAAGCGGTGGACAATGGTGTAGAACTATAAGAAGATTAAATTGTGTTCGTATCATATTACCAAAACCTATTGCCATATTAATGAGACGAGAACAACTTATAGATATTACTAGCCTAATTTAAGGCAATGATGTTTGGTCTTCATAGATATGTCAACTTAAAATTTTGTTATCGTATACTAAGAAAGTTACTTAACGTTTGAGGTGCAATTACGCTAAAATTTAATTTACGATGGATATATTATGTTATGTAATGTAATGCTTGATACTTTCGATATCTCTCAACATTATATCAAGTTTATACATGTAGTTTTCATATTTCACACAAGCATTATCTCCATTCTAACTTCACATGTTTAACTATTGTTCTGAAATAAAATAAATAAAAAAACAATTTCTATGTGTTATGATAGTATATGGACTAACTAGAATTTTCTTGTTTTTGTCAACACAAAGTAAATTACACATTTACACAAGCAAAACTTGATACATAAATGTTTCACATATGAGCTCTCAATATGTAATTCTTTAAGGACATAAAAGGTATCTGAATTAAAGTGGACGCGTGACTATTGTGTTGCATAACACTTAAATAGTTGAATTACTTCAATAACTATCACATTTTGGAAGAAAAGAAAATAATTGTTTAAAAGCAAAAAGTTTAACGACCTGAGTCCCTATAAGCATTTTCCTTAACCATTTGAGTCCAAATTTCTAACACTGTTAGAATTTTTTGGTTAAATATTGTTAAATGACCAAAATACCCTTATAATTAAAAAATAAAAGAAAATATTTCTCTCTCTTACATCTCTCTTTTTCTCTAAATTTTGCATCTCTCCCATCTCTCTCACCTTCATCCCCCAACCACAAAACAGAAATCCAGAATTCTACCTTCATATCTCTTTCTTTCTATAAAAATGGCTAATCAAAATCATCATGTAACAACACCCTATCTCTCATCTTCTTCCTCCTCATCATCATCACCATATCATCATCATCATCATCAATGGCAGAAACCGATTCATCTATTCCTGCATCTGTATCAGCAACAATAGAAGAAGCAGCAGTCCAAATCGTCTACACCGATCGACCTCAACACAAAGAACTCGAAGATGATCACATTCGCACGCTCTCTTCGGTCCTCGGAAGGTCTTGTTTCTCGTCTCTCTCGTTTTATTGATGCTTTATGTGTACAAAATTTTGTTAGTAATTGAATTTTTGTGTAACTTTTTTAAAATTGTGTCATTTGTTTGTGTAAAAGTTATTGTTAGTAAATTTTTTGAACGAAGGTGACTAAGGCGATTTTGGTAGGTGAGATTTGGGAGAATCAAAAACAATTTTTAACATCAGATCTTCAAGAACAAGATCTTCAACGGCTTCAAAAACAATTGCAGCTTTGGAATTTTGTAGATTTATTAGAGGTTTGGTGTTGGATTTGGAGTGAAGAAAGTCGTTCATACAATTGTGGGTAGATAGATGTTTGAGCATCAATCTGACTTTCTGGTTGTTTAAGCCCTAATTGTATTTGTAAAATATGACTTTTTATTTTGCTAACTAATACAAGTTGTAAGGATTTACTTATGATACTGATGAAGATGAAGTAAAAGTCATATTTTGATGATACTGATGAAGATGAAGTTGTAAGGATTTACGGATGATACTGACTTTTTATTTGTAAAATATGACTTTTATTTCGTCTTCAACAGATGGGGATAATTTATTGAGCCGTTTATCTTTTTTGTTTCTGCCTAAAGAGTTTTGTGGTGGTGGAGGTGGTGTGGTGGTGACGGTGGAGTTGCAGTGGTGGTGATGGTGTTTTGTGGTTGAGGGATGGAGGTGGTTTATAACAAGGATAATAAAGTCGCAATTCTTTGACTGTGGAGTTGCAGGGATGGTGATGGTGTTTTGTGGTTGAGGGATGGAGGTGGTTTAGAGAGAGAAAGATGAAAGAGATGCAGAATTTAAAGAAAAAGGGAGATACAAGAGAGAGAGAAAGAAATCTAACAAAAAATTAGTTTATTTTTTTTTATTTTTTTAACTATAAGGGTATTTTGGTCATTTAATAATACTTAACCAAAAAATTCTAACAGTGTTAGAAATTTGGACTCAAATGGTTAAGGAAAATGCTTATAGGGACTCAGGTCGTTAAACTTTTTGCTTTTAGACTCAACTAGTTAAAACCTATAAAACACAGGGACTCAAAAAGTAATTTACTCTAATTGTTTTGAGTATTTTCTCCTTTAAAAGACTAGACGGTGGTAGGGATGATGAGATGATAAAACGGTATTGTGGATGGGACCCAAGGAGGGTGTTTTGTTGGTTTATAGAAGAGAGAGTTAGGAATACGATGCTGCAAGAAGTTGGGTCCTCCTTTCAAAAGGATGACCATAAAAATGTAAAATGACCTTTGAAGCTATTACCCTCCAAGTTTCGTCCTTTTCCTGTCCTAGCCCCTACACTTTGTACTACTTTTGAATTAATTATGTCCTGTGCTGGCCACCTATTTTAAGTATCCTACTAATTAATATCACCAATTTGGTTGAGGTTTATGTAAGGATTTGGTTATCTCTTGGACCCTATAGGAATTGTATAGGACAATATGGTTTCTTTGATTTCAGGCGTATTGAACTATATGTTTCCTATAGTATACTTGAAATACAAACTTTCCCGACCAATGATTAGAGGACCAGGGGAATCATATAGGGCAATACGATTCCTCTAGGTTCAGGCGTATTGAGCTATACGCTTCCTATAGTGTCCTTGAAGTAAAACTTTTCAGGACAATGATTAGGAGACCAGGGGAATTAAATAGGGCAATACGTTCTCTGGATGAATTTTTTTTGTTTGATTTAGAGCAGCATATAGTTGTTAGTATCTTTTTAGACTTTACTTTTAAAAAAATTAATTGAGTTGGTTTTTTTGTTATAAAATTATGTTGGTTTTCCTGTTAAAATTTTTTTAAAAGACATAGTGAAATTAAGCAATCCAAAAAAACTAAACATATCCATACATTATAATTTATCACATATCCAAATTAAACAAATATTACAAATACTGAAAATTATTTTGTTCATACTTCAAAACATAAAAATTAAATTGTTCGTATAGTACTGCGTCATATAAAAATAACATAAATCACTATCGTCATCAATCCTCGTCAGACTCCACGAGCTCCTCCTCCGTAAAGTTCGGGCCACAACTAGTAGAGAGTGACGGGCTGTGCAGCGTATAGGATGTGCTTGGAGCTTATAAAAAATTTAAACAAAATACTCATTGCGTAACATTAAAATTGTTCGTAGAAAATGAAATAAAAACAAAATAATAGGTCGGACAGAGGAAAGAACAACATGGTTTGGCCGGACTGAGGAAAATGAGGCATGGAAAGTTCAGGCTGATTATAGGACGGGCCGGAAACCTATAAGAATTTAAACAAAATACATATTACATAACATTAAATTGCTCGTAGAAATGAAATAAAAATAAGATAACATACCTGTATGGACGGGATGGGCTGAGTAAAGATTACATACATGTCGACCCTCCTACTCAGCCTATAATTAAATGAGCTCTAGTTGTGTCTTGGAACAAACGTTATTAATGTGCACCTCTAGTTATTTTATTAATATATATATATATATATACACATATTAAAAAATAATCCAAGCCAACCGAGTCGAACCGAAATGAGCGGACCTTTGCTTATGCTCGGTTCGGATCAAACCATGCTCGGTTCGTTTCGAACTGAACCGATCCGAACCAAGCACTTTTTCAATTGAGCTGAATCGAACAAGCAAGTTCTGAACATTTTTTGATCGAGCATCGAACGAGTCTCGATCGTCGAGCAATTTAAACAATCCTAGATAGGTATATATGTATATAGGGATAAGCTCGGTAACGGATTAGGGGACCAGGTGAACCGTATTGCCCCATACGCTTCCTATTCTGTAATACTCGAAGTTTAAAATAATAATAGCGAGTAAATAAAAGTTAAATATTATTAAGTTTGGTTATTAGTTAATTTGTTGATTGACTAAATCATGTTTTCTTTTCTAAATTAAAAAGTAAATATGCAAGGAGATACTAAGTTAACCTTTTAAATAGGGGTGCAAACGAGCCGAGCCGAGCCCGAGCTTGACCAGGCTTGAGCTCGAGCTCGATTAACTTATGTGAGCTTGGGCTCGAGCTCGGCTCGTTTGTATTTTCTCAAGCTCGAGCTCGGCTCGGGCTCGGCTCGTTTATTATCTATTAATTAATATATTAAATAAAAAGAATATAAATAATAGACTTTTTAGGCTCGCGAGCTCGATAAGTGAAGCTCGGGCTCGTTTACTAAATAAGCTTATTTTTAGGTTCGTGGTCAGCTTGTAAACAAGTTTGAATAAGCTCGGCTCAACTCGGCTCGCTTACACTAAGGCTCGACGAGCCTAACGAGCTTCACATGTGAGGCTCGAGCTCAGGCTCGATAAACAAACAAGCTTTATTTTTGGCTCAAGCTCGGCTCGGGCTCGATAAGGCTCGGCTCGTTTTGAGCTTTTTCTCGAACCGATCTCGAGTAGCTCGCGAGCCGCTCGGCTCGTTTGCACCCCTACTTTTAAATTATATTGATTTTTTTTTACACCACAATCCGAATTCCACTTTTACTCACACAGTAATAATAATCACACATCATCAACAAGCAGATCGAAGTTATACCCATTTTAATTTAATAAAATACTAGCTTACAACCCCGTGTATTACACGGGTTAGATAACGAAAAAAATGTAAATTATAAACATGTATATAATCCTTATTAATGAAATAACTTATTTAGATAAAATAGTAAAACAAAAGAACAATTATATTTTCGCTATTCAAAATAATTTTCTAAGTTTTCACTTCTCTTTTGAGATACTACCCGGAGGTGGCGGGTTCGAGTCTTGCTTGTTCCCAATGCCCCTACGGTAGCGGATTTACCCCCAGACTCAGGCTCGCTGGGTGGCGGTCTGCGAGGTGGGATCACCTCGGCGGTTGGGAGGACCGTGGAATATCCCCCCCCCCCCACTACAATCTATTTTATTATGTCTTCAAAAGAAGTAACACTAAAAAATAAAAAAAATAATGATCATAGAATTGTAAGTATTTTTAAAAATAATTATAAGTTATGAGGTTATGGTAAATGAATTGTAATTAAATTCTACTATGTATATATATATGATATAATAAATACTTTGATATAAATACTACTTTTAGATATATGGATCATGAGACAAGATACGAATATCATCATTATATAGAAAATATTACATATTAAAAAATCATACTAAAAATAAAGTATACGTTTAAAAAAGTAGGACTAAAGTTTTTTTAAACTATAAATTTGAGCGTCTATAACAACTCTTTTAATTAGTAGTTGACATTTAAATATTCAAATTAAAATTTTTATAATATTATATAATGTCTTTATTTAGCATGATGATAATGTCTTTAGTTACGTAATATTATTGAAATTAAGTTTAATATTTAAAACTTAATGTTATTAGGAAGTTGGGCCATTTTTTAAGATGAAAACATATTGATAGTAACATAAATTTAAAATTGGAAGAAAATATTGAACACGTGTATTACACGGCTTAAGTAAATATAATGTTATATACTTAATAGCAAAAAAAAAATGTCTTTTAAAAACCATTTAGTGTTCGCTTTAAAGATAATTTGATACTTTATTTAGATAATCCGCTTGTAATTTTAGTTTTATAAGTTATATACTATAAGTACTTGTACATGTGATTTGTACTTTATTAGTAATTATTGTTTATATCCAAATAATATATTTTATCTTAACAAATATACATGGTTAGGGTAAAATGAAAATTTCGACAAGTTGTGAGAACTTAGAGAACTTGGCCTTACAAAAAGTTTTTTGAATTTTTTTACAAGGGGTGTGAATGAGCGGTTAGGGACTTAGGACGTTAAACTTTTTGATTTTGGATTTAAATGATTAAAACCACTAAAACATAGGGACTCGAAAAGTAATTTACTATTAATTAAATTTGAAATCATACGTTTGATCTCTAAATATATTAAATAATATTATACTTATTATATTAGTTGATACATTTATATTTGTTATAGATAATTATTAATTAAATTTGAATTTATACGATTATCTCTAACTATATTAATTAATATTATATTATATTTTGTGTATAAAATTTAATATGTAATACTATTATTAAAAGGGAGGAGACACCAGAGAGTGACATGTGTACAAAAAGATTTTTATTTATTAGTATGGGAAGATTTATGTAACAGTTTGTTCATAAATCCTTTTGACTTGAACTAAATGGCCGAATATTATGGTAAGGGATAACATAGTTTCTTTTAAAACCTTTGATATCATTTACTTCTACAACACACCATCATCATCTCTAGATTTTTTTTTTCCGATCACTTGCGCTACTCCGCCATTGCGCCACCTCGGGGTACCGACTACGTGTTCTAAGTGTCCGATTGGGTTCAGAACCAACACACTCCGCCGTGACGGCCATCTCGTGTGATTCGCATTCCGTTCGAGTCATTCCGACTCACGACTAGGTACCGATAATTTACTTATTATCTTCTTTCGAGCCATGCTTTGATGCAAAATCTGATATGGAAGTTGTTCTTTTGATCCGGTAACGAAGTAGCCGAACGCAAACTGTGAATCACTGTTGCGGCGTTTCCTTTCTTTCCGGCCTCTGTGTAATCAGTGATCTACATCTACGCAGTCGTGTCACGTATCAGATCACTTCCGTGATTGTCTCATCCTCTGATTCGTCCCGCTTCAACTAGTAAGGTAGATCGAACCCTCTTCTGGTTCTGATTCATATTTAGATATATATTCGTTTTGATTTGTCCGGCGACTGAAACATTAAAATATGTATTACATATATACACACGTACATAACTGAACTATAAGGCTTGGGAAGTTCATTAAAGATTGAAACGTAGTTCCGAGATTAAAATAGGAGAAGATGACCGTGTTTCCTTCGATACCGATTGGATCCCCTGAGATGTCCGTTTAATAGAGTTTATATAGTATAGCATTTTTTTTTTTTTTTGTTAATAACTTGCAAACTGTTGTTATATATGTAAATATATATACACTTATACACGCATAAGAATGGACCACACCATCAAGTAGTTATATTAGCCTTAAGGCATTGCATGGCTTAGTATGCTTTATTATTTGATGCCATTCCCATCACTACGGGTGTTAAAATATGCCATTATGGGTTCTTGGTTTTAGTTTTAGTTTTTAAAAGATCTTTTAGCTTCTAAATTAATTTGAAAAGAGTTAAGGGTAATGTTGATGCAACAAACACAGGACCAAGGATGGTAGCTTAACTGGTCAGGCAAAAGGGCTGAAGGGTTCAGTTTTGCCTAACGCAGGTCGCGGGGTCCCTCCACGTTTGCAAAACGTGGAAGGAGGTTCACTAGTATGATTGAGATATTTGCTTTGAAGTTCCTTCTTCGAGACTAGCTCGAATCCAGAAAAGAGAGCAAATGAGATGAATCTGATGAAGAGTACTTTGGAGGTGACAAAGAACTCTTGAATGACAAGAGATTAAGGAATCTCTGCTTTTCGGAATGTCCAGGAAGTGTCTTCGAGCTGTCTTCTTATAGTGGAAGACATCTCTCGAAATGGTATGGATTATACTAGTGGAACCTGTTTGCCTATGGAGGGTTTCCCCTTTTGGGGTTCAAGGCTTTGGACCCCTGGTTAATAGGATGTGCCTGTACAGACCTGCTCTGACTGTGTGAGTTGGTGAGCGTGAGTTGGTGAGATGAGTTGGTGGACATGACTAGTTACTGTTCCTCGATTCACTCATTATTCAGCTTTTCATCCAATGAACCTTTCAACCTTTTAAGCTCTTTGCATATTAGTGTTTTTATTTGCCTTTGGGCTACCCCCGTCGTCAGCCCCCCAAGTCAGAGGTTTTTGGGGTATTATGCTCAAAGACTTCTGACTTTTATGCATGTCTTGTAAAGGCTTCAAGGGTTCGTTGTTTGGAGGCTTGAAGGGTTTGAGGCGGTTACTTTTTTGAATTTTGAAATTTAATCGATTTGACAGTTGATTGGACATGTGTCAGGCGGCGGATTGGCAGAGATTTTTATTTTTATCTTTAATACCCTTACTTTACTCTTATATTCATTTTTACGGTTACAAAACTTCATCATTTTCCCTTCAATCATTCACAGTTTTCCTCTTCTCAGGTTAGTTTCTTCTCCATTTTCACTTTTACTTTTTTCCGATCATGGGTGCCCTTAAGGATTTAGCGAGGTCATTTTCTCGATTGACACAAGAGGAGGTTGACCTGTTTTGTCTTGAACATGGTATTGATAAACAGTTTAATCCAACCGCCCCTGCTTGCGATGCTTCCATTGACAAACCGATTCCTGGTTTTATTGCTCTGTACTGTCGGCATTTTGAGTGGTCTAATCTTCGTTACCCTTTTTCGTTTTTTGTTCTAAATGTGCTTGAGTATTATCGAGTGTCTTTTGGGCAAGTGCACCCGAAAGGAATGGCTAGGGTTTTGCACTTTGAAGTGCTGTGTCGTGCTTTAGGTTATGATCCTTCGTTGTTGCTCTTTCGGAGGTTCTTCCGGTTAGCCAAAAACGGTGATTGGTTTACTTTTGAGAACACAAAGGTTGAAACTTGTCTCGTTTCCTCCATGGTTACGACCCTTGGATCATGGAAGAATACGTTTTTCTGGGTTTCTGAATCCATCATTCCTTTCAAAATGGTGTGGAGGCATCCGGATGCTGTTCTCAACGATCCGGAGCCTTCCGAGTCTGAATTAAATGATGCCTTTCTTTCAGCCATTCGGGGGTGCCCTTCCAGGGTTCGTCCTTTTCCCGAACATTTGTTAGTGCTTTTAGGGGTTAGTAATATTTGGGCAAAGGTTGATCGGGATCCGGTGTTGATGAGAAATGGCCTTGGTATGCATTTTCTCCCCTATGCCTTTTCGTCTTACTTTGTTTGTGACTTATTTTCTTTATTTGTTTTTTGGCAGTTATGTCTGCTTTGGACTTCATCAAGAGTGACGATACGTCCGATGTGGTTTTTGAGGATGCTTCGACTGTTCCGGGTGAAAATGTTGTTGTGAGGACTTCTGAGCAAAGGTATGAGGGTTCAGGTTATGTCAGTGTTGAAAACGTGAAGGGATTTACCAAGTCCAATGTTTCCAAGCCTTCAACTCGCCGGTTATCTCGTCGTTTACTGAAAGCTACTCCTCAATCCACTTCCACTGAGCCAGTGGATTTGAGTGATGACATCGAGGTTTCTGAGGATCAGGTTGAGGCAGAGGTTGAGAAGGAGAAGGAATTAGTTGTTCGTGGTAAGAAGGTTCGAGGGAAGAAGGGTGTTGCTACCCCTGTTCAAGAATCGTCGAGTAGAGACGTTGAAGGGTTGAACCCTGAGGGCACTTATGTGCCTTCTTGGTTGGTTAAGAATGATGACACTTTTAAGGATGCTGCTGTTTGTGAAGATGCTCTTAGTCATCTTGCTCCTCCTTCCGTTCGTGAAGCTATTGCTGAGATGGATGATGACACTATGTTAGCTCGCATGGTTTTAACTACTTGCAACCTTGCAGCCATGCTTCCCCAAGGGATTACACGCTTTCGCCAAAGGATGCGGGAGTATGAGGATTTCTCTAAAAAGAAAGACAAAATGAAATCCTCCCTTGCATCGATGAAGAAGGAAGTGGCTGGGTTTGCAGAGAAGGAGGCAGCTTGGAAGAAGGAGATTGAGGATTTGAAGAAGATGCATGCTATTGAGATGGGTGACTTGAAGAAGAGCTTTGAAGCTAATTTGCTGAAGTTGAAGGCTGATCGAGAGGCCTTGTCTGTCCAGCAGAAGGCTTTTCGTGAAGAAAAGGAGGGATTGAAGGCTTCCGTTGGTCAGGTGACTGCGGATAATCAATGGTTGGTTGAGCATGGGTTCCAGCAGGTTGTGACTTACCTTTTGCATTCCAAGGAGTTTAACTCTGCCCTTGGTGATGTTTACACAAAGCTGCTGAACCTGGGGAAGCATCAAGGCCTTGCTGCTGGTTATAAACTTCATGAATCTGGGCAACCTTTGGAGAAGTCACCCATGTATCGCCCCGAGGCTTCTGATGTTTTCAAGGCTTCTGTTGAGCAGATGGAGAGGCTAACTTACCCTTATATTCATGAGGTATCCTCCTGCTTTGGTAAGCCTTTGTCTGTTTTACAGGGATTGAAGCCTGAAGGGTTGAATGAGAAGGTTTGTGCTGAGGTTTTGGGCTCTTTGTCGAGGAAGAGGTCTTACTCCGGGGACAGTGATGATACCCTTTCCAGTCTGCCTGAAACCTCGAAAGATGCTGGTTTGGAAACCTCGGCGGTTGGTGGTGAAGAAGGTGTGAAGGGGAAGAAGACAAAGAAAGCTAAAAAGTCTAAGGGTGAAGGTTCTAAGCCCTCTGGCAACTGACATTTATTCGTAGCTTTCTTAGCAAACACTTTAATGTTTTGTAATATTTTAAACAATGTTTAGGTTTTGGGGACCCTTAAGGTTCCCATGGTTGGTTGGGCCTATATGGCTGTTGAACATTAGTTTTATCTGCAAGTCACTAGGGCTTGCTTTGACTATCTGATGAAGGTCTTTTATGGCCTTTCTGACTATGACATGATGGTTTGGTGTTTTTGTTTATTTTACTTGCTTGGTTTGTTTTATGGGGTTTCAACCCTTCAAGCTTTTTTGTATGGTTGCTGCTGGGTTGAAGCCTTTAACCTTTCAAGCTAAGTATCTGTTGGTTGAACACTGGGTAGCTTCTGATTTGGTTTGTATGTTTGGTTGATGGGCTTGTTTATTTTTATTTTCTTGCCTTGTCTTTGTTTACTTTGTCTTTATGTTTTTTACACTTTAAAGGGTTCAGTGCTGCAGTCACTTTGCCTTAGTGTTTATCATCAAGACGTAGTATCTATCCTTTTCTTTTATTTCGTTGTGATTTGTTTGATTTCGTAAGTCTGTTTATTGGGTACATTTTTTAGACTTAAGGAACGATTGGTGTAGGCTGTTCAAACCTGTCTATGAGACACTATTATTTTTCTTTGATAAGTCTCATGGAGTTGTATTGATTTAGGAACTCACCCCTTATATAGGTCCATTCAACCCTTGAACCTATTGAGCGATATGGCCTGGGAGCTCATCCCCTTACATGGCCCTTGCCATGGAGTTTTTTGCTAGGTTCTCAACCTGATATTAGGATAGAAAGACAAGTTTGATAAAGTAACTTCATTCATTCAAGCAACATTTGCTTTTACAAAAGGTTTTTGTTTTGCTACAAACCAAACTTTCTAAACATAAAACCTTCTAAGGGTTTTTCCGTTCCAGTGCCTTGGAAGCCTTTTGCCTTCTGAATCTGTCAGCTTATAGGATCCGCCCTTGTGTGCTTCGAGGATGGTGTAAGGACCTTCCCATTTTGGGCCTAGTTTCCCTTGGTTTTCCTTTTTGCTGGCTTCATTGTTTCTGAGGACTAGGTCCCCTGGCTTGAATCTTTCGTTCTTGACCTTTTTGTTGTAATAGGCCTCCATCCTTTGTTTGTACTTGGCTTCTTGTATTGCTGCTTGATCCCGGGCTTCTTCTAGGAGTTGCAAGTTCAACATGGTCTCTTGTGTGTTTACATTGGGATCCATGTTGACAACTCGTTGGGTTACAACTCCTATTTCAGCTGGGATTACGGCTTCGGATCCGAATACCAAGCTATACGGTGTCTTTTTGTGACTTGTTTTTTCCGTCGTTCTGATTGCCCATAAAACGCTAGGCAATTCCTCCAGCCAATTACTTTCATATCTCCCCAATCTTGTCTTGATACCTTCTACAATACTTCTGTTGGTTCTTTCAACCTGGCCGTTTGATTGCGGGTAGGCCACTGAGCTGAAGATTTGGTTGATTCTGTACTCCTTGCACCAAAGGCTGAAGGGTTTCTCGGCGAATTGTTTCCCATTATCGGTGACGATTACCCCCGGTAACCCATAGCGACATATGATATTCTCCCAAACAAAGTCTATGACTTGTTTTCCTGTGATTTTGGCAAGGGGTTTAACCTCTGGCCATTTGCTGAAGTAGTCAATTGCTACCAATAGGAATTTTACTCCCCCTTTGCTTGGAGGGAATGGACCGACAATGTCCATTCCCCATTTATAGAATGGCCATGCTGAGGTTATGGGGACCAAGTCGTGTTTGGGACTTTTTGGTATCGGTGAGTGGATTTGGCAGGCATCGCATTTCCTTAGTTGCTCAGCGGTGTCACGATGCATTGAAGGCCAGAAATATCCCAAATTCATGAGCTTTGCAACCACCGATCTAGCTCCAAAATGAGCTCCACATATTCCTTCATGCACTTCTTTGACCAAATATTTGCTTTGTTCAGGGCCCACACACCTTAGTAATGGTGCAAGGTATCCTTTTTTATAGAGGATTTCTCCTTGCAACACATATTGTCTTGCTTTGATCTTTACCCTTTCGGCTTCCATTTGGTCGTTGGGTAGTTCATTGTTTTGAAGGAACTTCTTTATGGGAGTCATCCAATTTGGACCTTCCTCGGTGACCACATCTTGCACTTCCAATTCATCAATTGAGCGAGCCTTCAACACTTCAACCAACACCTTTTTTGTGAGGTGGGCGAATGTGAGGGATGCTAATTTGCTTAAGGCATCTGCCTTTTTGTTTTGGGATCTTGGAATTTGTTTGATGTTGCATGCTTGAAAGGTGTTCATTAATTCCTTGGATTTTTCTTTGTACCTTCTCATGTTGGGCTCTTTGGCAACATAGCTGTCATTGACTTGGCTTGATACCAATAGTGAATCAGTGAACACTTCAAGCTTGTTGACTTTCATTTCTTTGGCTAGCCGGAGACCAGCAATCAGTGCTTCGTATTCAGCCTCGTTATTGGTGGTCTGAAAGTTGAAACGAAGAGCATATGTGAATTCTAACCCTTCAGGGTTGATTAAGATTATACCAGCTCCTGACCCTTCAACGCTTGAAGCCCCGTCTGTGAACAGTTTCCAGGCTTCAGGGTTGGAGGGTTCAGTGGTTGTGGTGTTTACTTCCTCAGTCTTTTGGCTTGGGATTTCTATTAGAAAGTCAGCCAAAACCTGAGCTTTGATTGCTTTTCGTGGGACATAGGTGATGTTATGTTCACCTAGTTCCACTGCCCATTTTGCCAATCTTCCCGAGTTTTCAGGTTTTTCAAGCACGTTCTTAACGGGTTGGTCAGTGACCACTTGTATAGGATGTGCTTGGAAGTACCTTCTAAGCCTTCTGGCTGTTTGGACCAAGGCTAGGGCTAATTTTTCAAGGGGAGGATATTTGGTTTCAGCCAGTTTTAAAGTTTTGCTGAAAAAATAGACGGGTACCTGAGCCTTATCCCTTTCAATGGTTAGGACGGCACTGATGGCTTCATCAGCGACTGAGAGGTACACCGATATGAGCTCCCCGGTTTCCGGTGCTGCGATATCTGGCAGTGAAGCAAGGTGCTGCTTCATTTGATTAAAAGCTTCCTCAGCCTCATCGGTCCATCTGAAATCTTTCTTATCTGAACAATTCTTGAGTGTTTTGTAGAATGGTAGAGATCTTTCGGCCAGTTTTGATGTAAAACGTTTCAAGGCTGCAAGCTTCCCATTCAAGCTTTCAACCTCCTTCTTGGTTCTTGGCGGTTTAGCTTCGAGAACAGCCTTTACTTTGTTGGGGTTGGCCTTGATGCTTTGCTTTCCCACAATATGACCCAAGAATTTTCCTTCATCAAACCCAAACGAACATTTTTCAGGGTTAAGCTTCATGTTGATTTTTCTAAGATTCTTGAAGGTTTCTTGGATGTCATCAAGCATCTGGTATTCGGTTTTGCTTTTGATCACCAGGTCATCGACATATGCTTCCATGTTTCTTCCAATCTGGCTTTCGAAGGCTTTATCGACGAGCCGTTGGTAAGTGGCTCCCGCGTTCTTGAGGCCAAAAGGCATTTTTTGGTAGCAGAAAATGCCCTTGTCGGTGTGGAAAGCCGTTTTTTCTTCGTCTTCTTTTTTCATGAGGATCTGATGATAACCTTTGTATGCATCGAGGAAGCATTTGAACGGGTATCCCGTGAGTGAATCAACCTTGAGATCAATTTCTGGGAGTGGGTAACAATCTTTAGGACAAGCCTTGTTAAGATCTTTGAAATCTATACACATTCTCCAAGAGTTATCAGGTTTTCGAACCATAACAGGATTAGCAATCCATGACTGGTACTTAACTTCTCGAAGAATGCCAGCTGATACGAGTTTTTCAACCTCTTGGCAAGCTGCTAGGCTTCTTTCGGGTGCCAGGCTTCTTTTCTTCTGCACCACTGGCTTGACGTTTGGTGGTATCCTTAGCTCATGTTCAGCAATGCTTCGAGGAATCCCGGTCATGTCTTCGGGGGACCAGGCGAATACATCGCTGTGGTGTTTTAGCAACTTTTCAAGGTATGAAAGAGTTTCTTGAGAAAGGTTGGGGTTGACCCTTATCCGCTGTTCGGGGTACTTAGGGTTGATGACTAACCCCTGCTTGTCTTTCTCGTCATCGGGACTTTCTCCTTCGATCAGGTAGGCTTCCTGAGAGGGTTGGAGGGTTGCAATCCCTCTCTCGGTGGGGAACTTGACAGTGCCATGGCCAATAGATACAGCCATGTAAAATGCACATTGTCCGGGCCTCCCTATGATCACATCATAGTTGGAAGGGATGTTGATAACCACGAAGGTTAGTGATCGAGTCCTTTCCTTTAAACCTTCCCTGAAACATACGTTAAGAGTTATTTGGCCCAAAGGCTTCAAGGTTATATCAGCGATACCTTTTATAGAAGTCCCGGAGGGTTGAAGCCTTGAACGCTCCTCATTGCTTAATCGGTTAAAGAACTTTTCGAACATGATTTCAGTGGCTGCTCCTGTGTCTATGTATGCTTTGCATGTTTGTAAGGTCCCCACGAGGGCTTCGACCACAAGAGGGCCAGGCAGTGGGTCCTTCTCCGTTGGGGGGAAGCAGACACACTGAAGCTCCCAAGCTTCCAAGCGCTGTTTCTTGTAAGGGGCCTTGTCATCAGAGTACACCATGTTTACTTCCTTACCTTTGCTTTCAGCCATCTTGTCTCGAACTCCTTTTACCAAGTGGGCAAGTTCTCCCGATTTGACGGCCTCTTCAATTCTCTTTTTCAGCTGGAAGCAATCATTGGTGTGATGTCCCTTTTCTTCATGGAATTCACAGAACTGAGTGGAGTTCTCGTTTTTTCGACTTTTGGGAAGAGGCCTGGGAGGTCTGAAGTTTTGCTTGACCTCTTCCGTTGCCAGGATCTCCTGAGGGGTTTTGGTGAGAGGAGTGAAACTCATGTTTTTATCTCTGCTTGAAGGGTTACGCCCTTCAACCCTTCGAGGGTCTGAACCCTTTGGGCGTCTGTCGTAAGAGTTGAAGTTACCTCTTTTTCTGGCTGGACTGCTACTTCGCCAGCCAGAACCCCTTTTCCTTTGTTCCTTGATGTCAACAGCTTCTTCTCCTCGGATGTGAGCCTCGGCTCTTTCAAGGGCTTCTTCCAAGGTTTTGGGTAGAGATTTGTTGAAGTCTCGTGTGAGATACTTAGAGGTTATGGCGTTCATAAAACCGGCAACCCTCATTTTCTCATCAGCCCCCACGTAGGTTAACCCTTCTTTCTTGTACCGTTCAATGAATGCTCGTAGGCTCTCATCATCTCGTTGTTTTATTTGGAAGATTACAGTCGCGTCTTTGACGTATCTCCTTTGTTGGGAGAAGTTTGCCAGGAAACCTCTGCTGAGATCATCAAAGCTTCGAATGCTTTGAGCAGGAAGATCGTTGAACCAAATTCTTGCTGACCCAATGAGGGTTTGCATGAACATTAGGCAACATTCAGCATTCGACCATTTTTCTATTCGAGCAGCACCAGTGAAGATTTGAAGATGATCTTCTGGATCTTCGGTCCCATCATACGTTTTGATGTGGGCAGGCATTTTGATTTTTGACTGGAAGTCATAATCAGCTATCTGTCTTGAAAAGCATGAAAGGTTGCTTGGCTTGTAAGGTTTAGCCAAGTCCTCTTCAGGTCTCGTGCCTCCGTTGTTATTATTGCCTTGGTTTCCCTGAGCGGCCAGCACTTGATTGATGAAGTGCTGCCAAGGGAAGTGGGCCATCATCTGAGACATCACATTGGGCACGAAATTGAAACCTTGAAGGCTTCCAGGACCAACCGAGCAACTTACCCCAAGAGGGGTGTTGGCAACAGCACTTCGTGCTAAAGGGAGCACGGACAGGGCTTGCTCCCATGTGGTATTCAGAGAAGTGGGACAACTAGTCACTGGGGATTGTAGGAGTTGGTCGAGGGTTAACTCGTGTCCCAGAGGAGTACCACTAGCGGTTGGTTGGGAAGAAAGAACAGGATGGACAGTTGGGTTTGTCATAGTAGACAAATAAGGATGAAAGTTTGAAGGGTTGCTGGGACCGGCCTCACCTCTTGTAACAAAGGGTGGTAGAGGTGGCCCAGGAGACAACGTTGGTTCAGGTTCGTCGTAATCGAGACGGATCCTTACACCTTTTTCCCTTTCTCTGTTCACATGTTGGTTAAGGAGTGATCTTAACTCAAGGAAGTTATTAGCGACCCCCTCGGGGGTAAGTTCAACGCGTGTAGGAGTGTCAGACACACCAACGTTGGGAGACGGAGCTCCAGATCTGGATGGGGTTGGTGTGTTAAAGGTGAGGAACTCGGGTGTACTCCCCGGAGTTGAAAAAGGCGTTGTTACTGTTGTGCGAGCTTGGCCACTTCCCGGGGTAGAGGTGTTAGGAACCTGGTTCACCTCCCCCGGAGATCCACTTTCTGACATGGTGATTTTGAACGAAAGGAGCTACACGTACCAGGTCTCTTCTGAGGAGAGATAGCGGCGTAGCCCCACGGTGGGCGCCAACTTGTTGATGCAACAAACACAGGACCAAGGATGGTAGCTTAACTGGTCAGGCAAAAGGGCTGAAGGGTTCAGTTTTGCCTAACGCAGGTCGCGGGGTCCCTCCACGTTTGCAAAACGTGGAAGGAGGTTCACTAGTATGATTGAGATATTTGCTTTGAAGTTCCTTCTTCGAGACTAGCTCGAATCCAGAAAAGAGAGCAAATGAGATGAATCTGATGAAGAGTACTTTGGAGGTGACAAAGAACTCTTGAATGACAAGAGATTAAGGAATCTCTGCTTTTCGGAATGTCCAGGAAGTGTCTTCGAGCTGTCTTCTTATAGTGGAAGACATCTCTCGAAATGGTATGGATTATACTAGTGGAACCTGTTTGCCTATGGAGGGTTTCCCCTTTTGGGGTTCAAGGCTTTGGACCCCTGGTTAATAGGATGTGCCTGTACAGACCTGCTCTGACTGTGTGAGTTGGTGAGCGTGAGTTGGTGAGATGAGTTGGTGGACATGACTAGTTACTGTTCCTCGATTCACTCATTATTCAGCTTTTCATCCAATGAACCTTTCAACCTTTTAAGCTCTTTGCATATTAGTGTTTTTATTTGCCTTTGGGCTACCCCCGTCGTCAGGTAATATGGTGGTAAGTTATGGAGTTTTATTTTCTACATCTCATACAAGCTACTAATCCCTTTAATATAGTTTTTGAAATTATACATTTATATGATAAAGCTTTTCATGCACTAAAGATATATATCTAGGGGTTGAAAGCTATAAAAAAAAAGTGTGTAATATTTTCGGGACTGTTTGATAAGTTAAGATTATAGATTTTTTTTTATTTCCAAACGTCAAGATAAATATATGATAGAGAAAGGGTTAATTAATTATTTTGGGTTTCAAGTTCTAGTCGTCGACAAATTTAAAGAAACGAGTCTATAAAGGGGATAAATTTATTATGAAACTAATTCGGGCTGTAACGGGATTATAGGTTTTTGGTTTTTGGTGTCGACTTGATTATTTGGTTTTACTTCGCTTGCTAACAAGGTACGGATTCTGTTTTCTTTTCATCATAGTATTTTTATTCAAATCCGTTACTTTGTAGTACGGATGTTTTCGTCAGTAGTTTCTATTTCGCATTGTTATATGACTAGTGTATATTGTAGCATGCAATAGACCTTATACCTTGTGCTCATTATTGCATGTTCTCTTTAGACTAATGTCAAGATACATTTATTTTTATACGGCTTTGTACTCTGTCACCCGAGCAATTATAAGTTACTTGTCGTTGGGGCGTCAACGACATGGCACTCATCGTGACGGTGCATAATTAAAGTTCACGGCGTCTCTAGTTTGTGCTTGTGTAGCACTTGGCCCCTAGAGGCGAATAGATCGATCTTAGCTCTGACTCCTGACTCCTGTTGAGATGGAATAATGTGTGTACGCCTACACGCACCATCTCGGCGCATGGACTATAGCCATGTATGCCTCTGTTTAGTCTCGTGGGTGCTTCTATATTACGTGACTTGTTTTATTGTTATATATTGTCACGTATATCTTGTCTCTGTTATGATATGTTTATATGTTTATATGTATCTGGTTATGTTCAGTATCTGTTATCTGTTCAGTATAAGTTTTGGAATTCAAGTTATATAAGTATCTGTTTCAGTGCCAAAATCTAGACTTGTTTGACGTCAGTACCGTTCATGTTTCTGTCCGCATGTCTATCTTACTTTTACTGTTGATTTCTCCGTTACTGGGCAACTTTTTGGCTCAGCCGTAGTTTCTTTCTTGTGTTGTTTTGTGTGTGTTTTGCAGGTAATCAAGGGAAACGGGGATGAGTGAGAGGAAAATGAAGTTTCAGAAGTTTTTGAAGTTTCCGTGTTTATTTATTTTCAGTAACTGAATAATATAAGACTTAGGTTTTCTGGTGGATTCGAGACTTTTGTTTCTTGGTTTCTATCGTTTATTGAAACTCTTTGGTTTTTGATATCTGTAATAGTGACATGGCAACCTGTCCAGGTTGAGGTGTTACATATTCTTTAGTGACAAGGCAACTGTATTGCCCAATACGCTTCCTACACTTTACTGACAGGGGAACCGTATTGCCCTATACGCTTCATATACGACTCCTAGACCTTTTTAGACCTATGGGAATCATATTACCCCCATACGCTTCCTATTGGGTCACTTTTCAGACCTTTTCAGTTCTGAACTACGTGCATGTCAGAGAGTGGGTACATCGTACCAATAGGAAGCGTATTGCCCTATACGATTCCTATTGGTGTCGCATTTAATGCGTTTAAACCCTATGGGAAGCAGATTAGGCTATACGTTTCGTATTGAGAGATGTACAAAAATTATGGGGGATGTCTAGATACCATCACCCTTATGTAAAAACGATTTCTTTTCCTAAGAAGTGTAAGAAGGTGTAAGAATTGACATTTAGTTATCATGTTTTGAACTTAAGCATAATGTTTTCGGTTGTTTTGGCAAGAAAAACACCAAACATGACAATTTAAAACACAATATAATGTATTATAGACATAAAATTTAAAACACAACTATAACACACACCTTAATATTTAAAATACATCACTTAACGTTCTTGGCATGATGTTTTAAGTTTTATGCCTAGAATTCATTGCATTATGTCTTAAATTGTTATGTTTGTTGTTTTTTATTGTCAAAACAACCCAAAACATGATACCTATATGTCAATTCCTATGTTTTTCACAATTATAATGAAAAATATCCTTTTTACAGAAACCTAAACCTCACTAATATAATCTCAACTCATAAACCTCTAACCTTGTTCTATGTCCTAAAATAATAACATAACGTTATTATATTTTCCTAACATAATAACTACTAATTTTAACCAAATTTTCATTTCTCATGCATGTGTAAACCATATGAATTAACATACCTCCCTCCTTTCCTCTCTCTCACACACACTCACTCACACACACATATACAGACACAAAGCCTTGTAAATAATAAACTCATGATCTTTTTTCGGGATAACCAAAATTATTGACAGAAAAAAAACAATTAAAGAAATGTTGGGGGTTGCAGGCTTTATACAATGAGTCTTCACAACAGCAAAGTACATACATTACATCCAAGTATGGCTGCATGCATGCCATTGCTGACGCATGATGCCATCTCTATAAAATATATATATACTTTCATTTATGTGATTTTGTAGGATACTAAATTTTAGGTATCTTTTAAAAATACAACTCCTGATACTACATTTTATCGTTTCAAATTTTTTTACTATCACATCAAAAAGTGGTCCTCATATCATTGTCAGACGGATCTAAAAAATTATTATAGATGCAACGTTTCAAAGAAAAGGGGTAACAAAATCGAAAAAACGTTAAATTTTTCCAAATTTTACACTAAATTTGCACTACCATCAGAGCGTCAAGGGGTCACGGAGATTACCCCTTCTTGAAAGGTAGATCCTCCCCTGATCATTGTCATGGAGGCAAGAGCTATTACTCAATTTTTTTAACTATACAAGTATTTACTATCCATCACTATTAAAATAATATTTTAATTAAATAAATTGAAGAAAAGGAAAGATGAAATCTTATTGGTTGAAAAGCTTAGGGTTCATCAACCCTTCCTCTTCACGAGTGTAGTGTTTAACACCGACTAACGTCACAGTCTCTAAAATTAAGACAAATTGGCTTGAAAATTAATCTTGTAAAGGTAACAAGTTAAAAGTATATAAATCTCTGAAATAAAAGTCTAATATAGATAGTCCTACTCGATGGAGTATATAAGTTATATGCATATGACACCCTTTCAATATATTCATCTATTATGAATTATGAATGTGCTATGTGCACTTTCATTAATTGTTTATGGATCAAATCATTTGTAGATCAATCTTTAGCATATTCTCACTTATATTTTGTAACATCATCATCATGATCACATCATCATCGTACTCAGTAAATCTCACCAATATCAAAGCTAAGGTACGGTCTGAGAAGTGTAAGATGAAGACAGTCTTACCTCTACCTCGTAGGAATAGAGAGGTTACTTCCAGTAATACCCCCGGCTCAATAGTAGTTTTGAATCAAACCTTGGACATAAGACACATAACACTCAACAATTGGGATAAAAGCCGATTAGTGCATGTACCCCTTTGTCTTTCGGCTATCAACGCCACCACATGATGCATTATTAACAGTCGTTCGCTTTTTAACGTTATTTTCACGAAATTAGTAAAATAACTATAAAATTAGTGCATTTTCACTTTTGCACCCTGAGAACCCACACATGCGCATACCGCAAACGAGGCAGATGATGATGATGTTAAAAAAACCATTCTAAAAAATGACTTAACAATGGCCTATGGTGTAGCCATGTGGGATTATCAGTGTCCGAGCTCAATGTAGTGAGCGAATATTTCTTTCGGATTTATGCGTCTTCTACCCAAATTAGGTGACCCATAAAGCGAACTACTCTTGCTTCGATCCTGTATGGGCATTGCCAAGCTTTTCTTTGGCTTGAGGACATGCCAACCTGTACATATGGAAGATGCAGCGTTGTTCTTTGACAAAGGTTTGCGTGAGGCGATTGAGGAATTGGTGGTTTGTGGAGGTCCTTTCTTTGGAGACCTCCAGTAGCGACTTGCCTCTTTACCTATTAGGTTTGGGGGTTTGAGGTTGTATTCGGCTGTAGAGGCTTCATCCTATGCTTTTGTAGCCTCGAGGGCCCAATCGTGGGTGCTACAGGACCACATCTTAAGAGACAGTGGCATATGTGGTATGGATTCTGATTATGTTTGTGCTTTGGCTTGTCTTCGTGATACGATTCCAAGCTTTGACTTCAGCGGTTTCACTAATAAGGACACCGGCCCCCTAAAGCCCAACATGCATTGGCTTGTGCTCTTTTTAGTAAAATTGTCCACGAAATCGAAGTACGGTTTGACTTGACCGTTAGACAAAAAGCCGTTTTTGAGTGTCTTCGAGCACCACATGCACAAGATTTCCTTCTTGCTATACCTATAGATGGGTTAGGCCAGCATATGTCGCCGGTGGAGTATCGTACTATCCTTAAGCATCGCCTCATGATTCCTTTATTCCCAGTTGATGAGGCATGCCCTGTTTGTCATTTGGCGTGTTTGGATTCCTTTGGGGAGCATGCAGTTCATTGTAGAGAGCTCCCGGGGTTCAAATACCGACATGATTTGGTTAGGGATGTCCTTTTTGACATATTCAGGTGCGCTGGTATTTCTGCTAAGAAAGAGACACCCGTTAATTTCTTAACAGACCCGTTGTGACAACTCGTACCTTACCGTCTTTTATATTACGTGTAACTGTTGAACTAGTTGTGATTGCGTGAACTTTAATAATTGAATGTTATGATTATGTGATATGTGTGTATTAAATGTTAGTGAACGAGCCCAAACCGCACACCATAACCCGATCGCACAAGGCTAACCGGTCGCACAAGCCCATTTGGGCCACACCTTGAAATCGGACATCATAGGGCAGCCGAGTTGGGCTCGGCCCACTCCCCTTTTGCGCAAACAAACACCCTCTAGGGACTTGTTTTCTCATTTTGTTGCAAATCATAACACACACAAGTTACACCAAAACCCTAGAAGCTCTCTCCCTCTCTCTCGTGACTTTTGGAACCCGACGGCAAGCATCCTTCGAAGCTCGTGAACCCAAATCGATCCCCTACTTTCATCTCGGTTAGTATGATGCCACTAATTGTATGCTTATATGTTTTGTTAGTTATCGGATTACATGATCGGTTAGGGTTATGCTAGTAACTCGGTTGATATGTTGTATGTATGTGTATGCATGATAAACGGATTGAAGTTTGCTATCCTTGTTATTGTTCTTGTTGTAAATCGGATTGCATGATTTGAACCGAATGGATATGTTTAATCGGCTGTGTCATATTTGAACTTGGTTAATATGTTTAGATGGTAGGGTTTAATCTGGTTGGATGATGATAAGTTGTTCATGCTATGTTTAGTCTAGGGTTCATACGAATTAAGGTTTGGAAACCCCCGTTTGATCGATATTGTGTTAACTGCTTGGGTGGAATCGTGTTAATTGATTGATGTAAACTTGGAAACCTGAATAAGTGTAACCGATCTGCATGAAATCAGGAAAATTGTTACAAATTGATAGACTCAACATGGTTGCGAGTCGAGACCGTGTGATCTCGACCTGAGCATGATAACCCGAGACCGACATTGCGAGTCCCGTTGCGACTCGAGACCTCACACCGACACACAACAACACAACTCGAGACCGAGTTTGCGAGTTCCGGATTGCGACTCGAGACCGTGTAGTCTCGAGTGGACCATGACGAGCCGAGACCAGCCCTCCTGTGACTCGAGACACTCCTGTTGCGACTCGAGATCTCGACTCGAGACCTTATGCACGTGCACACACAATTGGACTTGCACAACTGATACGAGCCCAACTAACCGGGCCGAATAGTTGGACTTATGTACTTGACCGCTATTGGACTGTTTGTTATTGGGCCGAGAAGATATTCGGATTGCTTATGTGTTATATATTTGGGCCGAGTACTATTGGGCTGATAATTATTTGCACAAGCTGAATGGATTGCTTTGATTATTAAACTGTTGCCATGATCTATGTGTGCTTGTAACGTGTTAACATACGTGATTGATACGTGCATTACTTGAGTCAAAACCTGACTTGTGTGGTAACCCTGTTAGGACGAGATTGACCACTTTAGTTCAAGGAACCTTTTTGTGTATCTGCCGAGCAAACCAAGGTGAGTTCACACAGCCAAGGTATGGGATTCCCGGGTTGGGAATTGGGTTGGAATGTTTGACATGGAATGATTACTCGTACTTACGCAATCACTAGACTATAGACCATCGTCCTCAGGATAGTCAGGACACTTACGTAAAACCTGCGTAAACTAGTATCTACCATTGTCTCCCGGGTCGGGAGGACACTTACGTAAATCCTGCGTAACCTAACACCCACTACTGTCTTCCGGGTCGGAAGGACACTTACGTAAATCCTACGTAAACCCCACGCGTACCACTGTCCTCGGGGAAGGGCACTCACGTAAATCCTGCGTGACTTGTACGTATTCCTGTTCTCGGATTAAGAAGAACACATGGTTGCAAATAGTCTAGTAAGTACCATAATGGGAAGCCCCCATTAGTAAGGATTAACGTGGGAATCCCCCACTATTTATATATATACAAGGCATGGGAAACCCCCACCATTAGTACATACATGCATGGGAAGCCCCCACTAGATGAACCTATGCATTTCTGTTATGAACTTACTTTCTGTGAACTCGCTCAACTAGTTGTTGATTATCTGTTGCATGCCTTGCAGGACCTTAGGTACATTATGGAGCTTGCACAAGGAGGAGCAGGTCGTTGTGGGCAAATGGATCGTGATTACTTATGCCATTTCATACATTAATACTTATGATTGGGTTTTTACATTAATGCTTCCGCTATACTTAACTATGTTGGTTTTGATAAACACCTTTCGTATTGATGGATAACTTTTACTATATATTTACATGTTCAATATGATTGGTGGCTTGATCCTGGTCAGCCACGCTCCCAAGCGGTGGCACTCCGCGTGTGGGATTTTGGGGGTGTGACAGATTGGTATCAGAGCCATTGGTTATAGAGAACTTGGTTTTAATATGGGAAAACGTTTTTATTAAAACCAGAACAGTGCTCTCAACGATCCACAACGACGCTTCGCTCCACGTGCAAGACTCGACATCCTAGGTAATAAGGTTTATGTTTATTACCCGCATGCTAGAACTATATATAGAACTTTGCTCGCATTACGCTTAGATACACATGACTTTACTACATGAGAATACCTACGTGCTTACGCTTTTCTGTCATCGCCCTACTCGCGAACCATTCTCACTTACGCTACTTTTACTATGAAGATCATGTCTGGACGAACTAACATGACTCAAGCCCAGCTAGAGGCTCTCGTTCAAGCTCAAGTTGCTGCGGCACTTGCAGCCGCTCAAGCAGGTAGTATACCCTGCAGTGTAGCACACACTAGGATCTTTAGATCCTACATTCCTAAACTAGCCCTTGTATTTAAACTTTGCCCTATTCGTACACAATAGGTCAACCAGCGCAGCGGCAAGTTTGCACCTTTAAGAACTTCATGGACTGTCGTCCAAGTACTTTCAGCGGCACAGAGGGGGCAGTGGGACTCCTCCACTGGTTTGAGAAGCTAGAGTCAGTGTTCGAAATGTGTGAATGCCCTGAGGCTCGCAGGGTGAAATACGCCACTGGCACGTTAGAAGGAATAGCACTAACTTGGTGGAACGCCCAAGTTCAGATTCTCGGGTTGGCAGCTGCTAACGCCACCCCATGGAATGATTTCAAGGAACTCATTAAGAGAGAGTACTGCACACGTGATGACATTCACAAGTTGGAGAATGAGTTATATCACTTGAAGATGACGGGGTCAGAGATAGAAGCTTACACGAAGCGATCGAACGAACTGGCTATTTTGTGCCCAACCATGGTAGACCCTCCGATCAAGCGCATCGAACTGTACCTCAAGGGTCTAGCCTCAGAAATTCAGAGCCATGTTACGTCGGCTAACCTCGACAATATCCAAGACATCCAGCGTCTTGCTCATCGCCTCACGGATCAGGCGGTGGAACAGAACAAGTTGCCCAAACGCATCAGTGCTACCGCATCAACCACTACTCCCACTACGCCCAGTGACAACAAAAGAAAGTGGGATGGGGATTCTAGCAAAGGTTCAGCAACAGTTCAGTCTCAAGCTCAGCAACAGAAGACTGACCACTACCAGAGTCCTAGTCAGCAAACCTCTGGTGGTCATAGACAGAGAATGTATCAAGGGTTTCACCCCAAGTGTCACAACTGCAACAGACATCACAGCGGCCAGTGCAACAAGGGTCGTTGTCAAAGATGTCTCAAGATGGGTCACGAGGCCAAAGACTGTAGGAGCCCACGGCCTGCAAATCAGAACCAGCAACCGCAACAACCAGCTCCACAGAACCCACAGTAGCAGCAGCCACAGCGTGGAAACCGGGGATGTTTCCAGTGTGGGGCTGAAGGTCATTTCAAACGCGATTGTCCTCAACTGAACCAGAACCAGAATCGCAACAACAATAACCAGGGCAACGGGAACAACAACAACGGGGGAAACAACAACAACAATGGCAACGAGGCAAGGGGTCGAGCCTTCGTGCTAGGACGAGGAGACGCAATGAACGATCCCAATGTGGTTATGGGTAAGTTTCCCCTTGACGATATTTATGTTACTGTTTTATTTGATTCGGGTGCGGATACAAGTTATATTTCTGTGAAAGCCAGTAAATTGTTAAAACGTACATCAACACCTCTAAGCACCAAACACGTCGTAGAACTAGCTAATGGTAAGAGTTTAGAAGCCACGCAGATAGTCAAGGGTTGTAGTATTGTCCTAGCTGGTCAAGTTTTCTCCATCGACCTTATTCCCATAGTCTTGGGAAGTTTCGATATCGTCATAGGGATGGATTGGTTATCCCAACATCAGGCAGAGATCTTATGCAGTGAGAAGATCATTCGTATTCCACGTTCTGGTCAAGAACCTCTCGAAGTTCAAGGTGACAAGAGTGGTGCAGTGGTCGGCATCATCTCTTTCTTGAAGGCTCAGAAGTGTCTGCGGAAGGGTCACACCGCGATCTTGGCACTCGTTTCAGATGCATCAGTGAAGGAAAAGAAACTGGAGGATATTCCAGTTGTACGCGACTACCCTCAGGTGTTTCCTGAAGATTTACCCGGTTTACCGCCTCATCGCCAAGTCGAGTTCCAGATTGAGTTAGCTCCAGGAGCAGCACCCATAGCTCGCGCACCATATCGTCTAGCCCCATCAGAATTGGAAGAATTGTCAAAGCAGCTAAAGAGCTCTTGGAAAAGGGCTTCATCCGTCCAAGCTCTTCGCCTTGGGGAGCTCCAGTATTATTCGTGAAAAAAAAAGACGGTACGTTTAGGATGTGCATAGATTACCGGGAACTGAACAAGGTAACGGTGAAGAACCGTTATCCTCTTCCACGCATAGACGACTTATTCGACCAGTTGCAAGGGTCGTGTTATTACTCCAAGATAGACTTGAGGTCTGGCTATCATCAGCTGAGAGTCCGGGATGAGGACGTCTCCAAAACCGCATTCAGAACTCGTTATGGCCACTACGAGTTTCTTGTCATGCCGTTCGGGTTAACGAACGCGCCTGCCGTATTTATGGACCTTATGAACAGGGTGTGCAAACCCTATCTTGACAAGTTCGTCATTGTCTTCATCGACGACATTCTGATCTACTCCAAGAGTCAGGAGGAACACGAGCAGCACCTACGCCTTATTTTGGAACTCCTACGGAAGGAACAGCTGTACGCTAAGTTCTCGAAATGCGACTTCTGGCTTCGTGAAGTCCACTTTCTAGGCCACGTAGTGAACAAGGATGGGATCCATGTTGATCCATCCAAGGTAGACTCGATCAGAAACTGGCCTGCACCACGTACACCAACGGAAATACGCCAATTTTTGGGTTTGGCGGGGTACTACAGACGGTTTATCAAGGATTTCTCGAAGATTGCTCAGCCGCTTACGCTACTGACACAGAAAGGTGTCACCTATCGCTGGGGAGAACCCCAAGAGACTGCCTTTCAACACTTAAAGGATAGACTTTGCAGTGCACCTATCCTCTCATTGCCAGAGGGCACGGACGATTTTGTAGTATACTGTGACGCATCCATCCAGGGTCTGGGATGTGTATTAATGCAACGGGATAAAGTTATCGCTTACGCTTCACGCCAACTTAAGATTCATGAACGGAACTACACGACGCACGACTTAGAGCTGGGAGCTGTTGTTTTCGCGCTTAAGATATGGCGACACTACCTGTACGGTACCAGGTGCACGATTTACACCGATCACAGGAGTCTCGAGCATATCCTTAAGCAAAAGGATTTGAACATGCGTCAACGAAGATGGGTTGAACTACTGAACAATTACGAATGCGCCATCAAATACCATCCAGGCAAAGCCAATGTTGTGGCTGACGCACTCAGTCGGAAAGACACTTTACCTCGGCGCGTGCGAGCGCTACAGCTTACGATTCAGTCTAGCCTTCCTGCACAGATACGAAATGCTCAGGTAGAAGCATTGAAACCCGAAAATGTCAAAGCTGAAGCCTTACGCGGCTCACGACAACGAATGGAACAGAAGGCAGACGGCGCCTACTATGTAACGGGGCGTATTTGGGTCCCACTTTATGGCGGTCTACGCGAACTTGTGATGGACGAAGCTCACAAGTCTTGCTATTCGGTACATCCAGGATCGGATAAAATGTACCACGACATCAGAACTACTTATTGGTGGCCTAGCATGAAGGCCCACATCGCTGCCTATGTCAGCAAGTGCTTGACCTGTGCAAGGGTCAAGGTGGAATATCAGAAACCAGCGGGCCTACTTCAACAACCTAAGATACCGCAATGGAAATGGGAAGAAATTTCCATGGATTTCGTTACAGGCCTACCCAGATCCCAGCGGGGAAATGATACCATATGGGTGATCGTGGATCGACTCACAAAGTCTGCACACTTCCTGGCTATAAAGGAAACGGATAAGTTCTCCACTCTCGCAGACATCTATCTTAAAGAAGTTGTTTCGAGGCACGGGGTGCCCACTTCCATCATTTCAGATCGGGATGCATGATTCACGTCAGAGCTATGGCAAGCAATGCACAAATCCTTCGGCTCACGGTTAGACATGAGCACAGCATATCACCCTCAGACGGATGGGCAGTCTGAGCGAACGATTCAAACTCTTGAAGACATGCTTCGGGCATGCGTTATTGATTTCGGCAACGGCTGGGAAAAGCACCTCCCTTTGGTGGAGTTCTCGTACAATAACAGTTATCACACCAGCATACAAGCCGCTCCATTCGAGGCATTGTACGGGCGTAAATGCCGGTCACCTCTCTGTTGGGCAGAGGTGGGGGATAGTCAGATTACGGGTCCAGAGATTGTAGTGGACGCCACAGAAAGATCGCACAAATACGACAACGCATGGCGGCAGCACGCGACCGTCAGAAAGCCTACGCGGATAAGCGTAGAAAGCCATTGGAATTTCAGGTCGGGGACCGGGTTTTACTAAAAGTCTCACCCTGGAAGGGTGTGGTTCGTTTTGGCAAACGGGGCAAACTAAATCCGCGGTACGTCGGACCGTTCGAAATCATTGAGAAAATCGGCAAAGTAGCCTACAAGCTAAACCTACCAGCTGAACTCGGGGCAGTTCACAATGTATTTCACGTGTCGAATCTGAAGAAGTGCCTATCAGATGAGACCCTTATCATTCCTTTCAAAGAACTCACTATCGACGAGCGGTTGCAGTTCGTCAAGGAACCAGTAGAAATCACGGACCGGGATGTGAAGGTCCTCAAACACAAGAGAATCCCTCTTGTTCGAGTTCGTTGGAACTCCAGGCGTGGCCCAGAGTACACCTGGGAACGCGAAGACAGGATGACAGAAAAGTACCCCCAGTTATTCGAAACCAATGCAACCACTACTGAGGCTGAAGCTCCTACTACGGAATTTCGGGACGAAATTCCAGATCAACGGGGGGAGGATGTGACACCCCAGGAAAATCAGTGAACGAACGATACAACTTACCTAGCTCCCTCAGTGAGTGCGTACCAAATTTCGGGACGAAATTTCTTTTAAGTTGGGGATAATGTGACAACTCGTACCTTACCGTCTTTTATATTACGTGTAACTGTTGAACTAGTTGTGATTGCGTGAACTTTAATAATTGAATGTTATGATTATGTGATATGTGTGTATTAAATGTTAGTGAACGAGCCCAAACCGCACACCATAACCCGATCGCACAAGGCTAACCGGTCGCACAAGCACATTTGGGCCACACCTTGAAATCGGACATCAGAGGGCAGCCGAGTTGGGCTCGGCCCACTCCCCTTTTGCGCAAACAAACACCCTCTAGGGACTTGTTTTCTCATTTTGTTGCAAATCATAACACACACAAGTTACACCAAAACCCTAGAAGCTCTCTCCCTCTCTCTCATGACTTTTGGAACCCGACGGCAAGCATCCTTCGAAGCTCGTGAACCCAAATCGATCCCCTACTTTCATCTCGGTTAGTATGATGCCACTAATTGTATGCTTATATGTTTTGTTAGTTATCGGATTACATGATCGGTTAGGGTTATGCTAGTAACTCGGTTGATATGTTGTATGTATGTGTATGCATGATAAACGGATTGAAGTTTGCTATCCTTGTTATTGTTCTTGTTGTAAATCGGATTGCATGATTTGAACCGAATGGATATGTTTAATCGGCTGTGTCATATTTGAACTTGGTTAATATGTTTAGATGGTAGGGTTTAATCCGGTTGGATGATGATAAGTTGTTCATGCTATGTTTAGTCTAGGGTTCATACGAATTAAGGTTTGGAAACCCCCGTTTGATCGATATTGTGTTAACTGCTTGGGTGGAATCGTGTTAATTGATTGATGTAAACTTGGAAACCTGAATATGTGTAACCGATCTGCATGAAATCAGGAAAATTGTTACAAATTGATAGACTCAACATGGTTGCGAGTCGAGACCGTGTGATCTCGACCTGAGCATGATAACCCAAGACCGACATTGCGAGTCCCGTTGCGACTCGAGACCTCACACCGACACACAACAACACAACTCGAGACCGAGTTTGCGAGTTCCGGATTGCGACTCGAGACCGTGTAGTCTCGAGTGGACCATGACGAGCCGAGACCAGCCCTCCTGTGACTCGAGACACTCCTGTTGCGACTCGAGATCTCGACTCGAGACCTTATGCACGTGCACACACAATTGGACTTGCACAACTGATACGAGCCCAACTAACCGGGCCGAATAGTTGGACTTATGTACTTGACCGCTATTGGACTGTTTGTTATTGGGCCGAGAAGATATTCGGATTGCTTATGTGTTATATATTTGGGCCGAGTACTATTGGGCTGATAATTATTTGCACAAGCTGAATGGATTGCTTTGATTATTAAACTGTTGCCATGATCTATGTGTGCTTGTAACGTGTTAACATACGTGATTGATACGTGCATTACTTGAGTCAAAACCTGACTTGTGTGGTAACCCTGTTAGGACGAGATTGACCACTTTAGTTCAAGGAACCTTTTTGTGTATCTGCCGAGCAAACCAAGGTGAGTTCACACAGCCAAGGTATGGGATTCCCGGGTTGGGAATTGGGTTGGAATGTTTGACATGGAATGATTACTCGTACTTACGCAATCACTAGACTATAGACCATCGTCCTCAGGATAGTCAGGACACTTACGTAAAACCTGCGTAAACTAGTATCTACCATTGTCTCCCGGGTCGGGAGGACACTTACGTAAATCCTGCGTAACCTAACACCCACTACTGTCTTCCGGGTCGGAAGGACACTTACGTAAATCCTACGTAAACCCCACGCGTACCACTGTCCTCGGGGAAGGGCACTCACGTAAATCCTGCGTGACTTGTACGTATTCCTGTTCTCGGATTAAGAAGAACACATGGTTGCAAATAGTCTAGTAAGTACCATAATGGGAAGCCCCCATTAGTAAGGATTAACGTGGGAATCCCCCACTATTTATATATATACAAGGCATGGGAAACCCCCACCATTAGTACATACATGCATGGGAAGCCCCCACTAGATGAACCTACGCATTTCTGTTATGAACTTACTTTCTGTGAACTCGCTCAACTAGTTGTTGATTATCTGCTGCATGCCTTGCAGGACCTTAGGTACATTATGGAGCTTGCACAAGGAGGAGCAGGTCGTTGTGGGCAAATGGATCGTGATTACTTATGTCATTTCATACATTAATACTTATGATTGGGTTTTTACATTAATGCTTCCGCTATACTTAACTATGTTGGTTTTGATAAACACCTTTCGTATTGATGGATAACTTTTACTATATATTTACATGTTCAATATGATTGGTGGCTTGATCCTGGTCAGTCACGCTCCCAAGCGGTGGCACTCCGCGTGTGGGATTTTGGGGGTGTGACACCCGTTGGAAGGGAGATCTACCCTTCGACCAGCCGACATTCTAGTCTTTGGATGGGTAGGAGGAAAACATGCCTGTGTGGATCTAACAGGGGTTTCCCCGCTTGTGAGCTTAGGGGGTAGTGTTTTCACGGTGGGTCAGGCTGCTTTAAAGGCTGCTTCGGGTAAAGTGACCAAACATGAGAAAGCGTGCCTTGACAACCAACACGTGTTTATCCCATTTGCTTTTGATACTTTTGGTTTTCTGGCTCCAGAGGCTGTGGACCTACTTAGTCGAGTTCAAAGGGTCATGCATAGTAATGTTATGACCCCGAGATCTATGGACGTAGTTTTTAAAAGGCTTAGTTTTGCGATTCAAAAAGGGGTAGCGGCGCAGCTTGTTGCCCGTTTACCAAATATCTCGATGTAAATTCAAAAGTAGTGTCATATAGTTATTTGTTTTTATGGTTTCTTTAAAAAAAAAAAAACTATCTATCAAACAATAATCACAAAATATTAATAAAATAATTATCGTTAATTACATCTTTGAATTTATTTATCTCTGTACATCCTAAGTTTACAATAAAAAGGGTCGATCATTGAACGCCCTAAATTAGTTCCACAGAATTTAAATTAATCTTTTTTGTAGTAGTTTCTCGAATTCAAAAAACCAAAAGGCAAGTACGTAACTGATTCCAGATTTCCAGTCATACTCAAAAGCCCAGATTTCCAATTCTTCTTTTTGTTATTATATGTATTTTTATTTGTCCTAGGGGTTGGAAAAAGGTACATAAATTTGTTTGTTTACGACTAAATATTGATCAAAGAATTCAATATTATGTTGAAAAGAAAATACACGTTACTTCACATCAAACAAAAGGAAATTTTATGAATGTACTTTCGGAACATCCATTAATAATGTCTCTTATGGAAGTTTGACTTTATGTCAACTAACCATGCTTGTCTCTCTTAGATCACACCTAACCAGTGTCTTCTTTAGTTCTTAAATCTGTCATTTTCATTTTCATGATCTATAAGGCCGGTAGGTGTGGATTAATTCCTGTGGCACCAACGCCATCCACATCGGCTCCACGTCGCCTACCTATCTGCATGTTTATCCTTTACCATGGTGGCACCAAACACCTTCACGTAGGGCTGTAAATGAACCGAACGTTCAGCGAACAGTTCGTGAACCGTTCGGCGGGAAGTTCGTTTATGTTCATTCGTTTAATAAACGAACGAACATGAACAAAAAATTTCGTTCGATTAGTTAAATGAACGAACATGAACAGCGGTTTCGTTCGTTCGATTGTGTTCGTGAACGTTCGGTAAGGTGTTCGTGAACGTGTTCATGAACATTCGTTAATTTGCGTTCGTTTATGTTTGTATGTTTATATTTAATTGAAGATCTTTGTACTTACATATATTTTATGTCTGCTTTTTATATTATTAAACTTTTATTTATTTTATTACCCTAACAATTAAACTAGGAAACCCTTTTTCGCGTTGTTTATGCACTATTTCCCTTTCATTTCTCATTATTTATATCGGCGAATACGATCGACCCCCGTTCCACAATAAGGGATTCAAGTTCGAGTGCTACTCTCTGGGCCATCTATCCTTATCCTTTGTCGCGTTCGCCAAATTTATTTGTGTTCGTGAACCGTTCGCGAACACGCCCATTTCCTTAATGAACGAACACGAACATAAAATCTCGTTCAGTAAGTGTTCATGAACTGTTCGTGAACACATTTATTTCCTTAACGAACGAACACGAACAATGGCTTGTTCGTGTTCGTTTACAACCCTACCTTCACGCCCTTTGACGCCCCTTTTAATGCCACCAGCATGGGCTCACACACACCCCTCTTAGATCTTAGGGGCTGTTTGGCTGAGTTTTTCAAAAGAGCTTATTTGCTTTCTGAAAAGCAAATAAGTAAATAAGCTGTTTTGAAAAGCTCCATTTTAAAGCTTTTCAAAAGAGCTTATTGACTTATTTGCTTTTCAGAAAAGCAAATAAGCTATTTTGAAAAGCTCAGCCAAACAGCCCATTAACTAACACCAAAAGAGGAGCCACGTAAGCGATGACTTGGCTTGTCGGTGGCCTTTAATCCACACGCTAGCCTAATTTCCGAACATACAAATTAAACTTTTTTCATCCAACACCAAACAAAACAAATATTTATAGGATTTATACAGTGGATTTGTACCCCACAGGCATGTGAAATATCATCAATGACTGCACTATACCTTTAAGCATCACTCAATTTTTTTGACTAGAAACTTTAATTATATTTGGTAGTAATATATATTTCTGAAGTTGATATAATAAAAAAAATCTTGGAGCCATTATATTTTCATGATAAAAAATCTTTAATTTAGAATGCAAGAAAAAACAACACATAGACTCTAGGAATTAATATTCGACCCGGGGTTCAAAATTCCTGGAAAAAAAACTTATTAAGAGTAATGAAAGAACAAATCTGTTGATGTTAACTTTTACATTTGTGCTAAACTTTATATTTGCGAATGCATAAACCATAATAACTTATGTAACTAGGTTTAAGATTCGTATTTGGATATAATATAGGGTGCTAGGTAATAGGTATGTTGATTAATCGGAAGATGTAATACACAAGCAAACGAACACCACCAATGGGATGGTGGTCTATTGGCAAATGTAAAACCTTTAAACACCTGAGTTTGAAGGAGGAAGTTTTGGATTTAAATTTCACAGACGACAAAAATTAAAAGAAATTTACCGTTAAAAAAACAAGCAAACAAACACCAGATAGCTTGAATCAATTGAAGTCTTGAATTAGTGTAGTTAAACTTAGTGAGAGGCATGGTGAAAATTGATGATTATATGAGGAAGAGGTTGTTAACGGTAAAGAAGAGTTGAATAAATTAGGTATTTATGGGCTTACATTGAACCAAAGCTTTTGATATTTTAGACCAACCACACTTGTTATCTGATATAAAAATATGTTAAAGTCATATTTATATGTAATACACAATCTAAAATCTAATTATTTTAATAAAAATAAGATCATTTTTCACATGTCACAATCTAAAATCTAATTATTTTAATAAAAATAAGATCATTTTTCACATGTTAATACATAAATAAGGGAAAGTTTTGATCTTCTAATCATGACAAAACTTGACAAAACTTTCTTTTTGGAGATGTTTGGGATTGCTTATCAAAAAACTCATTTTCTCTTTTTCCTTCTCTTTTTCTTGTTTTTGGAAA